>NC_077233.1:186950607-187290107 GCF_027887165.1 Monodelphis domestica
CCAGCTGTGGGTTCTTGCTTTCTTTCCCTCACCTCCTCCCAAAAGGAAGCTTGCTCTCTGCCAGCTGGCACACTGGAAAGAATTTGGTAAATGAATTCACACTAGGTTGTTCATGACTGATAATGACTTCATACGTTATCCTTAGGATATAGAATTGCATTTTAACAGGGGAAAGTGCTTTAATCTAATAATAATAGCTAATATTTATATAGCACTTCAAAATTATAAAGCACATTCCTAGGTTTTATTTCATTTGATCTTCACAGCCCCCTTTATGCAATGTTGCCTCTTTTACAGAGGAGGAAACTAAGTCTGGAAGAAATTAAATTATTTCACCCCTGGTCATTTGGCTAGTAGGAATCAGCGATGAGATTCAATCCCAGGTCTCTAGGTCCTTCACCCTTTCCACTGCACCTGGATGACTTTCCATAGAACAGTTTCTTAGCCACTTTTTCTGCCCTGTGGCCCTTTGCTCCCTATGGAATGCATACGATAAAACAGAAAGGATTATTTTGAAACACAATTATCCATATATTTTTTAAAGTTCATGGACTCTAATTTAAGAACTACTGATGTAGAAAAATAAATCTCTGAGAGACAATATTGTATAGAGGATACAAAGTGAGACTTATTATGTGACAACTCTGAATCCTGCCTCTGTTATTTCCTACTTATGTGATCATAGTCAAGTGCCTCAACATTTCTGGGCTTTAGTTTTCTAATTTGGAAAATAGAGAAACTACCAATGAAATCTTCCTCATTCCGTTTTTGTGATTAGATGACATGACATCTAGAAAGTATTATGAGAATTTTAAAGTACTACATATTAGTTCTCATTATCATACTTAATGAGATTTTAGGTGTCATGCCAACAAAAAAGATATTTCCTTGCTGCAAGAATACATAGAGAAAACATAATAAAACACATGTAAGAACCATAGTTTGGCATCCTCCTTTCCATCTCAATTCTAGAACTAACCTTCTTTGTTGTTGGGTTTTTTTTTTAATTTTAAAAATAAACTGAACAAACAACAATAAAGATAAGCATTTTAAAATGTTTTAAAAAGAAGACTGTATTTGAAAATGCGCTTCTATAATAAGCATATATTAAATACTTACCAGGTTCTGTGCTAAGCGCTGAGCATAAAAAGAAAAGGCAAAAAGTTCCTGCCCTCAAGGAGCTACATTCTAATGATGGAGGAAATATATACAGATACGATTATGTACAAGATATATTTATGAATATACAAAGTAAATAAAAGATAACTTAGAATGGGAGGCACTGGCTGTTGTGGGGCTTGCAAGAAAGGTCTCGTGCAGGATATGTTACTTGAGTTTACTCTTGAGAGAAACCAGAGCTTCTAAGAGATGAACAAAAAGGGAAAACTTTTCAGCTATTAGGGACAGTCATGCAAAGGTGTTAACAAAGGAGTGCTGTGCATGAGGATGGCATGTGTGTCTACACTATAGTTCAAGATGCTTATGGAGCTCATGATTTAGACCAGGGTTAGATAGATCTGTGAGTCATTTATATAGAGATCATAATTTAAACAATAGGAGCTGGGGGCAGCTGGGTAGCTCAGTGGATGGAGAGCCAGGCCTAGAGATGGGAGGTCCTAGGTTCAAATCTGGCCTCAGACACTTCCCAGCTGTGTGACCCTGGGCAAGTCACTTGACCCCCATTGCCTAGCCCTTACCACTCTTCTGCCTTGGAGCCAATACACAGTATTGATTCCAAGATGGAACGTAAGGGTTTAAAAAAAATGAGGGATGGTTAAGTTAAAGACAATCAAAAACAGTTCCTTAATAAGAACACATTTAAAAGCTTGGTAGAAGTTGTGAGAGCCTGAGTTCTGCTGGTATCATTTTTAAGACATTATAGTCATCTCCACCCTATTATAAGGCATTTAACTGGACCTTAGTAGAGAAATTTTATATATTTCCTACTATAACATAGGAAAATATTATTAATGACCTCAGATACCATAATAGTTACAATCTGATTAATGTGAACAATGAACTAATGAATTGATCACTAATTTAAACTGCATGTTTATATTGGGCTATAATGAAATACCACACTTTATACAATTAAAATTGTAGACAATGAGAATTTGAATATGAGACTACTTCACAGGATTTATTATTCACACTATGTGGGACCTAGCTTTATTCATATTTTTATTCAACATTTTCTCCTGGATTAAAGAACCCTAGTCCCTTTAACTTCTCTTTGGAGAGAGTGATCTTCTAAAGTAATTTATATTCCTCAGGCAAATATTTCCATAAATAATAAACATCACAATCTTCGCCAGAAAGTCATTCAAAGACAGCAATGCTGAAAATACACCTGCTTTTTCTTATTTAAAATTAGAATGCTGGAGCTATAAAAAGTCTGAAAGCTCATCTGCCCTAAACCTTCATTTTATAACTGAGGAAACCAAAATCAACAGATGTCACCTCACTCCACGAGGTCATGGCAGAGTCCTGACTACAATGTGGGTTTCTTAACTCTGAGAGCTAAGTCCCTTTCTTCTTTTCTTTGCAAAAATAAGACCACCACCACCATCGGCAACAAAAGACCCGAGCTGATTCCTCACCAATTCATTGCCCTCAAAATAAGCTTTAGCATCTGTCTTCCAGACACAGAGGCTACTGAAAGAAGAGCCTCAAAGTTTCATTTCATAAAGTAAACAGATTCCGGGACTGCAGCTATTTCTTGATCAGGGAAGGCTGGAAGGCTTGAGGCAGTTTCTTTCATCATGAATGATAAACAAATGTCAGGTGAATGATGGGAAATGAGGGTGCCAAGAGTGGACTGATCAGTCAGCTAAGTCTCAGCCTATCTGTGATATGCATATTAGCTGCAGAGTATATACGTGATCTTCCTGACTCCGGATACAGTGCTTTATCTATTGCTACATAGTTGACGAAGCCTAGTTTAATATTAGCTTTTTTTTTTGTCTATTACATTACACTGTATACTTATATTTTCAGTCCGTGAGGTTCTTCAGGTTTTTTTTTTTTAAATAAAACTGTAACTAGCTATGCCTCTCCAGTCCTAAATTTAGGGAATTTTTTAATTAAGTATAATTAAGGACTAGTCTGAGCTCTGCCCTTAAAATAGGTGTATATACATAGATACATACATACATACTACTACTACTACACACACACACACACATATAAAATCAAGTATTATATGTCTGTCCCTCCAAAGTGACTTCACGCAAGGATCTCCAGAGCACTTTACAGGGGGGTGTTATGGAATGCTGAATATCAGGTAATCCAATAGTACTTGAGCAAGAATCTTCTCTTCAACATCTTCAATAAGAAGCCATTTAGCCTCTATTTGAGGCTAACCTCTTTCCAGTGGGGTAGGAAGAGGATCTCCTGTTTCTTAAGGCATCCCATTTATTTTCTGAAAAGCTCTAATTAAAAGGAATGTATACACTAACCCTAAGTTACTGCTCTGAAATATCCTGTTGTGACTTCTAATTTTATCCTTTGGGACCAAAAAAAAAAAAGGTTAATCTTGTTCCACATGTCAAACCTTCAGTGATGATAATTCCCCTTCAAATGTTCTCTTTTCCTGGTTAAGCATTCCTATTCTTTCTAACAATCCTCTTATGGCATAATCTTGAATTCCTTCAGCATCACAATGACCTTCTTTCTGGAGATGGGCTTATATGTTGTTGTTCAGTCATTTCAGTTGTGACTGACTTTTTATTACCCCATTTGGGATTTCTTGGCAAAGATATTGGATGATTTACCATTTCTTTCTCCAGCACATTTTTTAGATTGGGAGACTGAGGCAGAGTTAAGTGACTTGCTCTAAGTCACATAACTAGTAAGTGTTTGAGGCTGGATTTGAACTCAGGTCTTTGTGACTCCTGGTAGTCTATCTACTGTGCCACCAAACTGCCCCTACAGCTGATATGTATATTTCTGAAAATGTGCCACTTTGAACTGAGTAGTCTAGATAATCTAGTCTAGATAGTAGTAGTCTAGTCTAGAAACTCTAGATAGAAGACTCTGATGAAGGTAAATATATATTTCATCTTAATTCTTATATATGCACTCCTAGATATTATGTTATTCTGGAAAATTAGTATACATTATAATATTATATAATAGATTATAATAGATATATATTTCTATAGAACTTGGTAGAGTTTGAAAAGTGTTTTATAAATAGTATCTCATGTTATCTTCACAACAATCTTGGAAGGTAGGTATTATTATTATCTTCCCTTAAAAGTCAAAGAAGCTAGGGTAGAAACAGGTTAAGTGACTAGCCCAGGGTCACATCGTTTAATAAGTATATGAGGCTGGCTAAGTATCAAAGGAGATATTATGGACCATTGGATCCATCTAGACTTATCAGAAGATGGGAAGAAACACCTCATGGAAAGTTATTTCACCTGTGGGACCTGCAAATCCACTTTTCACTAAAGACCAAGCTGAATTTTCAATGTAGAGAGAAACTGAGAATCTTGTGACAAACTTTCTACTACTTTGAAAAGGGATCATCTGAATCCTTCCTGGGTTCTCCACTTTCTGAAACAAACTGGTTTTATATGTAATACCTTTGCTAACTTGAGTTCTTTTAGGGGAGCTGAGGGCGATTTGAAAGATATGAACCAGATTCTTTTGTTTTGGGCAGAATACTACCTGGATACATGAGCTATTGAGTTTATTCTTAGGGAGACACTGCCCAGAATGAAACTTGTTTATCGTGTCATCAGTCAGTCTGAACCATGCATTATATTTGTCTTTCTCCTTATTCATTTTCATCTTTAGGTGAATATCCTCACATGACAATTTATTTTCAGATTCTGATTTTGCCATCTACCACGTTTGCTATCCTTTCCAGCTTTATGTCAATTTCTAAATTTGACAAGCATACCTTTTATATTTTCACCCAGAACCATTATAAAAATGTGCAATAGAACAAGGCCAAGAGCATAATCCTGGGATGTTTCACTAGAAACTTTCATTGCCCTTTAAATCTACCCTCCCCTCCCCAAAGAAGACTACTGAAGAATGCCTGTTAATGACTATTCTTTGGACTTGGTCATTCAACCGGCTAACTGTACTATCATCTGGCACATATATGTCCACATTTTCCATAAGGATAGCATGAGACATTATGTAAAATGCTTTGCTAGGTAAAATACATATCCAGCATTCCCCGAACATACCAGTCTAGTTACCCCATCAACAAAGGAAATGAGGTTAGTCTGGCATGACCTATTCTTGATGAAGCCATGCTGGCTTTTAGTGATAACCACATTTCTTTCTAAATGCCCACAAGCCATCTTTTAATAATGTGTTCAGAAATTTTGCTAGGAATAGAAATTGAGCTTCCTGGTCCATAATTTTCAGATTCCACCCTCTTCCCTTCTTTGAAAATCAGTACAGCACCTGGCTTTCTCCAGCCCTACGGAACCTTTCCCATTCTTCCTGTTCTTTGAAAGACAGCCAACAGGGACTCAGTGCTCATAGCTCCTAGTTTTGCAGTTGCCCTAGGATGTGGTTTGTTCTGAGTTACTATCTGGAATACTGTCTAGGCATTATCTTATCCTCTCCTCACATCTCCAGTTTCAACTTACATTTATCCATTTTTGCCCTATCCTTCCTAGACCAAAGATCATTTTCCTTGAGGGAAGGAGAAGGGAATAAAATCAAGACAAGAGCTAATCATCTCACTATTATCTGCCCTCATCATGTCATCTCTCCCACCATGAGCAGGAATGTATACCTTTTATGGTACAGAGCTGGTTTTCAAAATAAATAAGCAAACAAAAAAATCCATTTTTTTGTCCTTAGCATTCATCATCTGCCTCAGCTTGCTCTGGGTTTTAGTACTCCTAACACAATTTTTTATGTGACTGTGCTGTTTTCATACACATGCTGAGTTAACTTGCTTTTTCTTCTATATTTTTATATATGTCTTCTAAAAATCTCAGTTGGTCAGCTAGTTCCCAGAATGGTCATACAGATCGCTTTAGGAAGTTCCCGTGTCTTCTGTCAATAGACACCGTTTCTCTTTGTGTCTTCAGAATTTCATTCTTGAGAGCTTCCTATCTATTCTACCTTCTATTGAATTCGATCTAATTTTACTTTTTCATTTTTTAAATTAAATTTTATTCTTTTTCAACTAACATGCATTTAGGTTCTCTGTTAGTTACCTTTCATTCCAGCCTGCTGATACAGGTTAACTGATAGATCACACTTATATAGCACTTTAAGATGTATGAGCTTTTCAGACTTTATACACATCATGCCTATCAGATCATAGGGCAGCTAGGTGGCTCAGTGGAAAAAGCGACACTAGGTCTGCTGACATCAGAAAGCCAACTTTCTAAGTTCAAAGCTGGCCTCAGATACTGGCTGTGTGACCCTGGCCAAGTCCCTTGACCTTTTTTACCTCATTTCCCTAATCTATAAAATGAACTGGAGAAGGAAATGACAAACAATTCCAATGTCTCTTTTGAGAAGACTCCAAATGGGGTCAGTCACAAAGAGTCAAATGTGACTGAAAGGACTAAACAACAAAATCAAATCAGCAAAAACATCCTGTAAGGTAGGGAATATGGGTATAATTAGCCCTATTTCATAGGTAAAAAAAAACCGGAGGCTCAGTCAGTAAGCTTATTTTCATCATAGCTAGTAAGTTTCAGAAGTGTTGCTGAGTCTGTTTCTCAACATCAGGGAAAAAAGAAAACAACCTATCTGTACTGTATTAGTGGGGAAATTGAGAAAGAAGTAAAGTTGCCAGATACCCTCTTATACAGTACCAAAATACTTATAGCAGCTCTCCTTGTGGCAAAGAACTAGAAATTGAGAGGATGCCCATCAATTGGGAAATGGCTAAACAAATTGTGGTGTATGATTGTGTTGGAATACTACTGTGTCATAAGAAATGATGAGCAGGTTAATTAAAAAAAATAGAACTTGGAAAGAATTACACGGGATAATGAACAGCGAAATTAGTAGAACCAAAAGAACAGCATACACAGCTACAGATTTAATACTTGGAGAATGAATTGTGAATGCACCTCCAGAGGGTACCCTGAAAGTTGGAAACATGAAAGGCTTCATTTGTATGTACATGTCTGTCTTTCAGAGGTAGCCTTCTGTGATTCCAGAAGGGGGAGGAGCTGGGACATTTGCAGGTAAATTCTACTGATTTTAAGAACAAAAAGATTTAGAGGTGGGATACAAACCTAGATGTTTCCTGACTCTTTTTACCATGCTGTCTCACAAAGGTGAAAGAATCCCCTCATTGTTCTTCATATCCTTTTACTTCACTCTTCCTTAAAGTACAATTTTTATCCTCCCAGCTTTTTCACTTTCCTTTTTGGAACAAGACCAGTTTCCATTTTGTGCATACATAGGTATTACTCTGTACTGGATGAAACACACTTTCTGAAGGTCACAGCAGAAGTCATCTTGTCCGCCATGCTTTAGCAGGAAGGCAAGGTCTTCGTCCTTTGTATTGGTTTTGGCAAGACTTGACCTTTGCCTAGTCACCCTTCTGGAGACTCCTTTGCTGGGGGCTCAGGAAATAGTTTTGATTTTTTAGTGTGGATTAAATGATGGCTTCTACTTGGTTTTCTTTTAACTGTCAATAAGCACATTTCTGCCAGGCTGGTTGTAATATTCTACCTTTTTTGCCCTTGCTCTTGACCTTGGGTGGCTGAGCAGTTTTTCTTCAGAGAACTTTCTTTTTCCTCCCTGCCTCGACCCCTAAAAAGCCCCCTTTCATCTATAATGGCAAACATACCCCGATCTGGAGGCCATACAGTGGTCTTCCCCCTAGTGCTCAGCACCTTCCATTTACTCTGTATTTATCTGTTATGCTCCCTAGTTGTTTGAATGCTGTGTCCTCCATCTGAACATGAGCTCCTTGAGGGAAAAGATTCTGTTTTCTCCTTTCTCTGTATCCTCAGCATTTAGCTCAATACATGGAAGAAACTAATTGCTTAATAATTACTTGTTGACTGACTGCCTACCTTAAAGCTGCCTCCTCACTAAGATCACAATATTAAATGTCTTCCTCAAGTTTCATTTATTAGAGATTCATTCATTCATTCATTCATTCATTCATTCATTATAGAACAGATTTAATTAGAAAAATTCAGTCAAATCAAATAGACACCCAGTTTATTCATCTTGCTTAAATACTCACAATTAAACTTGGGCCATTTTTGTCTGATTTAAGATAACATTTGGGTATTACATGGACATGGTCTCAGAAATCATATAATTCTGTTTGCCTGCTCTCTTTAGTCACTGCTATCCTAGGACTTAGGGGTAAAATAGGCAGATGGAGAAGCAACAATGGGTCCTGGACCTATATGGCTCACTCTATTACCTTCAATCCTTATTATTTTATTTGTTAAACCCTTGCTTTCTGCCTTGCTTAACAATTCTAAGACAGAAGGGCAAAGACAAGGAAAATGGGGTTAAGTGACTTTCCCAGGATCACACAGCTAGCAAGTGTCTGAGGCCAGGTTCGCACCCTAATCCTGTCAACTCCAGGCCTGGTGCTCTGTTCTCTGCACCACCTAATTGCTCAATATTCCTCATGTTTATTCCTCAATCCCAGCTTCAATTTTTCATTCCTTCTCTACTTCTTCCTAGCTTAAAGAAAAAACTAGAGAAAGAAGTAATCTGATGGATTAGGCAAAGTTCTTAGAGTCAAGAAGAGCTAGGTTCAAATTCAGCCTGAGAAACTGGCCATCTGTGTGAATTTGGGTAAGTCACTTAATTACTCTGTGTCTCAGTCTCCTCCATGAGGGAGTTGTACCAATGGCTTGAAGGTCCATTCCAGCTCTAAATTGGAATACTGATACATTGAAGTGGTTTTAGGGATTTGAGATTTTTCATGTAGATTCTCAGGAACTGTTAATCCCCAACATATGTTATTCTCAGCATGTATACAATTCCACCACCTGGGGCAAATTCAATTGATCAAAGGTCTAACATATCAAAGATCTTTTGTATAACAGAATAAGGACTAAAGAGAGTCCTTGAGAGATAAATAAACTAATGAACTCAAAATATAATAGGAACTTAGTGTTCTTACAGTCCTACAAAAGTTGTTGTTATTCAGTTGTTTCAGTCTTATGATTATTGTTATTCAGTTGTTTGGTTCTTTGTGACCCCATTTTGGGTTTTCTTGGTAAAGATATTAGAATGTTTGCCATTTCCTTCTTCTACTAATTGGACAGCTGAGGAAACTAAGGCAAACAGGATTTAGTGACTTGCCCAGGATCATAAAGCTAGTAAATGCCTGAGACTGGATTTGAACACAAAATGAATCTTCTTGACTCCAGGGCCATCACTCTATCCACTGTTGTCATCAAGATGGCCAGAAGCTGAGTACTAAACCTTTTGTAGAGAAGGGGAAATGTTCTGAATGATGGTAGCAAAGATCTGAAAAGGATAGGGTGAGCATTTTAGAGGACAAGTGGTTATTGAATGGAAGTATTTGAGGGAAGATTTGAAAGTGACAGAAGTGTGAAATATATGTCAACTCTTCCTCTGGGTTTTATGTGTGTGAGAGAAGGTGTAGCCAGCCTTGGAGTAAGTGCTAAGAGATATGTTGTCTTCAGGAGAAGTATAGTTTTCTCAAGTACCAGGAGATGGAAGAAACTGGGGTGGGTTTCTAAAGATCATGGAAAAGGAGACTATGGGAGGTATAAAGTGTTCTATAATGGCAGAAGTGGTAGATAACTTTACTGATCATCATGTTCCAGGTCAGATATTGCATTAGAGGCAGTCTACACTGGTGAAATATCATGCCAGAAGAAGGCTACCACTTCCACAAGACAATGGGATGGGGTGGAAGCCTGAGGACATAGCAATACCATAGGCAGCTAAGGCACAATAAAAAGAGACATGTTCCTACCCATATCAGCACCTGGAGCAAAGCTTCAATTTGCCCCATGCTATTTGCATCTCTGGTTTCCAATCTTCTAAAGACCATTGGTCTTGCTGATGAGCCTGAACTAGAAAGTTATCTTTAAAACCTAAAACAACTGTACAGGAAACATGGCAAGTTATAGGGGTTTAATGTCCTTGAATAATGCACCAGTTGCACTATTCTCCTCTTCTGCTCCTTCAAATATATTTAAAGAAAATTTACAGGGTTCATATGCAGTCTTTGTTCTGCAGCTACAATTCAAAGTTGGAGTTAAGAAAAGTGGAAGCCTAAGGCAACAGGTGTTAAAATACAACTCTTGAGCATCAACATTGAAAAGAGAATCCATTCTCTTTATCTGATCCCAAGAGAATCTAGTGGAGTCAAGGTTAGGACTTTATGTGATAGGGGTAGATGGAGATGAAGTCAAGATTGAGAGGTGACCAGCAAAGGGTAAGAGGAAGTATAGAGTCAGACTTCATCCAGGCTATATTACTTCTCCATTTGTTCACTCTCATTCTCTAATCTCCAGAAGACAGAGAAGGCAAACAATCTTTTCAAGTTCAGTTGAAAAGTAAAGGATCATAAGGTTTAGAGCAGTGTTGGCAAACATTTTTGAGTTCACATGCCCAAACTGCAACTTCAAGCTGCCTGTGAGGTCCCTGTTATCACCCTTATTTTGCAGATGAGGAAAACAAGGCAAAGGGATTTAAGGGTATTGTCTAACATCACACAGTTAGCAAGTGACAGTTTGTGAACTCATTATGAGGCCAATTGGCTAAGGTCCCACAGGCATTAAAGGTCATACATAGGATTCAAATCTGAGTATTCCTGACTTGAAAGCCTCTCTTTGTCAGCTATACGATACCATCTCTTCATTTTATGTGTGAGGAAAATAAGGCTGAGAATGGGCAAATGACTCAACTAAAGTCAAAAAAAGGAGGGAATGTAACTTGTACCCTGTTCTTCTAACTCCAAATCCACTGCCCTTTTTTGCTATGTCATGGGTTTTTTTGTTTTTGTTTTTGTTTTATCTGATACTAACATTCCCAATATGCCTTCAAGGGCTTCCTTAACTCTCCTAAGAAAACAGCAGGCTAACAAAAGGAGATAATTGACTACATCAAAATACTGTCACTGCTATCATAATGGCATTGTTTTCCAATAGGGAAAAAAATAAACCTCAAATTAGTAGGTCTGTCATGTTCCAAATTATTTTCATTTCTAAAAATGTAGTTTGACATGTGGGCAGCTTTTATCTAACTCAAGACCAAAAAATGTGTTTTCCTTAAAACAATAATAATAACCATTCATATTTATACAGTGTTTTAAAGCTTGCAAAGTGCTTTACAAAAATAATTTCATTTTATGATTATGACACTTGCGAAGTAGTTCCTTTTATTACCCCCATTTTACCGATGAGGACAGGGAAGGGCAGGACAAGGATAAATGACTCATTTGGGGTCATACAATTGTCTGAGACAGGATTGGAACTCAGGTCTTCTCAACTCCAATTCCAGAACTCTATCCATTCTGTAGCATTATCTTTGATTCAATAAACATTTTTTAAGTGCCAGGCACCATGCTAAACACCAAAGGTATGAAAAGAGGCAAAAGACAATCCCTGTCTTCTATGACCTTATAATCAATTAGTTAAACCTCTATCCAGGGTGTCTCCAGACTCCAGCCCCATCTCTCTGATGGGTTTAGGAACAATCCCTCTTGGAACCCAGGTTCAATATGAGACCCTCAGAAACCTTCACCAACACTTAACACTGATCCACTGACCACCCAGCTGACCTTCAACCTTCCCCAGACTGAGGAAACTGAGAGGAAAAACTCTTATGTTGTTGTCTCTCTTCAGAAGACTTCTAGGAGATGTTAATAATGCAGAGAAGATTTCGTTTTACTCTTAGTCACCAAAAACCATTCCATCTTGTCAATAACCTCCAAGTTATTTATCTTTAAAGTTTAGAAGACATCCATAGGAAGTAGGACAAGTCATTTAGAACTTGGTTCCAGAGGCTGTGCGACAGATTCTAGTCTTACACAGGACAGATCTTCACATACCATGATAAGATTAATATTTCCAAAAGTCCAGCCTTTTCAAGAAAAAGAAATGATTACCTAGACTGTGAATGAGCAATAAGAGATATTCCACCGCATTTCCTAATCGGTCTTTGTTTTGCACAGATAAGTATGTCAGAAAAATAAGTATTTCTTAAACTTCTTACCTGTTCTCCTTTCTGTTGTTTACATGTGTTCTCCTTACATATGAGCCTTGGGAAATTGCCAGGGCATAGGGATCATCAGGGATTACATACCATCACTGATGCCTCAGTGAGCCTGGACAGATCACGTTTGCCAGCTGGTAGGTACGTACACAGATGTACAATTTCACATGTACACACGTGAACTTGGACATACTCACACGTGTTACTACACTGTACACATGCGTGCAAGTTAGACAGGTACAAACACTAGGACTCTTCTGTACTTTTCCAAAAATTTTCTGAGACATCCAAACAAAGGGTCAAGAAAAGCCATACAGTACCTTTGGGTGACTTAAGTGTTGTTACTGCCCAGTCACCATCACAACTTCCTAAAAAAATAACAATCAAAAGATGCTCAACTATTGGTTGCATATCCCCCTCCCACCCAGTGCTCACCAGGGCCTCAAATCCAGGTGCTTCTACCTGTATCCCTAGATCCTTGCATGGGGATATAATTCCTCAAGACACCTTAGCTAAGTATACCAGGGTTAGATCATAAACTTCTGGAGACCAGGATTGGGTCTGAGAATCTGGGTCCAAACTGGTAATCCACATGCGTGAATATTTGTTATGTTATTAATATTTTATGATCTATATCCTACTTCTTTCTCAAAAGAATTTGGAAGATTGCTGATTTATACTCAGCATGAGATAAAACATTTAAGAATAAAACATAAGAAACCATCTGAAGGAAGCAGAAGAAATAATTGCTTTCTGGAATTTGACTTTGCAAGTCTACAGAACTTGGGCATTCCATTGGTTTCAAAGTTTTCTGCTAGCTAAAGTAAAAGGGTATTCTGGATCATAGTTTTCTTATGCTGATATATGAAACCTAAGCACTGATCAATTTTCTTTGTTGAGGTGGATAACTAAAGGGTAAAGTTCACAATTTTTCACACAAGTGAGATACCAAGGTGCTGATTCATGTTATTATTTCAAAAATGGGAAGGAGAAGTAATTACCTATAATAAGCATGCAAAAGGTAGCTCCCAATTTCTCCCCCACATATATTTCCTATTATAATTTCATTACAAGTTTCTCTTTTAAAGTGTAATTGTTCCAGGGAGGTATCAGTCACTCACATCATATAGAGAATTTAAATTAGATCATCAGACAACACATATTTCTGGATGGCACTGAAGGAATAGTAATTTTAATTGTGGAAGGCAAAAGGAAAAATTTGGAAGTCTGAAGAATTTCTTAGACGAGCTATACCAAGTGAGGAGTCTCTAGATAATAAAAGGACACGGATCAGGAAATGGGAGAAAGATAGAAAAAAGAATGTGGGAAACTGTCAAAGGCAAATACTATCCTACTTTTCTCCTCTGCCAAAGTCCTTCATCTACTGAGAATTATTTGGGCTGTGCCTTTGGTTGCTAAGGTTTGAATAACTAAGAGAAATAAGATGTGGGTATGATAATATACTTGGGCCTCAATTTCCCAGGGTATAGTTACCTGCCCCCAAAGAAAGACTGGCTAAATTTTCCATGATTCCAAGCTTTCAAGAAGAATTTCTACAAGAATTTCTATCCCTCATCTCCACATTATTCACCACCCCTCAATGCAGGTCATAGGCTCCTCTGTGTACATTTGTTGGCTTTTTGAAGGAATATTGCCCCAAAACTTCTGCTAAGAACACCACTACCTTTAACAGAAAAAACTACATTGCTAGTTCCCTTCCCTCTAAAACTGTCATATTAACTCCATATGTGTAGTTATTAACACTTATTAATTATTTGTTGATTTGAATTAGGCAAATGCTGCACCCCAAAGAGCAATTTAAGCAGTGGCCAATGGTCTTTGAACTCCTAGATCTAGCATGGAATAAAATACCTCACCAAAGTTCTCTGGATAACACAGAAAGATCTTGAAATCTAGAAGGGAATAGAATTTTACTCTTTAGGAAGAGAAGCCCAGGACCTCAGGGAACTCATGAAAACTACCTGGAATTGGTATCCTGAGAGCCATCAGGCTTCATGAAACAATTAACCAAGCCAAGGTCCAGGGGACAAGAAGCAGCATATTGGTATACTTGTTGAGTGCCTGCCCCTGGGATTTTCATCCTGGGGCAAGCATGGTTTTTCAGTCTGTTTCATGGCGACCACTTATGGAAGTAATAGCCTTGATTTCCTTTCATTCAACTCCTGGAAACAATAGAACATACTCTTGCAAAGTTCACCAAATGAAATTAGCTTACTGTATCCATGGCTAAAAATGGACTGCATTGCACAGATTTCAGGGTAATACGATTATGGATAGCATGGTGACTTCCTAACACTTTATTAGCCATGTAGAGTAAAACACAACTAGCAAGGAGTACTATGAGGGACTTCCCATCACCTCAGTCAGAGTCAGGGACCAAGGATGAAGAAGGCTACATTCATCCTGATTGAGAGCTAGAACGAGACACCTTTTTAGACATGACCAAAGTGATGATTTGTTTTCTTTGACAGCACATTTGTTTCATTTTGTTTTCTGTGCAGGGGAGCAGGGAGAAGATGGAAAAAAATAAATACTTATAAAATATTTTTAAAAGAATCAATAGGAACTTTTAAAAAGCTATGTGTACATTCTAGACCTCCCAAGAAAATGTTTTAAGGAGTAATTTGTCTCCTACTAAAAGGCATTTCTTAGAAAGCAAGAATGAGCTCATTATCCATTTATGACTTCTACTGATAAGGATGAGATCATTAGACTGGGATCTTATAAATCTTGAATTTGGGGTGGGGAGAAGACCTGGAAGGCAGCAAGTCAGACTCAATGTTTGATTATTCACATAGAGAATATTGTCTTGCGAACACTTTTTTTCCCTAGTTTTGAGACCACTCCTTTGTTGTCTCATCTGAGTATTCACTCCTGAGTTGAAGCCAATTTTCTGTCCAGAACACTCACTACCTCTGGCCTCTATGACAGCTAGCAATGGCAGATGGGCTTAGGAGAGAATATGGACATTTGAGAAAGAGAAAATCAAGCCTGGTGAATTGGAAAGATTTGGGCAGACATCATATAAAAAAAAAAAGCCAACTGCATGACACACTCTGGTGCTCAGATAATGAATTGCTGGGAAACACTTGGAGCCATGGGATTAAGACCTTGAGATAATCAGAAAACTTGGGTAGGGCATGATAAACTGCTTTAGAGACTTCTGAAATGAGTAGGCAGCAGGAAGCCAGAAGAAGAGGTCATAGACTTAACATGCTTGTGATACCCAAAGGGTGCTTTTCTTAAACACATCCCCCTTTCTGGAACTTGTTCACAGCAGACTGCAAAGGGCTCTGTTGATGATGGATGTTTCACTGTGGACCAGAACTCTGAGTGTACCAAGAGAAGATTACAGGAGGAAAAAATTGAGACTTAATATGAATGAAGTAAATTTTTTTTATAATATTGCTGGTTAATACTGCAGAACTCCATTATAAGATGGTTTTATTTTATGAATTTGGATGCTGTTTGAGTTAAATATTCATAGAATCATAGATCAAGAGCTGCAAATGACCTCAGAGGTCTGACCTCAGCATTTTATAGAGGAGGAATGGGAGACCTAGCAAGGGTAGGTGACCTGCTCAAGATCACACAAGTTATATCAGTAAAGTCCTCATCTTTGCCATTTGTTCTACCTAAATTGTTGCTCACTCTAAATAAGTGATTTTTTAAGACTAAAACAATAAAAGTGAAATCCTGTTGACGCGGCCATTCATTCACAGAAAGTGAATCTGGACCAAGGCTATTTGTGTTGTACTGCGACATTTTCTTTTAAACTTAGGACAATCAATTTCCAATTGGGATAGTGATCAGGAGCATAAGAGGGGACAAATTCTAGTCCTCTAGTGACTCAGAGCAAGGAAATAATATCATTAGAAACAAAAAGATATGCAAGCATGAGGCAGGAATCTGCTACTTGATCTAATCAGTGTGCTGTTATCAATGAGTTTGGGGTTGGGGAGAAGTACAGGAATAGTGTCAAGGGAGAGACTAACAGAGGAAAGAACCAGCTGTATGTGTGGGGATAAAAAGACTAATAAAATCCAAGAAAATAAAGGAAGATTCATAAGATCACAGATTTAAAGCTGAAAGAAGTTTTAAAAAATCATAGGATTGTAGATTTAGAAATCTAAAAGCTTTAGTCTAGGGACTGGAATTGAAACTGAACCTATGGTTTGTTGTTGTTTTTTTTTTTTAAACCCTTACTTTCTGTCTAAGAATGGATACTACAGGGACAAGCTAGATGGCTCAGTGGATAAAGAGCCAGGCATGAAGATGGGAGATCCTGGATTCAAATCTGGCCTTAGACATTTCTTAGCTATTTGATCTTAGGTAATTCACTTCACCTGTTTGCTTCAGTTTCTTCATCTATAAAATGAACTAGAGAAGGAAATGGCACACTAATCCAGTATCTTCACCAAGAAAACCCCAAATGGGGTCATGGAAAGTTGGACACATCTGGAAATGACTAGACAACAGCAACAAAAAAATCTGCATACCCCTAAGGAAGGCATTTAAATTGTCTCAATCTTAGTTTTTCATCTGTAAAATAGCCATAATAATATCTAATGCACAGGATTGTTATGAGGATCAAATGAGTCAAAATACGTGAAGCATTCTGCAAACCTTATGGTGCTATATAAATGTTAATTGTTATTTTTATTTATATATGTATACATATTTAAGAACATTATTTTGAGGAGTCTATAGGGTTTACCTGATTGTTATAAAAGATTTGTGACATAAACAGTTAAGAACTCTTGATTTAAAAGGATTATAATATTACATGATATAATATAAAACTAAAGTAATATGATATATAAATGTAATAGTGTAAATAATAATATAAAATATGAACAATAGTATAAAATCCTCTTATAAAGTGAGTCTGAGAATGACTGTCTACTTTCTAAATTAATTAAACTATCAGATTTTATAAATCCAGACTTTTATAAATAGGATTTATTTAAATTGAAGTCTGCTTGCATTAGAATCTCTAAGCAACTATACTGTGTCTTTTTACAATTGGCCAAAGGTCTGACCAGTTACACTCTGCTGCTAATTACTTCCTTTCTTTGGGGAAAACCAAACCAACTATCGTCTATACTTCCAACTCTGTTTTACACATTAGTGTCTAGAAGGCAATAGGAAAGAACCATTGGGAGTAGTTGGTAATCAAACTGACAAAACCTCATAGATTCAGCTACACTTCAATGCCTCTGGTTTGTGTCTAGGCACTAGAGATAAGGACCACACTAATTACTACATCTCTGCTTCAGGTAGTGGGACTGATGCTCCATTGCACTTGTCACCCACTACAGAAGGAAAATTAAAGTGACGGGACAAGAGGGATGAGAACCTAAGAGAACTGATCATTAAGCATGACTGCTCATAATCCTTACTGCCTCCCTCCTTTGCATTTGGCCAGGGGTTATGTCCAGAAGCAGTCCTGTCCCCATAGGAGGCTATGAGATGAAAGCAAGCTAGGAAAAACAAAAGAACTCATTAAGATGTAGGAAACTATCTTACATTCAAACTCTTAAGATCATTCCCTAAAGCATTAAACTCAAATTTATCATTCAGGATGAACTGCAAGGGAGTGAAGAAGAAACTGGAGTGAAGATGAGAAAGACTTCAAAATGTTCCCTATTTCTTATAGGACAGAACTAATAGAAGAGTGAGCGGCCATATTTGGCTGAATTGGGTTGATCAAGACCAAAAAGGTAAGAGATCTTTTCAACTAAACCAGGCATGACCAATCAATGACCCTTCAAAGCCTGATTGGTGACCTTTAAAGAAAGCATGAAAAAGAAAAAAGTGCCTTGTGTGAACTCTGCTGCAGCTGTGGTTAGAAGTAATAATATGTCCTTTGAAAGACCTAAACTATTAGAATGTGGAGATACATAAAAGACAGAAAACATGCCAGCCATAGAAAAAATGTTTCTATAGCAACTTATATAAAGTTTAGGGGTAAAAATGTATTGCTGCCCTTTGTTGATGACAACTGATTCTAGTTTCTCTTCTCTATCAGTTTTTCTACCCTTTTTCCTAAATCATTAAAATTGTATATCTCCATGAATCTCTAGACACCCAAGAAATCTTTTCACTCAGCTCAGGAAAATGAATAATGTGTTACCAACAGAAGGTAAACTGCAGTTTCCATGAACTCTGAGGTCTCTTGCAACTCTGAGATTCTAAGCTTTTATAATACGAATAAATTTCCATTTGTAAAAGACAGGGCAAAATGGGTAAGGAATGGATGCTTTTCTAATAGCTAGGCTTTGGGTTGCTTAGTTTGGAATGTTTCTTCATCTGGATTTGAGGGCAACTTGTACTTTAGCTCCCTGATAGTTTTTACTTGTTTTGCAAACCTTTAAATCTAGATGATGATGAGTTATATAAGTACATCAATATCTTTGTTAAAAAGGAATGGCTTGGGAAACAACATTTCTTGGAAACTTTTCTAAAATGCCCACATTTACCTTTCTGCTTTAGTAAATAGAATATAGAGAATGGAAGAAGCATATTTTGATCACTGAAGATCATACAGAGCTTTGGGGTCATCATTCTGAGCTCCAGTTCTTAATAGCAAAGATTGTAGACATAAAAAATTGGAATGGATATGTGCTGACTCTAGGATATAATTGAATTTTTTCAACTAATAGTTCATAGTATATAAAACTTGATTTCCTTGGTTGGTTAAGTCATTTCCTTGCCTAGAGAAAGCATACTAGTAGTGAAGAAACATTTTAGAACTATTGCCAAATAGTTCCTGGTACCTAGTTATCTAATGAGGTGACTAGAACCGCAAAGCTGAAAGTACATATAGGCATGTCTTGCCTAACATCATCACTTGGTTACATGAAAATGTGATGTTGGAGGAGAGGGGAGCTAGGTGGCTGAGTGGGTAGAGAGACGTGCCTAGACATGGAACATCCTGGATTAATATCAGGCCTCAGATACTTCCTAGCAGTGTGATCCTGGGGAAATCATTTAACCCATATTCCCTAGTCCTTACTGCTCTTCTGCCTTGAAACTCATACAGATTCTAAGACAGAAGGTAAGGGTTTTAAAAAAGAAAATATGAAGTTGGATAAAAGAATATCAAAGGGGAATTTGGTCCATAATAATAAGAGAAAGATGAAGCCACTGGGGCAAGGAGCACTCAACTACAAAAGAAAGATGGTGAGCAATAGGGAACAAGATAGAGAAATTCTCAAGCAGAGGAGAGTCTTAAAGCCAAGAAAACTGATGATGTTAATACCATCCTACCATAATGGCCTGAGCTAACAAGTTGATTCAATTCAATTATATAAACAATTATGAAACATTAATTCTTTTTAAGGTACTGTGCCCAGTACTGGGTCCAGCCCACTAAAGTGGAACATGGTTTTAATGTCTTAATAGCAATACTGAAAAACGGTATTGGTCTGAGCAACATTATTCTGGGCAATTTTGTTATTGTTGTTAAGTCATTTCAGTCCTGCCCAACTATTCCTGATCCCATTTGGAGTTTTCTTGGCAAGGACAATGGAGTGGTTTGTTTTTTTCTTCTCTAGCTCATTTTTTAAATGAGGAAACCAAAGCAGAGTTGTGACTTATCCAAGGTCACACAGTTAGTATATGTCCAAGACCAAATTTGAACTCAAAAAGGTGAATTTTCTTGACTTCAGATCTGGCACTCTATCCACTGAGGAACCTACCTGCCCTATTCTGAGCATGCCTGTAAGCAAAAAAAAAAAAGTAGGTTTTTTCATTGACTTAGCTGGAATTGTGTCCTCATTTGCTTTGGTCAGTGTTATGGCAAAGAGAACTGCCAAATGCTTGAAGAGGATTATTTCAAAGCACCTGGAAAGTCTGCCTTTTTATTCAGAGTATAAATGAGTGCATGCAATACATTCATTCAAAACAAAAATCAAACATGGCATTTTCAGGGCTTACCCACAGCTTTTAAGGAGGCATACTTGTTCAGTTCCTTGCCTGGAGGCTGCTGTTCATATGGGTTGGAGATTTGCCCCAAGCTGGGATAGGAATGAGGGTGAGACATCTGTGGAAGGAGGGGAGAGGTTGGTACTGCGTTGTTTAATTGAGTGGCATCTGTAACAAACAAAAAAGAAAAAGATGATCAGAGACAAAACCAACAGCTTCATGCACTGAGCCAAATTCTCTTTCCTTGTCCAAACAAAACACCCAGTCAATCAATGAATGAGCTCTTATGTTCCAGGCACTGGCCTAAGCTGAAGGGATTCAACAGAAAGGCAAAAAAAAATGCAGTTCCTGCCCTCAAGAGAGTTCACATTCTAATGTAGGAGAGTATATACAATGTCAATGGAAGTTAATCTTAGAAAGAAGAGACTATAACAGTGGGTAGGATTGGGGTATTCCTCTTACAGGAAGTATAATTTGAGGTGAGTCTTAAAAAGAAGCCAGGAGGGCAGATAAATAGGCAACATAGTGGACAGAGCACCAGGCCTGGAGTGAGGAGAGGATGAGGAAAAGGAAGAAGAAACGGAGGAGGAGGGGAGGAGAGGAGGAGGAGGGGGAGGAGGGGGAGGAGGAGGAGGAGGAGGAGGAGGAGGAGGAGGAGGAGGAGAAGGAAGAGGAGGAGAAGGAAGAGGAGGAGGAGGAGGAGGAGGAGGAGGAGAAGAAGAAGAAGGAGGAGGAGGAGGAGGAGGAAAAGGAGAAGAAGGAGAAGAAGAAGAAGAAGAAGAAGAAGAAGAAGAAGAAGAAGAAGAAGAAGAAGAAGAAGAAGAAGAAGAAGAAGAAGAAGAAGAAGAAGAAGAAGAAGAAGAAGAAGAAGAAGAAGAAGAAGAAGAAGAAGAAGAAGAAGAAGAAGAAGAAGAAGAAGAAGAAGGAGAAGAAAGAAGAAGGAGAAGAAAGAAGAAGAAGAAGAAGAAGAAGAAGAAGAAGAAGAAGAAGAAGAAGAAGAAGAAGAAGAAGAAGAAGAAGAAGAAGAAGAAGAAGAAGAAGAAGAAGAAGAAGAAGAAGAAGAAGAAGAAGAAGAAGAAGAAGAAGAAGAAGAAGAAGAAGAAGAAGGAAGAGGAGGAGAAAGAAGAGAAGGAGAAGGTGGAGGAAGAAGAGGAGGAGAAGGTGGAGGAAGAAGAGGAGGAGAAGGAAGAAGAGGAAAAAGGCTATAAAGGTAGGAAGATGCCAAGTTATAAAGAGCTTTAAATACCAAAGTGAGCATTTCATATTGTACCCAACCACAAAAGAGTTCTTTTTACTCAACAAATCATTCAATTCCTCATATAGTCATTGAATGCTTATCATATAAAGCTATATATTCTCTCTACTGAGAGAAGAATTAGAGAAGAAAGACATGGTCTCTGCCTTTTAGGAACTTACACTTTTATTGGAAACTTAAGATTAATGTACATGAAGCAATTATCAAGGAATCGATAGGAACAGGAACTGGATCAGTGATTTTACTGGTATAGAGAAGTCACAATTAAGGAATTCCCTCTACCAGTGCAAGGATGGCATTTTCTCTACAACTTACAGTCATAAAGAGCTGCTTAGAGAATTGAGAAGTTAAGGGATCTGACCAAACTAATATGTCCAAGGCAGGATTTGAATCTAGGTCTTTCTGGTTTTGAGGCCCACTCTTTATCCTGCTATACCACCCCTCAAACAGTACATCATGTCACAGAATTATATGTTAAATTGTTTGTATCTGACTCGAAGGTCTGTAGGAGTTCAGACAAGGAAGCCAGTGAGAGTTAAAATAATCAGGGGAAGGACTTCAGGTAGGGGAGAGAAATGGCAGAGATTGGGATGGGTAGATATTTATTTCTTATTTTTTATCATTCTTTTATTTAGGGGCTGCATGACATAGTGAGTTCAGTCCTGGACTTGAAGTCACAAAGACTTGGGTTTGAAGCCCATCACTATGTGATCTCTGGCAAGTGATTAGGGGACAAGGAGAATGGCTTGGAACTTGAATTGGCATGCATGAGGCAAATAACTGGCATATTAGATAGATCAATGGATGTGGAATCAGGAAGACTTGAGTTCAAATCTTGCCTCAGACACATACTAGCTATGTGGCCCTAGAAAATCACTCTACCTAACTCGGCCTCAATTTCCTCATCTGCAAAATAGGGCTGATATTTCTCCTGTTTGTGAGGATCAAATGAGGTAATGTATGTAAGATACTTTTCCAATCTAAAAGTGCTACATTAATGTTAGTTATTATTCATATCAGTTATTAATATCACTATTATTTGCTGGTCTTTGAAGAATGGGCAGAGTCTGGAGAGGTGAAGCATTTCCAGGCAATGGGAACATATGAACTCAAGCTTAGCAGTGGGACTTAGCATAGTGTGTATGGAGAATCACGTGGAGACAGCCTCAGAGGAAAGGTGAATGTTCAGAGAATTCTGGCAGTGTAAACAGGAAGAAGCTGCCACTGAACTTGTAGCCCCCATCAGCAAGCTGAAGGAGCCTGGGGTGACCTGAATGGCTTTCACTTATGCAGTGGGTCACCATCCAATTACCACTGGGTGATGAGCAGTAATGAGGGTGAATCTGTCTCCTCCCTCCTTTCCACTCAGAAGACAGATGTATTTACAAAAAGGTCAAAGGCTTTGCATTATTTTATTCCTCCCACATCACAACAGGTTTCAGGGCCAAAGAAGCAGCTGTTCATAAGATACGTAGTTGTGGCATCATTTTACCTTTCTTTTTTTTTCATTCCAATGCCACCAGCATTTATTAAATGCCTATTACAAGTCAGCCATTGTGCTAGATACTGAGGATATGGAGACAAAAACAAAGATATAGTCTTTGACCTCAAAGAACTTACATTCTAATGGATGATGGAGGCTTTCAGAAAAACAATTGACATTTTCTCCTAATGCATTAAGAGAAATTTAAAGTATTTGGCACAGAAGAAAGCTCCCAAATCAGAGGAGATGGCATGATATCACATCTGTAATATTTCTTACCTTTGTGACTTTACCCAAGTCACTTAAATTCCCCTGAGCCTCTGGAAAATGAAGGGGCTGGACTAGATATTCTCTGAAAGCCCTTCTAGCTCCAAATCTATAACCCTATGATTTATAGTTTGCAAAACATCTTATATACATTATCTTATTTTTTAACCTTCTGATAAACATGTGAAGTAGCTGCTGTGAATATTATTACATAAAGAAAACCAAGGGTGAGATAGCATAAGTGATTGCCCAAAGTTACATAGCAAGAACTATAAGAAACAGGTTTTGAACTCAGGTCTTTTTTACTTCACCAACTCCAGCATTATTGTCATCTATGGACCTCTGGGTCATTCTGCCTTCTCTATTTCCCCATTAAAAAGTTTAATCCCTGAATCAGTCTTCTTTAAAAAAAAACACCCTTACCTTCCATCTTAGAATCAATACTGTATATTGGTTCCAAGGCAGAAGAGCAGTAAGGGCTAGGCAATGGGAGTTAAGTGACTTGCCCAGAGTCACACAGCTAGGGAGTGTCTGAGGCCAGATTTGAACCCAGGCCCTCTCATGTCTGGGCATGGGTCTCAATCCACTGAACCACCTAGCTTCCCCCTCACAATCTTCTTTACCTTAACTCATCCTGCCTTCAAACCCTTGGGCCTCCACGCTCCTCTAGTTCTTCATCACCCTTCCCATGGTCTCTCTCTGTTGACCACACATAAGAGAAACCATACATTAGAACACTCTCAGCCCTTTGACTGAATTTGTCTTGATGCTGGAATTCCTAGTTCCAGCTTTTTTTTAACCCCCCCCCAAAAAAAAAATCCCATCCTCTTTACATCCTATCTCATCTGTCATGGCAGCAGGATGACAAAAACTACCCTGGCAGAGTTCTATTGAGTCAAGTCCCCAAACTAATAATTAGAGACCAGGGGCAAATCAAAGAGAGAAACTTGTTTACCAATTGGTTCTGAATCCAAAAATGACAGAAAGTTTCCAAACAAAGCTAATTTCCACTTTTCTAATAATAGAGGCTTCCCTTTACTTCACCCAATTCAGGAGCAGAGATTTAGATCTGGCAGAGACTTCCAACTCCCATCATTTTATATGTAGCATCCTGTTATAATAAGTAACTCCTTTAAGACTGAGACAATACTAAGGTTCACCTTGTTCCTTCCTCTTTGGCTTATGAGAATTTATTTTAAATGGAAAAAAGTTCTGAATTTATTCACAATTACTTCAAGCTCCCAGTTAGGAAAATTTCTATCTTTCAGGCAGAGTTTATATTCTTTGCCTAAGTTTATATTTATAACTATTCCTAGTTAACCTTTTATCTATTTGTGGAGAAGACCAAATTAAGTTTTCTGGAAAGGTTTTTGTGATAAAATAGCAGATAATATATAATGTCTTTGAATAGACAGGGGCATTGGGAGGAAAAGTTGTGACAAGAGCTGGACTTTTCCTGAGATTTCCCTCAGTCTTGGGTTTCTTCTCTGAGATGCTAGGAGTCAATCCTCACTTTCTCATTTTCTGTTTAGTGTTCACTTCAAGCTTTGCTACTCAAAAGTGTGCTGGAAATACCAGTTTGCTCCAATATCTTGAATGCAGATATTCAAAAGTTCTTCCTTAGGTTCTGAAATAGCTTCTTCCTTTTATACAAATTGCTATGGACAGAGGTGTAAAACACCATTACATGTGGCCCATGACATTTCCAAGAGCTGACCTGAACCAGATTAAAATGACATTTAACAAAATAATTAAAAAAAAACAATACAACCTAGATAATGTTAAAATGTGGTTTTCTAAAGAATTATACAACCCGAGGAATCTTTTTCTATTTGAGATTGATACCACTGACAGAGCACTATACAGTCTCATATACAATGGATTTGGTTAACTCAAGGAGGTATATTGGTACCATTAATACTCCATTCCAATTGTTGAATTGAATCAAAAAGTGTCCTCAATATGGTAGAACCAGCTAGATAAAGTATCTGGTCTTGAGTCAAGAAGACTCATCTTCTTCAGTTCAAATCCAGTCTCAGACTAGCTAGCTATGTGACTCTGGGCAAGTCATTTAATCTTGTTAGCCTCATCTGTTTCCTCATCTGTAAAATGAGCTGGCACAGGAAATATCAAGCCAGTCTAGCATCTTTGTCAAGAAAACTTCAAATGGAGTTACAAAGAATAGAATATGACTGGAAATGACTGAACAAAACAACCTGTTAAGACATCAGAAATAAAATGGGGGTGGTTGCAACTCCATCCTTCCAGATAGACAAGGGAATGGATCATAAGAAAGGCTGAAGATGACCTGCAGTCCTTGAGGGAATCCAAATAGCAGAGAGAGCATTCAAACTACATTGCCAGTTCTGTCTCTAGAACCTATGATCTTTCTCCTATATCCAGAGTCCTAGCTCATGTTTCACAGTACTTAAGTAGAATTAGATGGCTTGCTTGATTCCACAGACATTTCCATAGCAACTGATCTGTTCCACTACCCAGATTAGAATCCCATTCAGAATCAGGGTTATCGGTGGAGAAAGCATCATTCTAAGGACTGGAAATTAATTAGACTCATAAAATGGAATCAATTCTATCCAATTAAATAATTATTTAGTACTCTATGTAGAATATGGTCTCTACCCTTGCTAGATTTATAATTAAGTAATGTAGAACATAAACAAATGGCTAACACATTTATATTTTGCTTCAAGATTTACAAGCACTTATTATTTTATTTGATTCCTCACAACTCTATGAGATAGGAGCTATTATTGTCCCCATTTTACAGCTTAGAAAACCAAGGCCCAGAGAAGTTCTATGATTTGCCCATGTACCCATGGCCATACACTGAATAATTAATCAATAGAATTGAAAAGCCTACTATACTAAGTGATAGGAATGCAAGAAGAGATTAAAAAGGGCAGTCTCTGTCCTCAAGAAGCTTACAGCCTATTAGCAGAGATAACATGCAATTAAATATTTATAAAAGAAAGCTATGTACAGAATAGGAAATAATTGCAGAGTAAAGGCACTAGAATTAAGAGAGGCTGGGGAAAGCTTCCTGTAGAAGTCAGGGTTTTAGTTAAGACTTAAATGGAGACCGCTAGTGGTAGCAGAGAAAAAAGAACATTCCAGGCACAAACATGAGAGTACAGCCAGAGAAAATACCTTGAGCCAAGGTATGGAACCTCTCATTTGTAGAACGGCCATGAACCATGTCACTTAATCAAAGAGTAGATGTGGAGGAGTAGGGTATAAGCCTGGAAAGGTTAGGAGGGAGCTAGGCTATGAAGGATTTTGAAAGCCAAATAGCATTTTCTATTTGATCCTGGAGGCAATAGGGAGTCACCGAGTTCATTGAGTATGGGAGTGACATTGTTGGATCTGTGCTTTAGGAAAATCAGTTTAGTGGCTGAATAGAGGATGGAGGGAAGTGAGGGAGGCAGACAGACCCATCAGAAGATGATGATGTCTAAGGCAGGATTTGAAATTAGGTCTTCCTAAATTAGTCTAGCTTGTCAGATATGTTTTTGTGGCATAATTTTTCATTTTGTTTCCCCAATCCAATCCAAAAACCATTTATTAAGTATCTACTATGAGCCACAATTACTGCTCACTATATAATACTGTTCTAGGCAATTGGTTAGTGAAAAATAAGAAATAATATTCCTTCTCTCTCTGTGTCTCTCTCTCCCCCTCTCTCTCCTTCTCTCTCTCTCTTACTCCATCTCCCTGTCTCTCTTCTTTTCCCTCCTTCTGCAACTGCAACTCTATGAAGTAGGTGTTATTAATATCCTCATTTTACAACTGGAGAAACTGAAGAACAGTTATTTAATAATAATTAGTTACATATAATAGATATATTATTATAATATAATAGTTACTAGTTTAATAAATAATAATTAGCATAAGAGAAGCACATGTAACCTAGAACCCTCTAGCTCTAATTTTCATCCTTAGTGACCTTCTCTTCCTTCCCCATTCCCTCAATGCTTATGTACTATTGATACTATGTTCTTTAGCACTTGTTTGAATATGCTTTGTTAAAAGTTCTTAAAGTATTTTTCCACAATGTTTCCTCAACTAGACTTTACATACTTCTAGAGAGCAGCGGCCACTCATTTTTCACATTCCTTTGTTTTCTCCCTAAATGGTATGTGGTTTAGGTCAATGAATATAGTGACCAGTGAAGGTTGTTGAGCTGACTCTGATACAGATGAATGTGCTGTTCAACTATGGAGACAGGGAAAAGGAGGAGGAACAAACAGAGAGGGCTAGAAAATGAACAAAAGTCAGTATGGTGTGGTGTGCTATGGTGGGAGAAATGCTGGCTCTGGAGTCAGAGAAGCCAGATTTAAATTCTAGCCCTGTTCTCCACTATGTAGAGAACTACTAGAGAACCTTAGGTGAGTCATTAACTTCTCTAGGCTTTAAACTTCTTGGCTATATTTTGAAGGGTATGAAATAGATGGTTTCTAAAGTAAATTTCAGCTCTAAATTTATGATCCAATGAAAAACAAGCAAGTCTAATGTAATCCCATAAACCAAAAATTATTTCAGTGGCCAGTTGGCCACTGAAGTTCTGAAATCTTTTAAGAGTCAGACATTATCCTTCCTCTTCTTTTAATGGGGAGAAAAACCAACCTAATTTTTATTGAAAACGTGAGTAGAACCAAAAATACACACAGTGTAAGTAAGCACCTATATATAAGCTGACAGGCTACATATAGAGAAGCATACTATAGTTAATGCTGGAATGACGTGTGAGTATATTTTTGCTCCTGCATATGTCCCATTACACACACATACGCATGCAGTAGTTAACTGGGAACATGGGGTAAATATAGTTAGAGGGACCTAGTCTCTGGTGGTAGTCCAAGTAAGTGGGAGTGGACTTCTGTTCCTACAGTTGGTACTTTGGCCAGGATTCTATTGGAGAATGGAGGGAAAAGGGGAGGAGAAAGAGATCTTTTGAACAAATCAGTCCCTGAAGCTAAGACACTTTCTGCTTTGATTTCCACTTATTTCTCCACATTTCCCTGGTCCAAGGATTGTGCAAGGTCCCTTTTACATAGGAACATCCCCAAAGGAAAGTTGAACCCTTCCTAAGGTTTGGATGCCAGTTAAACTGTACATCTCAGGGAAAGCTTAACATTTGAGGAGCTGAGCATCAAAAAGTTGTTACCCTCCTTAGGTGAGTCAGAACTAAAAAGTAGTTGTGAAGAGGTGACGTAACTGCTTGTCTCAATGGAGTGTAGAGTCATGGCAAAATAGGGATATATATATATTCCTTATTTTTTTATCATCCTGCTATTTGGGAGTAGCATGGTCCAGTAAGTAAAGTGTTGGATTTAGAGTCATGAATACTTGGGTTTGAATCCCCCCGCTGCACATATTGGCTATGTGCCTTGGACTAGCCATTTACTTTCTCTGAATCTGAGTTTCCTCATTTGTAAAATGAAAACATTGAACTCTATGATCTCCAGTCAACTCGACAAGCATTTAGAAAGGAAATACATTGTTCTAGGCATTGTACTAGGCTATTGAGATATAAATAAAATAAATGAAGCAATCTCTTTTGAAAGAGTTAACATCCCTTACAAATCTAAATCTGTGATCCTATCATCTATGACCCTCTGACTCCCAATAAAGGCAGATTCTCAGTCCCATGTTCTTTCTGTACACTACTAAATGATTCTTTTTGTCCTCACCTGAAAGAAGAGTCTCCCTGATTTATTTTTCACAACCTATTATAATACTGGGCAATATATACATGAGGAATAATGAAGACCTTGTTACATATACAGCTATAGTCAATGGTAACTCATGTTCTTATGTTAGTAAGGGAAGACTCAATTTATATATTCTGCTTACTATGACAGGAAAAGAGACTCAAGAATTTTAGAAATATTTTGAAAAAGTCAAAACTAAATAAACATAACCAAATAGAAGATTTCTATTGAGGAATCCAGAATACAAATGTAGTATTTATGAGAACTATTTTGTTACTAAATAGAAAAATATATTGGAGCAATTTAAGTAATAATTATAACTGGAATATATAAATATAGAGTGCTTTAAGATTTGCAAACATATTACATACTTTATCTTATTTGACTCCCAAGGAAAACCTTACAGATATAATTTGTTTCCATTGTACAAACGAGGAAACTAAGAATTTAAAAAGCTAGTGACTTGTCCATAAATCCAGAAGGCAGAATTTAAACTGAAGTCTTCCTGTCTCCAATTCCAGGGCTATTTTCAATCTACCATGAAAAAGGCAAGGCAAGATAAAAAACTACCCTGTCAGGAAAGCTATGGGGAAATTCTTGTATCCAGCACACCCTATCGTAGGGAGAGCAGATCTGACCATTTTAGCCCCCTACTCAATGACTCAATGGTTTTCTATTACCTCTAAGCTAAATGAGAATTTTTTCTGTTTTTAAAACTTTTAAAGCCCGAAACAACCAGGCCTCGACTGAACTATTCTGTCTCATTAGACATTACTCCCCCTCATTTACTGTTCAATCCAATCGAACTGACCTTTTCTCTGTTCCTCACACACAACACTGTCTCCATGGCTCCTGTTTCCATGCCTTTGCACTAGCAGTTTCCCATGTCAGGAATAAACTCCTCCCTTGCTTCCACTTTGCAGAGTTCCTCTCTCTTCCTTTAAGATATAACTCTAGTATTATCATTCCTGAAATCTCCATCTGCTAGGACTCTTCATCCTGAACAACCTTGTATATATTTGTATTTATTAACTTTATATTTACACTCATACATATTTAGCAGATTGTTATTTACATCTCTTGTTTTTAAATCATTTAGGTTTTCCTAGCAAAAAAAATTAAAAATAAATAACACATTCAGTAAAAACCCATTGATTTCTTGAAAAAAGAAATCTGACATTATATGCAATATTCCATGACCCCAACTCATCTACTCTACCAAAGAGTAAGGTTGGGATGGAGGGTGTCTCCTCAAATCTCTTCTCTGGGGCCAAGGATATTCTTTATGATTTTGTAACATCCATTTTCTTTTTTTTTAATTCTTAGTCTTTTCATTTATGTTGATGTAGTAATTGTATATATATATATATATTTTCCTTCCTGACTGTTCATTTCACTTTGCATCATTTTGTATAAATCTTTCCATAATTCTCTGTATTCATCATATTCTTCTTGTTTCAATGGAGGGGAGAATTACAGCTTTCCACTTGCCATAATTTCTTATAGCAAATAATATTTCTTTTTAACGTTTTTACAAAACTTTCACAAATTTTACAAATTACAAAATTTGCTTAGCCATTCTCCAATCAGTGGGAATCTATTTTGCTATCAGTTCTTTGCCACCATAAAAACTTGCTGTAATTATTTTGGTTTATATAGAGTCCTTTTTTGTCAGTGAAAAGAGTTTGGGACTGGGAATCAAGAAGATATGAGTTTAAATCCAAACTCAGATACTTACTAGTTTCATGACACTGGGTCAATCAATTAACCTTTGCTGCCTTGGCTTCCTCATCTGTAAAACGGGGATCAAAATAGCATCTGTCTCTCAATGTTGATGTAAAGCAAAAAAAAAGATTTATAAATGCTTTACAAGTCTTAGAGTACATATTAGATGCTAGCTATTATTATTATTATTATTTCTGATGCTGATGATGATTATGGTATATGCCTACAAGTTTCCAGGTCAAAGGTTACAGACATTTTTTGCCCTTTTATTGCATAAATACAATTGCTTTTCAGAATGGTTGCACTATTTCACAGCTTCATCAACAATGCTTGATGTCTCTTTCCAAGATCCCTCTAATGGGTCATCTTTTTCTATCTTTTGTCTTCTTTGATGATTTCTTGAGTATGAGGTGAAACTATGGAGTTGCTTTGATTTTCATTTCTCTTATTATTGGTGACATGGACTATTTATATAAGGTTGTTAATAGTTTGCAGTTCTTTTAATAACTTTATTTCTATCCTTTGACCACTTATCTATTTCGGAGTAATTTCTGGTCTTAAATTTTTTTTCCCCTTTCAACAATTTCCTTTTCATCTTATATCCAGCTAATTTTGTTTGTGCAAAAGCTTTTTAAGTTCATGTAATCAAAATGATCAAAATTAACATGGGTAATTGCCTCTATCCTTTGGTTAAGAATTTATCACTTACTCATAGCTATCAAAGACCTGACTGAATATTTCTTAATATTATGATCTTTAATATCCTGTCATATATCCATTTAGATTTTCAATGAAATATGGTGTGAGATGTTTGTTTCAGCCTACTTTTTGCCAGACTGATTCCCAGTTTTCTCAGAAGTTTTCTTTCTTATCACTAATGCAGTGATCACCTTGGTTGAGGCAATCATCACCTTTCTCTTACATTGTTGCCACAGCCTCTTAATTGGACTCCTTGCCTCTTCCCTCTCCAGTCTATCCTCCACACTACTGCTAAAGCAATTTTCCTGAAGCACAGATCTGGCCACGTAACCCCCCTATTCAATCAACTCCAACAGTTCCCTATTGCTTCTAATACAAAATATAAAATTCAGTTAGCCTTTAAAACCCTATATAACCTGACTCCAATTTATCTCTACAACTTTACTGGACATTATTCCTCCTCCTACATTCTGAAATCCAGCCAAACCATCTTTCTCTCTGTTCCTCACACTTCATATTTTCTCACTGTATCTTTGCCTTGGTTGAACCCCATATCTGGAACACTTTTCCTCTCCTTACCTTGGATATGTAAAGCTACTTTCTTTCTTGAAGACACAGGTCAGGCACTATTTTCTGTACGAAGCTCGCCCTGATTCTCCCCACTGTTATTGCACTCCTCAAATTATTTTGTATTTAATTGTCATAGATATAATAATATATAATATAAGGTAAATAAATGACATTCATAATTTATTTATATACCTGACATTAATATTTGTACATATCCTAATATTTACCTGTCTTCCCCATTAGAATACGAACTTCTTGAGGGTAGAGATTATTTCATTATTTGTACTGTTAGTTCTAATTATTGGTGCCTGACATAAAATATACCCTTTAAAACACTTATTGATTAATTGCTAAATTCCTAGAAATTTCTCACTCCCTCTACTTCCTCATTGTCTACCGTATGGAAAATGTGACCTTGATCTCACACCTCTACTAAATGTGCTTTTTCAAAGGTTGCAAACAATCTCAAATGCCAAATCAAGAAACCTGTCATCAGTCTTCATCAATTCAGCCTTTCTTCAGTTTTTAAATATTTTTGCCATCTTCTTTTAGATACTCTCCTTCCATGACTTCTTTTCCTGCCCATTGAACCTCTATTTCTCAGTCTCTTTTTCTGTATTAATCACATCTCTCATTCCCTAAATTTAGGTGTCCCCCCCAGTCATCTTTCCTGGAACTTCTCTATCTACATTCTATTTATTAGCAATCTTATATGCATCCATTGATTCAATTATTATATCTAAATAGGTTCAATCCTATTGAATCTAAGTGAGTTTTAATCCTGCAGCACCAGCTAAATACAGAGATATCTCCACCTGAATGTAACATTGGAAACTCAAATTCAGCATATTGAAAATAAACTGCATTTTCTTCTCTCTTAAACCCCTCTTCCTCTACCAGACTTTCCTATTTCCACCATAGACATTACTACTTTATCATTTAACCAGGTACTTTTCTTTGTCCTTCATCCTATCTATATAATCATTTACCATTACCTATTGTTTCTACCTACCCTCAACATTTCTTATATCTGTACTTTTTTATTCATATGCCTATCATTAAGTATTCAGTGCTCATGGCTAGGCCATGCCAATATGATAAAAATGATACTTCTAAAGATTTTTTACTTGTTTAATAATATACCAATCAAATTATCAAAAACATACTTTATGAAATTTGATAAAATAATTACAAAGTGCATTAAAAAAGATCTAGGTTATCAAGGGAAAAAAAGAAAAGAAATAAGGTTGCAAGGAGAATATCACTTCCAGGCCTCAAACTATATTAAAAAGCGGCCATCATAAAAACCATCATCTTATGGTTTTCCAGTTGTGCCTGACTCTTTATGACCCTGTTTGGGGTTTTCTTGACAAAGATATTATAGTGGTTTACCATTTCCTTCTTCAGTTCTTTTTTTAAGAGATAAAAACTGATACAAACAGGGTAAAGTGACTTGCCCAGGGTCACACAGCTAATATCTGAACTCAGGAAGATGACTCTTCCTGACTCTAGGGCTGGTGCTCTATCCACTATATGATTTAGGTGCCAAAAGCCATCTGGTATTGGTTAAAAAGTACAAATATAGAGCAGCAGAATGGATTACATAAAGAAGAATCAGAAACAGTAGGATTCAATCATCCAGTGTTTGACAAAATGGAAAAATAAATTACCTAGAAAAAAATTCTTATTTAAGAAAAATTGTTGAGAAAAAGGGAAAGCATTCTGGCAGAAATCAGGCTTAGATCAACACTTCACACAGTATCCCACAGAACACTCTAAATGGATATGTGACCTTAACATTAAAGATCATATTTTTTTTTAAATTATATGACCAATATTCTAGTGTCTTTTCATTACTGCTGTGGAAAGGAAAACTGAAGCAAGTTTTGGACTCAAATACCTACAATTCCCTTTAAATATTACACTGCCTACCTAAATTACCATAACAGCTTTCTAATCAGTCTTTCTACCTCCAAAACCTACCCTCTCCAATTCCAACTTTACATAGTTGAAAAATAATCTTTCAAAGGTAAACATCTGAACATATGATACCCCTAATCAAGAATATGCAATGGTTCCCAATTTCTTCAATGATAATGTACCAATATGCATATTATGCACATCTTCTACATCATTATATGGATATGTAGAAAGATAGACAGACAGAAAATATACAAAAAGACATGACCGTCACTGTCTAGAACCCTTTAGAAAAGAGATTCTGGATATCAAAGTGCCACAAATAGTTAAGGATTTATCACTTTGAGAACCAACATTTTTCTATTTTAATCATTTTGGAGGCATTTTTTCTAAAGAATGTGACACTTTCCTGCCTTCTTAAACACTGAACAGAATTTAACCTTTTCTTAATGACTCAGGATGATCATTATAAGCATCAGTTATTCTCCCCTGATAGCATGATTCCCTTAGGATATACTAAGGTGTGCAGTTCTATTCATCCATAAGCAAAATTGTCCCCGAGTACCATACTTTTTAAATTCTTGTGTGTGTTTTCTATAATTTTCTTCCCCTCTCTTACTATCAGACTGTCATTTAAAAATAATACCAATATGTCTTGCTTATACCGACCCTACTCTCTTTCCTATCTTGCTCTGAACTTTATGTGGTTTGGAAAAAGTGATAATGAAGCTTCTTAAGACTGTATGTAAAAGGGGACTTCAGGGTAAGCATGGCTGCCGAGTAGACGCGGCTCACTTCCTCTCCTCATACTAAATGACACAGACGACCTCAAAAGACACCCCCCCAAAAAAAAAAACCCAACCATCCTCATAAGATCAGAGGGACCCCACACTGAGGTGCAGCACTGAAGGTAGATGGAATTCCAGCATTTCCACAATATAAAGGAACAAAAAGCTTACCCACCCTCCCCACACCCACCACACATCCAGAGCCAGAGTTAAAGTCAGCAATGGCCAGAATCAACAAGTGAGGGAGGGGCACTTCAGGACTGAACAGTGGGCAGCCCCAGGTCTGGGAACCTTACTAAGACCACCAAGGACCCACTCCTGTGAGTAGTAACACCTGAAACCCTGGCAGGCAGCCACGGGGAACTCACATTGTGGGCACCCAGAACTAGTGCGTTATGATCAACGAGTGTGAGAAGGGATCCCCTGAAGTGAGCAAGGGGCACTCACAGGTCTTGGGAGTTAACTAAGATCACCAAAAACCTACACCTGAGAGCAGTAACACCCAAAATGCCGGCAGGCAGGGGAGGGCAGACCCTGGGCTTCCCTGGAAAGATAGCACAGCTGCAGAGAACAGAGAATTTGCCTGAGGCTAAAGCATTGATCATTAGATCCATACACTGAGAGCAAGCCCTCCTCACTCAGATTTCTGACTGGAAAAGTGAGAAAAAAAGCATAGAGATGGCAAACAATGCCCAGGAGCAGCCTCCCAACACCAAGAAAAGCAAGAAGAAGGGGGTGACTTTGGATACATTTTATGAAGGGAAAATACAGAATACAGAGGAAATAGAAGAGGAAACACAAACAAATGCTCCAAAACCTTCCATAAGAAATGGAAATTCTCCAGAAGCTCTTGAAGAATTTAAGTTGGAAGTTATCAAAAAGATGGAAGCCTTCTGGCAGGAAAAATGGGAAATAATGCAAAAGGAAGTTAGCAATCTGAAGGACAAAAACACGCAGTTGTAGAAACATCTTAAAGTCTCAAAAAGCAGGACAGACCAAACTGAAAAGGAAAACCAGTCTTTAAAGCTCAGAATCAGGCAACTGGAAGACAAAGAATCTTGCAAAAGAGCAAGAATTACTAAAGCAAAGTCAAAAGACTAAGGAATTAGAAGAGAGCATAAAATATCTCACTGACAAGGTGACAGACCTGGAAAACAGAGGAAGGAGAGACAATCTGAGAATCATTGGTCTACCAGAAAAGCCAGAAATAAACAGTAATCTTGATATCATAATACAAAATATCATCCAAGAAAACTGCCCAGAGATTCTAGAACAAGGGGGCAAAATAGGCATTGAAAGAGTTCACAGAACACCCTCTACACTAAATCCCCAAAAGACAACTCCCAGGAATGTAATTGCCAAATTCCAAAGCTTTCAAGCAAAAGGAAAAAATCTTACAAGAAGACAGAAAAAGACAATTTAGATATAAAGGAATGCCAATCAGGGTCACACAAGGCCTTGAAATTTCCGCACGGAATGACAATAAGGCATGGAACATGATATTAAGAAAGGCAAGAGAGCTGGGTCGCATCAGCTATCCATCAAAACTGACTATATACTTCCAGGGGAATGTATGGGCATTCAACAAAATAGAAGATTTCCAAATATTTGTAAAGAAAATACCAGAGCTCTGTGGAAAGTTGGACACCCAAACACAAGGAGCAAGAGAAACATGAAAAGGCAAATATGAAGGAAAGGGAAATGTAGAAAAATGTTATCTTTTTCTTTTATTCAAACTCTCTTCTATAAGGACTACATTTATATCAAATTAGATATATTAACATGTGGGGAAAATGTAATGTATAACATTCAAAAATTGTATGCATCATTAGAGTAGTCAGAAGAATCACGTATAGGGAAAGATTGGGGCATTAAGACAATATGGAGAAAGGGGGGGTAGAAAGAAAAAGGGAGGGGGGAATTATTGATGGTACTAAGATATACTTCAAGAAATAGAAAAAACTAAATAGAATAATCTTTCTCACACAAAGATACACATGGGAAGGGAAGGGGGAAGAAATTTCCTATAAGAAGGAGAGGAAGAGAGTGCTTATTGGTATTACTTAAACCTTACTCTCAGTGAAATCAACTCTGAGAGGGAAGAACATCTAGATGCATTGGGATCTTGAATTCTATCTTATCTAACAAGGTAAGAGAGAAGGGGAAATTAAGGAGGGGGAGGGGGAGAGAGAATAAAAAGGGAGGGAAGGAGAGGGGAGAGGGAAGTTAACAGACCTCCCCCCCCAAAAAAAACAAAGAAAAAAAAACCCAAACCAACAAACAAACAAGAAAGGAATAAAGGGGAGGGACCTAGGGGGACTGATTTAAAGTAAATCACTGGTTTAAATGGTTATAGCTAAAGAAGAAAGGTCAGAATTAGGGGAGGTTATCAAAATGCCAGGGAATCCACAAGTGACAATCATAACTTTGAACATAAATGGGATGAACTTACCCATAAAATGTAGATGAATAGCAGAATGAATTAGAATCCAGAACCCTAACATATGTTGTCTTCAAGAAACACACGTGAGGTGGATAGAACTCACAAGGTCAGAATTAAAGGATGGAGTAAGTCCTTTTGGGCCTCAACTGATAGAAAGAAGGCAGGAGTTGCAATCATGATATCTGACAAAGCCAATGCAAAAATAGACCAGATTAAAAGGGATATGGAAGGTAAATATATTCTGTTAAAAGCGAGTATAGACAACAAGGAAATATCACTAATCAACATGTATGCACCAAATTGTATAGCACCCAAATTTCTAATGGAGAAACTAGGAGAACTAAAGAAGGAAATAGACAGTAAAACCATATTAGTGGGAGGTCTGAACCAATCACTATCAAACCTAGATAAATCAAATCAAAAAATAAATGAGAAAGAGGTAAAAGATGTGAATGAAATCTTAGAAAAATTAGAGTTAATAGACATATGGAGAAAAATAAATAGGGACAAAAAGGAATATACCTTCTTCTCAGTACCACATGGCTTTCTCAGCACCACATCCTTTCAAACCTTATGGGATACAGCCAAAGCAGTACTCAGAGGAAAATTCATATCCCTGAGTGCATATATAAACAAATTACACAGGGAAGAGATCAATGAATTGGAAATGCAAATAAAAAAACCTTGAAAGTGAACATATTAAAAACCCCCAGAAGAAAATCAAACTAGAGATCCTAAAAATTAAGGGAGAAATTAATAACATTGAAAGTGATAGAACTATTCAACTAATAAATAAGACTAGAAGCTGGTACTTTGAAAAAAACACACAAAATAGACAAAGTACTGGTCACTCTATTTAAGAAAAGGAAAAAAGAAAAGCAAATTAACAGCATAATAGATAAAAATGGGGACCTCACCTCCAATGAAGAGGAAATTAAGGCAATCATTAAAAACTACTTTGCCCAACTATATGGCAATAAATATACCAATCTAGGTGATATGGATGAATATTTACAAAACTATAAATTACCTAGACTAACAGAAGAAGAAATAGAATTCCTAAACAATCCCATATCAGAAAAAGAAATCCAACAGCCCATCAAAGAACTGCCTATGAAAAAATCCCCAGGGCCTGATGGATTCACAAGAGAATTTTATCAAACATTCAAAGAACAGTTAGTCCCAATACTATACAAACTATTTGACATAATAAGCAAAGAGGGAATCCTACTACATTCCTTTTATGACAAAAACATGGTACTGATTCCAAAACCAGGCAGATCAAAAACGGAGAAAGAAAACTATAGACCAATCTCCCTAATGAATATAGATGCAAAAATCTTAAATAGGATACTAGCAGAAAGATTCCAGCAAGTGATCTGGAGGGTCATTCACTATGATCAAGTAGGATTTATACCAGGAATGCAGGTGCTGTTCAATATTAGGAAAACCATCCACCATAATTGACCATATCAACAAACAAACCAACAAAAATCACATGATTATCTCAATAGAGGCAGAAAAAGCCTTTGATAAAATACAACACCCATTCCTATTAAAAACACTAGAAAGCATATGAATAGAAGGGTCATTCCTAAAAATAATAAACAGTATGTATCTAAAACCATCAGCTAACATCATCTTCAATGGGGATAAACTAGATGCATTCCCAATAAGATCAGGAGTGAAACAAGAATGCCCATTATCACCTCTACTATTTGACATTGTACTAGAAACAGTAGCAGTAGCAATAAGAGAAGAAAAAGAAATTGAAGGCATTAAAATAGTCAAGGAGGAGACCAAGTTATCACTCTTTGCAGATGACATGATGGTCTACTTAAAGAATCCTAGAGAATCAACCAAAAAGCTAATTGAAATAATCAACATCTTTAGCAAAGTTGAAGGATACAAAATAAACCCACATAAGTCATCAGCATTTCTATATATCTCCAAAACAGCTCAGCAGCAAGAATTAGAAAGAGAAATCCCATTCAAAATCACCTTAGACAAAATAAAATACTTAGGAATCTATCTCCCAAGACAAACACAGGAACTATATGAACACAACTATAAAACACTCTCCACACAACTAAAACTAGACTTGAGCAATTGGAAAAACATTAACTGCTCATGGGTAGGATGAGCAAATATAATAAAAATGAACATCCTAATCAAACTGATCTATCTATTTAGTGCCATATCCATTGAACTTCCAAAAAAAAATTTTTTACTGATTTAGAAAAAAACATAACAAAGTTCATTTGGAAGAACAAAGGATCAAGGATATCCAGGGAAATAATGAAAAAAAATACAAAGGAAGGTGGCCTTCAGTTCCAGGTCTCAAACTCTATTATAAAGCAGCGGTCATCAAAACAATTTGGTACTGGCTAAGAGACAGAAAGGAGGATCAGTGGAATAGACTTGAGGTAAGTGACCTCAGCAAGACAGTCTATGACAAACCCAAAGACCTCAGCTTTTGGGACAAAAACCCACTATTTGACAAAAACTGCTGGGAAAACTGGAAGACAGTGTGGGATAGATTAGGTTTGTAACAACACCTCACACTCTACATCAAGATAAACTCAGAATGTGTGAATGACTTAAACATAAAGAAGGAAACTCTAAGTAAATTAGGTCAACACAGAATAGTATACATGTCAGACCTGTGGGAAGGGAAAGACTTTAAAACCAAGGAAGACATAGAAAGAGTCACAAAATGTAAAATAAACAATTTTGATTACATCAAGTGAAAAAGTTTTTGTACAAACAAAACCAATATAACTAAAATCAGAAGGGAAGCAACAAATTGGGAAACAATCTTCATAACAAAAACCTCTGACAAAGGTCTAATTATTCAAATTTATAAAGAGCTAAATCAATTGTACAAAAAATCAAGCTATTCTCCAATCGACAAATAGGCAAGGCACATGAACATGCAGTTTTCAGCCAAAGAAATCAAAACTATTAATAAGCACATGAAAAGTGCTCTAAATCTCTTATAATCAGAGAGATGCAAATCAAAACAACTCAGGTATCACCTCACACCTAGCAGACTGGCTAACATGACAGCAAAGGAAAGTAATGAATGCTGGAGGGGATGTGGCAAAGTGGGTACATTAATTCATTGCTGGTGGAGTTGTGAATTGATCCAACCATTCTGGAGGGCAATCTGGAACTATGTCCAAAGGGCGATAAAAGACTGTCTGCCCTTTGATCCAGCCATAGCACTGCTGGATTTGTATCCCAAAGAGATAATAAGGAAAAAGACTTGTATAAGAATATTCATAGCTGTGCTCTTTGTGGTAGCCAAAAATTGGAAAATGAGGGGATGCCCTTCAATTGGGGAATGGCTGAACAAATTGTGGTATATGTTGGTGATGGAATACTATTGTGCTAAAAGGAATAATGAAGTGGAGGAATTCCATGGAGCCTGGAACACCCTCCAGGAAGTAATGCAGAGGGAAAGAAGCAGAACCAGGAAAACATTGTACACAGAGATTGAAACACTGTGGTACAATCAAACGTAATGGACTTCTCCATTAGTATCAAAACAATGTCCCTGAACAATCTGCAGGGATCTAGGAGCAAAAACACTATCCACAAGCAGAGGACAAACTGTGGGAGTAAAAACACTGATGAAAAGCAGCTGCTTGACTACAGGGGTTGAGGGGACATGACAGAGGAGAGACTCTAAATGAACACCTTAATGCAAATACCAACAACATGGAAATAGGTTCGAATCAAGGACACATGTGATACTCAGGGGAATTGTGTGTTGACTATCGGAGGGGTTGTGGGAGGGGGGAGGAAAAGAAAATGACCTTTATTTCCAATGAATAATATTTGAACATGACCAAATAAAATAATATTTAAAAATTTTTAAAAAAGACTGTATGTAAAGTAAAAGTAAATATTCTCTAAGTGAAGGCCTGAAAGGGATCTCCTATAAGGAATGTATATATGCCTTATCAAACAGGTGCATGACATTTATTTTAGTGAAGGAATACTTTTTCTCCTACTCTTAGTTCCCTACTACTCTGCTCTGGGTAGGAGAGATGCATTTTTACTACTTGCTAGATATGTGGATTGTTACTGTAGTCGGTGATAGATAAAAGATGGATGCTGTGTTTTTGGTTTTGTGTCATCAATATCCTCTCCAGGGAGGTTAAACAAGAAAGCAGATAGAATAGTGTCACATGCCAGAAAGTTTGGCTCAGCTTGACCAACTCATGTGTTGGACTTCCCTGACTTCCTTCGGATAATAAAAGTGTTGTTTTTTTTAAATGCTAAATGGAAGATGAAATTTATATCTATCTAATTCTCCAATAAAAGCTACCTCTCAACAAGAGTTGCCCTAGACTCCAGGTATACCCTTACTGGAAGTGTTTTTAGAAATGATCAATTTGTACCAAAAAAGAACTTTCCATTTCACTTTGGAAAGTTGTATATGTTAGAACTCATATCTGCAGTCTTTTCCTATAATTTCCCTATTAATCCTCTATTTTATCTGTTCACAAATGCATTGAAGTTCGAGTTCAAATCTCTCCCGCTTTCTGAGATGAAGTTTCATTTTAATGACTCTTCTAACAAGAGAAAGAGTGAATGGTGCTAGGACACATAGGGAAGATGTTCCAGTTTTTATTTTCTTTTATGACCCTGCATCAATGTCCCCAAGTGTCCTCTTTCTTTTTGCTCAGAAACATCATTTTCCCTCTTTTAAGGTGCTGTCACTTCCAGGATCCATGGATCCCGAGTAGGAAACTACCTCAGATATTATCTAGTCCAAAGCCCTCATTTTACAGAAAAGAAAACAAAGCCCCATAAGTATTAAGTAAAATCAATCTACAAGCATTTACTAAGTGACCACTATGTGTTAGGTTCTGGCAATACAAAAATGAAAATTAAATGGTCTTTATCCTCAAGGAGATTATACTCAAGTTTCATATTTCAGTTACCAATAATTTTGAATTTCTGACAATTATTTCCATGCTATTTTAATTTTTTCCTAAGTAGTTAGAAATAGTCTCCCCTCTTTTTACCCTTGTGTGAAGAGAATGTTGTGGTTTTTATTTTTTTAATTTTTTTAAACCCTTACCTTCCATCTTGGAATTAATATTGTGTGTTGGTTCCATGGCTAGGTAAGGGCTAGGCAATGGTGGTCAAGTGACTTGCCCAGGGTCACACAGCTGGGAAGTGTATGAGGCCAGACTTGAACCTAGGACCTCCCATCTCTAGGCATGGATCTCAATCCATTGAGCTACCCAGCTGCCCCCTTGTTGTTGTTTTTAGAAAACATCTTCTCCCATTAGATTCTAAACTCTTTGAGAGTAAGAATTATCATTCTTTTTGCTTATACTTATATTTCCAGCACTTAGCAGAGGGCTTAGCACATAATGAGCATTTTAAAATTTGACTTAACCTAAGTCAAGTGAGGGCTATCCATTTCTTTCAACTCTTAGCTTCTTTTTTCATATCAATTCTAAGATAAAAGAACGGTAAGGACTATGAAATTGGGAGTAAAGTGACTTGAACAAGGTCACACAGCTAATAAATGTCTGAGACCAGATTTGAATATAAGTTCTCAGGACTCCAGGCTTGGTACTCTGTCAATAGTGCTACCCTCCTTTCCTTGGGCTGCCCAGTCTTCATCAAGCTTAAAATCCCATGTCAAATGGTATTCAGAAGGTTTAGTAGACTAAAGAGAAACTTTACCATAGTCCTATGTCTGGGTTTCATCTATATGACATATCAGCTTAAGGCAAACTAACTCCTGAAGCCTCCTTTCAAGAATGTCCTAGACTTTTCATGCATTAATATGTAATGAAAATCTACTGTAAATTTTATTAATCATATTTATTACCATCTATTTGGATATTTATTAATAATGTTTAATATATTTGGAAGCAATAAAAAGTACATTTAGAACAAATTTTCCAACATTTTAGACTTACAGAAATCAGGTTAGACTCATTTGAAGATGTATAGTTTTAGGGTAAGTTTTATCACTTCGAATGTAGATACAGAGCAAAATTCAAAAAATATATTTCTGAGTTTGATAGGATCTGGATTTTAAAAGCATTAATAAGAAGTATTTCTCCATACATTTTTCAGCTAGCTTTTGCCAGATAGAAGATAGCACCATTGCCAAGAATGAAAATGAGATCTAAATTCATCGTCTTGATATGCATGAAACTCTTCTTGCATTTATATTGCATGGAGTTTGTATATTTGTATATACTTAGATGCAAATATGTTGTCTCCCTGGGTAGAATATAGCCTTCTAAAGCCTTCTAAAGGGAAAAGACTATTTTGTTTCTGGCTTTGTATCTCAAGAGTAGCTTACAGTGCCTAGCACATAGTAGAAACTTAATAAGAGTTTGAGTAATTCTTCTATCCCAGAATGGAAACTCTTAAATGCCTTGCCACTGTTCAAGTTTCTGTGAATTTTGCAAGGTTATTTTTTAACCATGTTAACCTTATCCAAGTAGGTGTAGGCCCCTTGGAATAATAAAACAAACCCCTGGGTGACATCAAAGTCACCAAGTTTTGCAACTCAATTACGTGGGGAAAGAAGAAAATAATTTTGACTATAGAGTCCCTAGCTGAAGATAAAGATTGATTCTCAACGTTTCTAAACAAATAATATGAGAAGTCAAAGACATAAACAGAAGCCTCATATATGCCAAAAATATTCATAGAAGCAGTCTTTGTGATGAGAAAAAGCTGGAAACTAAGGGTATATGAACTGCAAGATGACTGTAAAAAACATACATAAATACAATGTAATATTATTGTTCAATAAGGAGAGAAAATAGTGAATTCAGAGAAGCATGGGAAGATTTGTGTTAACTGATATTTAATGAAAAAAGCAAAAATTAAAGAACAGCATACACAATAACTACAACAATGAAAATGAAAAGATTACTAAATACAAGTAAAATTCTGAGGAAGCTTAAAATGAATAAAAATTCCCATAGAACCATAATGAAATACATCTCATTAGATGGGGAACTCCTAGGATGGAAAGACAAAGTCATGTGCTGGAGTCAACTCCTACCAATTTATAAGAGCCCATTGTTAACTCTCCACTATTTTTGCACCTTGAAAAATGGCAAAAACTACAAATCAAAATTTATTGTTTTGTCAAGTATCTAACCCTAAGAAAATAATAGAGAAAATGTTAATAATGTTGACTAATTTAAAAGTGTATCATAGCAAATACCATAACAGCAACTATAATATCTGATAATACAGGATCAGTTCATTAAATCAGAGGTGGGCCAGTCTTGGACCCAAGTGTCCAGTTCCAGGGCTGTACTGATACCCACATGATGTTAAAGACCTAGAAAAAGCCCTGCAACATGATGTGTGGATAGGCTCTGGGGTTTTGGTTTTTTTTTTTTTGAAAGGCTTGCACAAGAACTGTATAGGATGAGCAGCCTTAGATGGTTTTCAATCTGCACAATTTGAAGGGGTGCCCATATCAATAAGATCATTGCAATATAAGGGCATGGAGTATGCAAAACAAAATGCTACATAAGAACTGAAATTTAAATCATTGCCAACTGGATGAATCACGAAAGACTTCAAGAAGATGGTGGCATATGAGTATGGCCTTAAAGAACAGGTGGGAATTCAGTAGGCAAGAAATGGAAGGAAAAATGTGCCAGCCACAGGGAATAACATCATAAACAAAATCAGAGCCAAGAAGAATTATGTTTGGGGAATAGTATGGCTAGAGCATAGAATAAGAGTAACATGATATAAAGCTGAAAAAGTAGTATGACAGCAGAATACAGAGGGCTACTAAACTAAGGAGTTTGGATTTTAACCTGCACTAATAGCAAACCATCAAATAGGTCTAAAAGAAAGGACAGAATGAATGAATTAAGGGGGAAATCCTTAGGTTTTGAAATGAAATTAGTTATAATAAAGAGCCATTGTCATAAACCTCTAGTAACTATAAATTCCCACCAGAATTTCTAGACGTCACTGATCTTTGACTAATTAGCTTTCTTTCTTCAAGTGCCAGTATTCAAGATAGATTTTTAAAACATTCCTTATTAAATGCATGTGTTTTTGCAATTTCACCTAAATATTACAATGCAGCAATTTCTTCTACTCAACATCAGTAGTGCTAACATTTGAATTCAGATCCTATAACTCCAAGATCAGCATTTTCCATTTCTATGCTAATTCCTATGGAATCTTCCCTAAGCATATAAAAATGGCCACCATAATGATTATGCAATGTATTTTCTTTAACTATCTATATGCTAAACATTGATTCACTCTAGTTGTTTTTTTTGGGGGGGGGGTGAGGGCTTCAAAAAGTTAGTAGATTGTGGTATCACAACCAAGAAGCCAATATAATTTTATGTATAGCTGGGTTTTTCAGTATTCTATCAACCAATAATTGTCAACATTTCTGTACATTAGCAAGTCTATTTTAATTGATGTCCACAATGACCCTAAAGCTCTGCAAGAGCTAAAAGCATCTTCTGAGTCATAAAATGTTAAAACATAAAGTAACCTATTATATTCTAATTCTTTTAAATGAAAAATCTATGCATGATTTAAATGATGATTCTAGGTTCACCAAAATGTTAATGAGATAGAATTTTAAATTCCTCAACTTGAATAGTTCCTGTTGATTCAAACCCTGACTCTGAATTGAATAATGGTTAAGACTTGTCATGATTTATTTATAGCAGGAAAGAGTCCATTGCACTGGTTGAAGCCTTCCTAGACTAAAGATGAAGAGGAATGATAGCTAAAAAGTTTCTACATAGGTATGGGTCAGAAATAATTCTGAAAGAGTAACTAGAGTGGATGTAGGCCATGGGGCCGAATTTATAAGGAGCCAAAGGCAGAAAGTGGTACAGGGAACTGAAGCGAATCTGGATCAAAATCAAGATCAACAAAGCTAAAGAGCACTATTAAGAAGAAAATCTGGTGTCAGGTGACAGGCATTTGTTACCAGGTAGAAAAGAGAAGTTTGAGTTTGTCAAAGAGTTCCACTAACTGAAGTAATAGAAATAACATTGGATTTGGATTTAAAGGACATGGGTATGAATCAAATTTCTTCTACTTTACCTCCTGTATAATTTTGGATTTGGATCAGAATGTCTCTAATGTCCCTTCTAATCCTAAATCTATGATCTTAAAAAGATAAACCATTAGTTCTAATATTCTGGTATATAAGGAATAAATATGTATTCACTCTCACTATTCTTTTTGTGGCTTTAGGAATTTAAATCATATCTCCCCTTAGATTTCTTTTTTGCCAAAATGAATAACAATAGCCCTTAATTTGACCTTATATAAAAATAATGCCATCTTGTTTTATCAATGGAAAGAATTTTGGATATGGAGTCAGAAGGTATAAGTTCAAATACCAGTTCTTCTGCTCTCTACCTTTGTGACCTTAAGGAAGTCATTATACCTTTTGGAACCTATGAAATCACTAGATTATTTCTAAGTTCACTTGCAGTTATAAATCCATGATCATTTTAGTTGCCCTCTAAGTTCCTCTGAAGTTATGACTCAATTAAAATGAAGAAACAATTATTTAGTTCCTATCTTATACGAGGTACTATACTAAGTATTAGTGATACAAAGATGTCATGGAATCAGAGTCACAGAATATTAGAGTTAGAAATTACTTCAATGACCATGTAGTCCAACTCATACATGAAAAAGAATCCCTTCTTCAAGTTCCTCTACAAATGGCCAAAATGAAATAATCTGTTATCAGTGATCATTCTTCAGAAGGGATATAACATATGCAAAAAAAATCAACAAATGTAGAAAGGATTTCAGGAAAACAGATTAATGTATTGTTGGTAGAGATTGTGAGTTGGTCTAGCCATTCTGAATAATAATTTGGATCTATGCTTCCTCCTAAATACTAAATTGCAAAGTCCATTGACTCAGCAATATTACTACTAGTCCTATATCACAAAGAGATAAAAAAGAGGGGAAAGACCTGGATATATGGATGGATAGATAGATAGATAGATAGATAGATAGATAGATAGATAGATAGATAGATAGATAGATAGATGTCAGTCCTTTCTGTGAAGTAAAGAAATGGAAATTAATGGGGTGCTCATCAATTGCCTGGTGTAACGATGATATTAGAAAATAAGTATTGTTTTATTAGTTTAGGGATAAGAAGTAAAGTGGCTGGTTTGGGAAAAGAACTGGAGTTTGAAGCAAAGCTGAGAGAGCATGTTAATTTCAGATGTGACAATTATAACCATTTTTCTATGTCAATTACTCTCTCTGGCAGTTGGGAGTTGCTCTCTGGCAGTTGGCAGAGACACACACTCTGAGACTCTATCTCAGGGCTAGAGGAGGTAACATCTTTGCCTCTCTCTCTGTCTGAGGAAAGACCTGAAGGATCTCAGTGTTTTCCTTTTGCAACTTGGGAGACACTATTGAATATCTATTGTGATTTTTATAGATTGCTTAACTTTTAGAAGACCAAAGAAAAACCTGGTCTTTGTTTGGGACTCTAAGACTCAGAGTCCTAACTTTATTCTTGTGGAGACTCAACCAGCTAGCTTTTGCTATTTTATAATTTGAAGGAAAAGTTAAGATTTATAAGGATAGTAGTGGTAGTTTTTATTTAGATAGTATAAATTTGGGTTAGTCAAATCAAAGAGGATTAGTGTAGCCTGTGAAACACAGGAGAAGTGGTTCCTTGTGGAACCTGGGAGTTTATTTGGGTGGATTTCAAATCCCTTAGAATTAGAAATCCTTTATTTATCCTTATATATTTCAATAAACATTTTATTTTTTATGAGTCTCATTAGTGTCCTTGCGCCTAGCCCTGAAGAGAAGTTTGCATTTGAGCTTCTCTTCATCACTGAGGATACTTTTGATTATGTCTATCAAAAGTATCCAACCAGTTTTGAACTTATATTGGAACAGTTTTTCCATCTAAATATTTTATTTTTATAATTTGCTAATTTTATGGTCAAATTATGGTGTATAAATATAATGGAATAATGTTTTGCACTTCAGGAAGATAAGAACATAAGAAATGTCAGAAAATGGTTTTAGAGAAACCTGAGAAGACTTTTTATGAACTTGTGTAAAGTAAGCAGAACAAGAACAACATACACTGACAACAACTTTATAAAGACAAACAGTTTTAAAAGATTTAAAAATTCTTATTAACCACAATTATAGAGGACTCATGATGAAACATGCTATTCATCTCCTGCCAGAGAGGTGATGGACTCAGGGTGCAAAATGAGAAATTTTTTTGGACACAACCAATACAGGCATTTGTTTTGTATGTATACATCCTTTCTCCTCTCCCGAATTTGCCGTCACCTTGGTGTCTACACTCATCAATCAAACCTGGACCATGAATTGATATCCTTGCTTTTTAAATTTCTCCCTACTGCAGTTCATCCTCTACTCAGCTGTCAAATTGGTCTTCCTAAGATGCAAGTCTTGCGACTCTCTCTCTCTCTCTCTCTCTCTCTCTCTCTCTCTCTCTCTCTCTCTCTCTCTCTCTCTCTCTCTCTCTCTCTCTCTCTCTCTCTTAGAAATTTGGAACTATGCTTGCCCCAAATTATTAAATTGCAATTGAACCAGCAATATTACTACTAGTATTATACAGCAAAGATATAAAAGAGAGGAAGTATTTATGGCAGTTCTCTCTGTCTTCTCTCTCTGTGTGTCTGTCTCCCTCTGTCTCTGTCTGTCTGTCTCTTTCACTCTTTCATTTCTGGAAATTAATTTGGATGTTCCCCCCAAATTGCTAAATTACAATTGGCCCAGCAATATTATTACTAGTATTATACCACAAAGAGATAAAAGAAAAGAAAAAGACCTAGATGTATTTATGGCAGCTCTCGCTGTCTTTCTTTCTCTCTGTGTTTGTCTGTCTGTCTGTCTGACACATACAACATTCAATCAACTCCAATTGCTCTGTCTTGCCTCCAGGATTAAATATAATATCTCTGTTTTTTAAAATCCTCCATAAAATTGCTCCTTCCTACTAATTTAGTCTTTTTAGTACTGGTTTCCTTGCTATTTTTGATCTCAGATGACTGTCCGCAAAGTCTAGAACTCTCTCTTTTCTTATCTCTCATCTCATCTCATTTTCCTTTAAGTCTCAGCTTCTATAAAAAAGTCTTTTTTAGTACTACTTAATCTTAATGTCTTCTTACTAAGAACATCTTCATCTTGTATACATCCTATTTGTATTCTGGATGTTGCTCCCCCCTCCCACACACACACACACACATATTAGACTCTGAGTCCTGGAGAGCAGAAACTTTTTTTTTTGGCTTTTCTTAGTATCTGCAGTGCTTGACACATAGTGGACACTTAATAAATATTAGTTGATTGATTGACTGCGGTGACTATGCATATTAGAAGGGTTTTGTTTTCCTTCTTTTTTTTTCAATCGGAGGTGGGAGGTGGGAGAGAGAGAAAATAGATATTTGTTTATTAAAAATTTTAGTTTAATTTAAAGAACAAATTCATGGAGGCAGGAGACTGAGTGTCAAATTTGGGGAACAGCTAGTAGTCCAATCTGGCTAGAATGCAGAATATGTGAAAGGCTTTTAAGTGAAATAAATTGAAAATTTATATGAAGTAAAATTGTGGAGGGTCCTAAATGTTAAGTGGGAAAGCTTCTATTTTCTCCTATAGTCAATAAGGAGTTACTGAAGTTTGTAGACCAGGGAAAAGACATATTCATTCACCTTAAGAAGATAATTTTGGCAGTTGTGTGGAGGATAGATTGCGAAGAGGAGGGACTAGAAGTAGGAAGACAAATTAGAAAGATATTACAATAATTCATGGCTGTAAGTGCCATATGAAATTAGAGAAAAAATGGGATTAGTACATCTAGTACAAAGTAATCAAGTCATAGGGCAACAAGGTGGTAGAGTGAATAGAGCCCCAGGCCTGGAGTCATGAAGGACTTATCTTCTTGAGGTCAAATCTGGACCCAGATGCTAATTATCTATATGACCCTGGTCAAGTCATTTAACTTTCTCTCTGTTTACTCATCTATAAAATGAGCTAGAGAAGGAAATGGTAAACTATTCCATTATCTTTGACAAGAAAATCCCAAATGGGGTCACAGAGAGTTAGACATGACTAAAAATGACTGAACAATAATCAAAATATAGAGCCACCCCAATTTTGTAAGACTGTGATTTCCATATCACCCGAATACAAGGCATCAGGACCCTCCTCTAAGGAGAAAATAAGAATCAGAGGTGAAGAGGGAAAGAATTCCAGGTTTAAGAAATGGCTAATGAGAAGGCACAGAATTAGAAGATGGAGTGGTGAGTATGAAGAATAGAAAGCAGATTACTGGATTATAGAATTCAAGAAAAGGAGTAAAATCTAAAATTATAAGTTAGGACATGGCCAGGTTGTGAAGGACTTTAAATGGCATAGTATTTTATATTTTATCCAGGAGATAAGAGGAACCCACTATTGTTTATTGAAACGAGAAGGGCTTTGCGTGACATAAAAGGTGGATTGAAGTTGGGAAAAAATGACTTAGAAAGGCTATGAAGATAGTCCAATTTAGAGGCAATTAGGGCCAATATTAGGGTTGTGACTGTGTGAGTGGAGATAAGGGATGCAAGAGATATTATGAAATTATAAATAAGATTGGGCAACAGATTGGATATGTGGGGTGAGTGAGAGTGAGAAGTGAAAGATAATACCATTGTTGTAAGTATGGGTGACTAAAATGATGGTAGTGGCACTCTCAAGAGTAACAGAAAAGTCAGGGAAATGGTAAAGTTTTGGGGAAATGGTAATGAGTTCCGTTTCAGCCCCATGACTGCCTCTACTTGAATACCTTGAATGCATTGAAAGACAGGAATTTGACCCTGTCTTACTGCCATGTAAGAGAAAGGTTCTGGCTACTCTGTTTGTTAGTCTAGTCACCTTTTACCAATTGGAACAGGCTCATGTCTGCTCCTGTTAGTCTCTCTTGCCTCAGCCCTCAGGGCTCCCACTTGGCATATCTGGTACAGAATACAAGGGAGGTCAAGCAGACTAGAAGAATAATTACTCACCCTGTTGAGCAGCTTAACAATTCTCTCTCTTCCTGAGATTTTTATTCCCCTTTCCAAACACAGCTATCTATTTTCTTCAAATGCAAGGGAAGCATTTCATCCTTAACCATATGTAAGGACCAGCTGAAGAGCCAAGATGTCTTTATTTCCCAAACATTCAAGCTTAAGCTGAAAATACAATCACCAATACCAAGTACTTGCAAATGGGCCATATTCATGTTCATGGTGAGGTCAATAAGTTCTCTGATCTTACTGTCTAACCAAAGTCTTATTCAGAAATATACAAAAAGACAGTGCCAGGAGCAAAAGGAACAAGTGAACTATTAAAAGGTCAATCAAAGCATATAAATAAAAAGACAAAATTCTAACTCTAAAATCAAGGCAATGGAAAGATCTTGGTCTACCTTCAAATTATAAATGAAATCTCATCCTATTATCTCTCTACAAATGAATATATATGTACATATATATATGCAAATAGATAGATAGATAGATATAGATAGATAGATAGATAACCTTTCCAATGGCAAAAAAGACCCACTTCCTGAACAAATTAGTGTCTAAGAATCAAGTAGATATATTGATAACTATTATTTTTAAAAATCTACCCTGGAATCTGTTGTGCTTACTCAGAATGACATTTGGTTTCTGGCATTTTTATTATATTTTACAGTTTGCCTCTTCTAGAATTTGCTATTCAATTAGCCCTGGGACATTAAGATGTGGTATTTGGATGTCACCTCCAGTTTTTACAAACTGTACAACTCTAGGCAAGTACCTTAATTTACTCTACCTCAGTTTTGTCAACTGTAAAATAAAGAAGATAATGGTACCTCCATTGTTGTTAAAATTAAATGAGATCATGTAAAAATTTTTGCAACTTTAAAGTGCCATTAAAAATGCTAGCTATTATTACTAATCTCTCTGAGTCTCAGTTTCTTCATATACAAAATTAGGGGATTGAGTTCAATGGCTTCTGAGGTTCCTTCTAGCTTTTAATCTATTAAGTTGATGATTCTATGAGTTTTCATTGATCTCATTGTCCTAGAAACTAACAGATAGTTACACTGGGCTAGGCCAAACATTTTTTTAAAGGAAAACTAAAACAATGTCATGAATTATAAGACAGGAAGATACACAGGCATTATGAAAAACAGAGGAACAAAATGGTAAAAAAAAAAAAGCCAGGACCAGGAAAATTATGGTTAGGCTAAGTATGAAAGGTAGAAGTCAGTTGTAGAAATGAGCTGAATCCCTCAGACAGTCAAGTCAAGCTTGGTTAGAGTTTCAGGGAACCTACTAAATTTGCTACTGAAGGCAGGAATTATTTGTAAGTTTGATTCAGCCACCTAGTATGAACTTGGGTAGGACTAAATATTTTTAATTGAATTGATATAGCCAGAGAGCAGAAACCAGACTATAAGTGGGAACTAGAGATTCAAAGCAAGGCAATGGAACAGAAACCAAGCAAATAGTCTAAAAAACAAACATGAGGAACCAGAAACAATGAGACTTTGAGACACAGACAAATAAACCTAGGCATCTATCTACTTATCTATCTTATCTAGCCATTTTCTGCACCCCTTTTCCCTGTTATATCTGGAACTTTATCCAAAAGAATATCTAGGGTTCTGGAATAATGTACTGCACTTTTCTTATGATAAGAACCAAAAGTTGACAGAGCATATAACATGCTCTGCAGGTGAAAGGAATCTATCTCCCTCAGTGTCTAAGTTAAAGTGAGAAGTATAATAAAGTAGATAATGGTAACCATCTCTGAATAATCACATAAAAAGTTTTCCCTTCTACAATTAAGACATACACACATATTTCCAAATGCATATATTTATCTTTTATATTCGCAGGTACAGATGCACACATAGACAACATCTCAAGAATTCACTAGTAAAAAGTATCAGAAATTTTTGCTATACAAGGTATACAGGCTGTGTGGAATAGTAAATATGGGGCACCTGAGTGGCACAGTGGATAGAGTGCTGAGTCTGTAGTAAGGAAGGTCTGAGTTCAAATCTGGTTTCAGATTCTTATTGTAGGACCCTCGGCAAGCCCCTTGATCTCTGTTTGCTTTACTTTCCTCATCTGTAAAATGGAGATACTATAGTACCTACCTCCTATAATTGTTATGAGAATTACATGAGGTGATCATTGTAAACTCCTTTGCAGAATGCCTGGCACATGTTAAATACTATTTAAATGTTTATTCCTTTTCCCTTTGCAGCTTACTTATTATTAGAAGAAACTATACTGACCTGGGACCTAGTCCAGGTTCTTTCATCGTCAAGTTGTGTGACCTTGGGAAAAATTAGTTCATTTCTCAGTGTCTGTTTCCTTATCCATAAATTGAAGGGGTTGGACTAGATGATCTCTAAGGTCCATTTCATTCCTGCAACTATGATATTGTTGTCTTATACCTCAATGGTCTATCCAATTTGCTTCATTAGGGCTTGAATTACCAGAAATCACCTTTTAGTCTAAGATAAGGAAAGTTAGAGAGACCTTGATCTGTCTTCCTTCCATGAGTGGAAGGGTCCAAGGAGCTACTGATGTGTTCAGGTTTACACTGTGTGTGGTGCCCCCCCCCAAAAGAAAAGGTCAAATAGAAGTGGGAACTCCATTGGAAAGTCCATAAAAGAAAAGAAATAGCATTTTATCATCCAATCATCTCTAGCTTCATGAAGAGAGAGAGAGTGTGAGGATAGGCCAAAGATTAAAAAAAATACAGATTTACCTTTTGACATCTTGTTTTGATGAGCCAATTTTTAGTATTTCTAAGAAAGCAAAAATGTTATAAGACTATCAGGTACTCCAGTAATAACTTCTAGACACCACAACCTTTGCTGATATCATCCTAATCTACAGTGTTTAATATTTTTCTCCTCAATGGTTGTGTCTTGGAATTGTGCATGCAATATATATTGTAGGATAGAAGGACCTTTACTGAATTATTTTCTAAATATCACTGCTTGTCTCTTTCTGGTCTCTAGGAGATAAACAACTTGTTCTCAAAAATGAAAAAATAATCATTCTAAAATGGACAAAAATGACTTCCAGTCAAGATGGCGGCTTAGAGAAAGCTAAAGTTCAGATCTCTGGAAACCCTTCCCTACCGAACTCAAACTATATGCTCCTAAGGCACCAAAATTCAAAACGAACAACAGCATAGACCCCGGGAATCCTCCTCCTGGACCTGGACCTGGATCAAAAGGTAACCCCCCCAAAAGCCAGAACCCGAGATCACTCCGACCTAAGGGGTAGGCAAAAGGAAAGTCCCAGGACCCATCCCCCCAACCCAGAGTCCTGAGTCCGAGGCAGCAGAGGGAACCTCAGAGCCTCAGGGCCGGCTATCCTGAAGGCTGCTTCCTGAAAACAACCTGACCCAGTCGAGAGGGCACCCAGACAGCAGGGAAACAGAGAGAGACAGGGGGAGCCTGTAAAACCCTGACCAGATCCTTCCTTCTGAGTCTCACGGAAGGTCCCTGCCTCAAAGCATACTCAGTTCAACCCAGAGAAAGTTAATCTTATCAGGAGCCCTCAGAGATCCGGGAAGCCAAGGCCCCTGCCCCTCAGAGTGCAGCCTCTGCTGGCAGGCAAAGGCAGTGAAACACCTCTCTGAGAGTGCCAAGCCAGGCTCAAAGTGTGGGAGTAAGGCAATGAAGAAGCGTTGGGAGGGAACTAAGGATGGCAGTAAAACGGAAACACCAGCAATTCCTGGCTTCCCCAGGAAGACAGAAGAACAACTGCATAGAAAGGACAATCTGCCTAGGGCTAAAACCTCTGAATACCAGACAGAGATAAGAAAAGCTAGTCCTCCCCATTCAGATAGAGATGGCAAACTCCACAGAAGCACAAAAGCCCCAAAATTCCAAGAAAAACAAGAAGAAGGGGGTGACTTTGGACACATTTTATGGAGCAAAAATACAAAATACAGAGGAGATAGAAGAGGAAACACAAGCAAATGTTCCGAAACCTTCCAAAGGAAATGGAAATTCTCCACAAACCCATGAAGAATTTGAATCCGAAAGAATAAAAAAGATGGAAGCCCTCTGGAAGGAAAAGTGGGAAATAATGCAAAAGAAATTCACACATCTACAAAATCAGTTTGACCAAAGTGAAAAGGAAAACCAGGCTTTCAAAGTCAGAATCAGGCAACTCGAAGACAACGAGCAAGAATTAATAAAGCAAAGCCAAAAGACCAAGAAATTAGAAGAGAACATAAAATATCTCACTGACAAGGTGACAGACTTGGAAAATAGAGGAAGATGAGATAACTTAAGAATAATTGGATTTCCACAAAAGCTAGAAATAAACAGCAAACTCGATATCATAATACAAGATATAATCAAAGAAAATTGCCCAGAGATTCTAAAACAAGGAGGCAATACAGCCACTGACAGAGCTCACAGAACACCCTCTACACTAAATCCCCAAAAGACAACTCCCAGGAATGTAATTGCCAAATTCCAAAGCTTTCAAATGAAAGAAAAAATCCTACAAGAAGCCAGAAAAAGACAATTTAGATATAAAGGAATGCCAATCAGGGTCACACAAGACCTTGCAAGTTCCACTCTGAATGATCGTAAAGCATGGAACACGGTTTTCAGAAAGGCAAGGGAGCTGGGTCTTCAACCAAGAATCAGCTATCCAGCAAAACTGACTATATACTTCCAAGGGAAAGTATGGGCATTCAACAAAATATAAGATTTCCAAGTTTTGCAAAGAAAAGACCAGAGCTCTGTGGAAAGTTCGATATCGAAAAACAAAGAGCATGGAATACCTGAAAAGGTAAATATGAAGGAAAGGGAAAAGGAGAAAAATGCCATCTTTTTTTTTTTACTCAAACTCTCTTCTACAAGAATTACATTTATATCAATCTATGTATACTAAAACGTGGATAAAATGTAATGTGTAAATAGGGGGAAAAGAAAGACCAAATAGAATAATCTTTCTCACACAAAGATTCAAACGGGAAGGGGAGGGGAAGAAAACTCCTATAAGAAGGAGAGGAAGAGAGTTTTTACTTAAACCTTATTCTCAGGGAAATCAACTCTGAAAGGGAAGAACATCCAGATCCATTGGGATCTTGAATTCTATCTTATCCAACAAGGGAAGGGAGAAGGGAAAACCAAGGGGGGTAGGGGTGAGGAAACACAAAAAAGGAGGGAAGAAGAGGGGGGAGGAGGAGGGAACAAAAAGGGAGGGACTAGAAAGGGAAACATATCAAGGGAGGGTACAAGGGGGACTGATTTAAAGTAAATCACTGGACTAAAAGGTAGAGCTGAAGAAGAAAGGTTAGAATTAGGGAAGGATATCAAAATGCCAGGGAGTCCACAAGTGACAGTCATAACTTTGAACATGAATGGGATGAACTCACCCATAAAACATAGACGAAAAGCAGAATGGATTAGAATCCAAAACCCTACCATATGTTGTCTTCAAGAAACACACATGAGGTGGGTAGACACCCACAAGTTCAGAATTAAAAGATGGAGTAAGACCTTCTGGGACTCAACTTACAGAAAGAAGGCAAGAGTGGTAATCATGATATCTGATGAAGCCAAAGCAAAAACAGACCTGATCAAAAGGGATAGGGAAGGTAATAATATTTTGTTAAAAGGGACTTTAGATAATGAGGAAATATCACTAATCAACATGTATGCACCAAATAATATAGCACCCAAATTTCTAATGGAGAAACTAGGAGAATTGAAGGAAGAAATAGACAGTAAAACCATATTAGTGGGAGACTTAAACCAACCATTATCAAATTTAGATAAATCAAATCAAAAAATAAATAAGAAAGAGGTAAAAGAAGTGAATGAAATCTTAGAAAAATTAGAATTAATAGACATATGGAGAAAAATAAATAGGGATAAAAAAGAATACACCTTCTCAGCACCACATGGCATATTCACAAAGATTGACCATACATTAGGTCACAGAAACATAGCACACAAATGCAGAAAAGCAGAAATAATAAATTCAGCCTTTTCAGATCACAAGGCAATAAAAATAATGATCAGTAATGGTACATGGAAAACCAAATCAAAAACTAATTGGAAATTAAACAATATGATACTCCAAAATCATTTAGAGAAGAAATCATAGAAACAATTAATAATTTCACTGAGGAAAATGACAATGGCAAGACATCCTTTCAAACCTTTTGGGATGCAGCCAAAGCAGTAATCAGAGGTAAATTCATATCCCTGAGTGCATATATTAACAAACTAAGGAGAGCAGAGATCATTCAATTGGAAATGCAAATGAAAAAACTTGAAAGCGATCAAATTAAAAACCCCCAGCAGAAAACCAAACTAGAAATCCTAAAAATTAAGGGAGAAATTAATAAAATCAAAAGTGATAGAACTATTGATTTAATAAATAAACTAGAGGCTGGTACTTTGAAAAAACAAACAAAATAGACAAAGTACTGGTCAATCTAATTAAAAAAAAAGGAAGGAAGAAAAGCAAATTAAGAGCATCAAAGACGAAAAGGGGGACATCACCTCCAATGAAGAGGAAATTAAAGCAATCATTAAAAATTACTTTGCCCAATTATATGGCAATAAATACACCAATTTAGGTGATATGGATGAATATATACAAAAATACAAACTGCCTAGACTAACAGAAGAAGAAATAGAATTCTTAAATAATCCCATATCAGAAAATGAAATCCAACTAGCCATCAAAGAACTTCCTAAGAAAAAATCCCTAGGGCCTGATGGATTCACCAGTGAATTCTATCAAACATTCAGAGAACAGTTAACCCCAATACTATACAAACTATTTGACACAATAAGCAAAGAGGGAGTTCTACCAAACTCCTTTTATGACACAAACATGGTACTGATTCCAAAACCAGGCAGGTCAAAAACAGAGAAAGAAAACTATAGACCAATCTCCCTAATGAATATAGATGCAAAAATCTTAAATAGGATACTAGCAAAAAGACTCCAGTGAGTGATCAGAAGGGTCATCCACCATGATCAAGTAGGATTTATACCAGGGATGCAGGGCTGGTTCAATATTAGGAAAACCATCCACATAGTTGACCACATCAACAAGCAAACCAACAAGAACCACATGATTATCTCAATAGATGCAGAAAAAGCCTTTGATAAAATACAACACCCATTCCTATTAAAAACACTAGAAAGCATAGGAATAGAAGGGTCATTCCTAAAAATAATAAACAGTATATATCTAAAACCATCAGCAAATATCATCTGCAATGGGGATAAACTAGATGCATTCCCAATAAGATCTGGAGTGAAACAAGGATGCCCATTATCACCTCTACTATTTGACATTGTACTAGAAACACTAGCAGTAGCAATTAGAGAAGAAAAAGAAATTGAAGGCATTAAAATAGGCAAGGAAGAGACCAAGTTATTACTCTTTGCAGATGACACGATGGTCTACTTAAAGAATCCTAGAGATTCAACCAAAAAGCTCATTGAAATAATCAACAACTTTAGCAAAGATGCAGGATACAAAATAAACCCACATTAAGTCATCAGCATTTCTATATATCTCCAACACAGCTCAGCAGCAAAAACTAGAAAGAGAAATTCCATTCAAAATCACCTTAGACAAAATAAAATACCTAGGAATCTATCTCCTGAGACAAACACAGGAACTATATGAACACAACTACAAAACACTCTCCACACAACTAAAACTAGACTTGAGCAATTGGAAAAACATTAACTGCTCATGGATAGGACGAGCCAATATAATAAAAATGACCATCCTACCACAACTTATTTATCTATTTAGTGCCATACCCATTGAACTCCCAAAAAATTTCTTTACTGATATCGAAAAAACCATAACAAAGTTCATTTGTAATAACAAAAGCTCAAGGATATCCAGGGAAATAATGAAAAAAAAAACACAAATGATGGGGACCTTGCAGTCCCAGACCTTAAACTATATTACAAAGCAGCAGTCATCAAAACAATTTGGTACTGGATAAGAGACAGAAAGGAGGATCAGTGGAATAGACTGAGGGCAAGCGACCTCAGCAAGACAGTATTAGATAAACCCAAAGATCCCAGCTTTTGGGACAAAAATCCACTATTCAATAAAAACTGCTGGGATAATTGGAAGACAGTGTGGGAGAGATTAGGAATTGATCAACACCTCACACCCTACACCAAGATAAATTCAAAATGGGCGAATGACTTAAACATAAAGAAGGAAACCATAAGTAAATTGGGTAAACACAGAATAGCATACATGTCAGACCTGTGGGAAGGGAAAGACTTTAAAACCAAGCAAGATGTAGAAAGAGTCACAAAATGTAAAATAAATAATTTTGACTACATCAAATTAAAAAGCTTTTGTACAAACAAAACCAATGTAACTAAAATCAGAAGGGAAACAACAAATTGGGAAAAAATCTTCATAGAAACCTCTGACAAAGGTTTAATTACTCAAATTTATAAAGAGCTAAATCAATTGTACAAAAATCCAAGCCATTCTCCAATTGATAAATGGGCAAGGAACATGGATAGGCAGTTCTCAACCAAAGAAATCAAAACTATTAATAAGCACATGAAGAAGTGTTCTAAATCTCTTATAATCAGAGAGATGCAAATCAAAACAACTTTGAGATATCACCTCACACCTAGCAGATTGGCTAACATGATAGCAAAGGAAAGTATTAAATGCTGGGGGGGGATGTGACAAAATAGGGACATTAATTCATTCCTGGTGGACTTGTGAACTGATCCAACCATTCTGGAGGGAATTTGGAACTATGCCCAAAGGACGATAAAAGAATGTCTACCCTTTGATCCTACCATAGCACTGCTGGGTCTGTACCCCAAAGAGATAATGGAGAAAGACATGTACAAGAATATTCATAGCTGCGCTCTTTGTGGTGACCAAAAATTGGAAAATGAGGGGATGTCCTTCAATTGGGGAATGGCTGAACAAATTGGGGTATATGTTGGTGATGGAATACTATTGTGCAAAAAGGAATAATAAAGTGGAGGAATTCCATGGAGATTGAAACGACCTCCAGGAAGTGATGCAGAGCGAGAGGAGCAGAACCAGGAGAACATTGTACACAGAGACTAATACACTGTGGTATAATCAAACGTAATGGACTTCTCCATTAGTAGCAGTGTAATGTCCCTGAACAATCTGCAGGGATCTAGGAGAAAAAACACTATTCATAAGCAGAGGAGAAACTGTGGGAGTAGAAACACCGAGGAAAAGCAACTGCCTGACTACAGGGTTTGAGGGGACATGACAGAGAAGAGACTCTAAACGAACACTCTAATGCAAATACTAACAACATGACAATGGGTTCGAATCAAGAACATATGTGATACCCAGTGGAATCACGCATCGCCTATGGGGGTTGGGTGGGAGGAAAAGAAAATGATCTTTGTCTTTAATGAATAATACTTAGAAATGATCAAATAAAATATTATAAAATTAAAAATATAAACAAATAAAATGGACAAAAATGAATGTTCATTAACTAAAGGTTTGTAAGTGATCTTGCTTTTACCTTTTTACAACTCTATCTTGTATATACTAAGTCAAGAATAACATTTTTTCAAGAATTAGATTGTCCCCAAAGTTCACTCTTTGGGAACAGAATCTAACTCCTTGGAGTTCTTTTTCAATATCTCTGAATAACACAAAGGTTGATTAAATATGAACTGATAATGGTAATGGAATAAAGCATGGAAAATTCACAAATAAGTATATATTAAAATGTATTTTCTGTTATAAAAAGAGATAAAAGTCGTGATTGCTATGTATCTAAATGATCTCATTAAATCTTTGTGCGACCCTCTTTTCCGTCTATCCAAATTCTACCCTTTCTTCATGGTCTAACTCAAGTATTTCTAGACCTGCCTTGCCAACCAAGACCTGTGTCAATCTGTCCCTCACAAAATTACAGGAATTCAGAGAGAAAAGGTACCTTTAAGGTTCAAATAATCATATCTCATGTGGGAGTTTCCTTTTAGTGAACTGACCATTGAATCCCGTTCACTTCTAATATGCTGTGAATCTATGAACTCATACTTGAAAAATGACAAATATAAGATGACCAATATAATAGAGGGTCATCCAGCCCTTCTTTAAAGTCCTCCGTGGTGGGATAAAGCAACAGTGCTTCTTTGTGAGAGCGCTCATCATTAGAAAATTTCTTCTGATATGCCTCTTTCACCCATTACTTCCAGTTCTACTCCTGGGGCCAAGCAGAACAAATCTAATAACTTTTCCACCTGGAAGTCCAACAAACGTTTGAATATAGCTATTATGTTCCCCCTCCCATGCCAAGTCTTCTATTTTCTACACTAAAAATCCTCAGGTCCTTCATTTAATCCTCATATGACATACTCCAGGCCCTTCATCATCATTGACTCCCTCTTCTAGAACCTCTGTTCTTCCTAAAATATAGTAGTCCAAACAATTCAATCCTCCCTCTGAAACCCAGTGCATTTATTATCTTGCTACATATTTGCATGTATTTTTGTCCCACTTGTTGAAAGGGGCTATGTTGTAGTGGATAGAGAATTGACTTTAGAGTCAAAAAGACCTGGTTCATGTCTTGCCTTTGATGCAAATTGGTTCTGTGACACTGTTGTTTTAACCTCTCAGCCTTCTAAGGTTGACTTAACCTCCTCAGTCCTATCTCTAAGATAACAAGCAGCATTAGTAAAGGAAATTCTTCACTTTCTTACAAATGAAATCACTAGCATCTTTAATGGTTAATTAACTTTTCATGTATGATTGTCTCCTGTCTCCCTAGCAAACTGCTTGAAGACAAAAAAAAACATACCTTCAATATCTTCTCTCCCTGATGGTGCCTATTTACATAGCCCGGGACAAATAAGTTGTTATTTGTATATGGGATAAATGTCTTAAATTATGTGTTCATTAACAGATATTAAGTATATGTGGGTAAAATATATATACAGCAGATAGGCAATTCTCTCACTCATTTATGCTAGTGAAGAAAGAAAAACCAGAAAATAATAGATAATCCAAAAGGCCTTTTCAATTTGACTTTGGAAATGTAATATATATATAATTTTATTTCCAGCAAATTTACCTTATCAATTATGCTTGACTTGAGCTACTGTTAAAATGAGGGTATGTTCACTGAACACATACCATTTGTAATCAGTGAGTGTGCCAGGCAAGGGGAAAATCATCCTGGGATTGAAAAAAATTGGATAATTGACCAAGCAAGGAAGCAATTGCCCCATGTGTTATGTAAAAACATTCCAAGGTCCAAACCTGTTGCTCCTCTGCAGTTTTACAAATCCAAGGCCAAGAAACATGAATTTCTCTTTACTACATTCTCAAGTCTCTGAGGCACCATATCTGGAGGTGTAGAACAGTCAGTATTACTGGGAATATGGTAGGCTCTTCCACCATTGGAAGGGCTATGAATGCCTCTGCCAAATAACTGAATGGTTAAATGATGATTGTAAATGGGAATCATCTGTCAATCGTAGGCGGGCATCAGTTCCATCTGTTGTGTCAAAAACTGAGAGTCTTTGGAGATGGCATTAAGTGAAATGTGAGATCTGAGAGAGAAAGAAATTCCTCTAGAAGATCCATAGAATGTCAAGTAGCTGGAAGAAATCTTGAAGATATGGGTCAATCCCCAAATTTTACAGCTGAGGAAACAGCCCTAGAGATAGTCAAGGATGTATTCAAGGTCACACTATCAATAACAGAGACAACTAGAATTTTAGTCTCCCAACTCCTAGCCACGTCTTCTTTCTGTTAGATCATGATGTTTTTCATTACAGGGACCCAGATATGCCCTTGACCTTTCCATAATCAAAGGAAATCTTCCAGTCAGCCCACATTAAGGCATATAGTTACCCTGTAATATGTCCTATGTGAAATGGTGTGTATTTGGGATGATCATAGGTCTAAAACTGTAAGGGACCTCAGAGGCCATCTGGCCTATCCCCTTCATTTACCAAAAGAGGAAACTAGGACCAAGGAAACTGACTTGCCTGAGGTCATAAAGGTAGAAGATTTCAGAGATAGGATTTTAACCTAGGTCATCTGATTTCAGAACCACTTTTTTCTGCCATATCCTAATTATAATGATAATATGGATGACAGTTGAATAAATGAGGTATTGCTGAGATAGAAGATTCTGAATTAATCTGTCTTACTGGTAAACATTACGTATAATCATAGCCTTCTTCTGCTTTCTTCTTTGTTTTCTTGTATCTTATTATCCTATATCTAATAATCAAAATGTCCTCATTTTTCTGGCACACAGATTATAACCAATGCCCACATAATATATCTGGAAAAACAGTGGGTCAGAAGTCAAATAACCTGGGTTCATATTCTGATTACTACCTTTAAGACCCAGAGGAAAGGGTCTCAGTTTTATCACCTGTAAAATGACAAAATTGTACTGAAAATACTCTGAAGTACTTTTTAGATTTTAGATCAATGATCCATGGCAGAAAAAAAAAACAACCCACTGAGTTTAGAACCAGAAAACATAGATTCAAATCCTCACCCTGTGACTTACCTAAGTCACTTTGAGCATTTCATCCCTCTGATCTCTCAGTTTACTGATCTGTAAAATGAGGTATGACTATATTAGTCTCCCACTCCAAAAGTTCCAATGTCCCCTTGGTCAAAATATGAATTCCTCATTCATAATGATATGGATACAACCTAACTTTACTGGCTTATTACATACCATTTCTCCTCATGCTTATTACATTTCAGATCAACTGGCCTACTTGGCATTTCATATATAAAATATATACAAACATATATATATATATATTTATATATATTTCCATCTTCCATTTCTGCATGTGCCGTTGCTGTCTGTCCCATCCTCACCCCTTTACATGGTATATTCTCTTTCCTCATCTCCAACTTTTGGGAATCCTTTGCTCCCTTAAAAGTTTAGCTCAAGTGCTACCTCCTTCAAGAGATTTTCCCAGATTCCCAGATTCTGGGAATTGAGGGAAAATTATATTAGTGGTCCAACCCCAATCACAATGCATTTATTGAGTAATACAGCCATGGATATTATGATAATCTTAGAGATAGGACTGAGGATTCAAATCTGGCTTCAGATTCTTCCTAGCTGTATGACATTGGGCAAGTCATTGCTCTTACCATTTCTTTGTTTTGAAACCAAAGCTTAGTATTGATTTAGAAACAGATAGTAAAGATTTAAAAAAGAAAGAAATATAGGCAATATAGGGAGGTCTTGGGGTAAGATTCTATTGGAGAGGCATAAAAAGACCTTTGTAGAAGGTAGAATTTGAACTGTGTTTTGAAAGAAGCCAGGAAGTAGAAGAAAGCAAAGAAGGCATTCTTGACATGGAGCATAGCCAACAAAAAAAAATGGAGTGGGAAGATAAAGAGTATCATAAGGGAAGAACAGCAAATAAGTCAAGACCTCGAGTTCTCCATCAGTCTCTGACTTGTCTTGCCCTTCTAAGGATCTCTAAGCTTCTTTCCTTCTCTTTGTCTTCCCCCTTACTCTTTGTTTACCCAAATCTTGGAAGGTTTTTTCCAGCTATTACTACTGTCTCTACTTCTGGGGCTATGCTGTAGAGGGAGTAATCTTTATGAAGACAGGATAGAATGGATAGTGAAGAGATATGATTGACAGATAAATTTATATTTAATCCTGGAAATAATGGGGAGCTTACTAAAGTGAAGATAAAGGATGGGGGGTAGTAACACATAGGCAGGCCTATACTTTAGGCAAAGGGGAGCAAAGACAAAAGGAGACAGCTGGTAGGGATTGTTTTTTTTTTCTATGGCTTTAGCTAATCCTCCATAGTCTTTTTACTTTAACTCTCAAAAAGTTTAGAAGGGTTAGATAGGATGAATACATTAAGCAAAAATCATGCAATATATATCTATATAGATGATCTCCCAGAAGTCACCTGGCTTCAATGAGTAGAACCTGAATATGGGAGCAAGACTACTGATCTGTGACTTCTTGGTTAGCTTCCTAAGATCTCTTTCAGCCTCTGGGTCCATGAGTCTTGGAGGGACTATTTGGACAATAGTCAAATTACTGAAAAATTAAGTGAGCTGGCAACAATTCCAAAAAGGTCTAGTCATCTTGCTTGTACATAGCTGTTTTCAGGTTATTTCTCCCAATTAGATGAGCTCTTTGAGAGCAGGGATTGTCTTTTGTCTTTCTTGGTATTCCCAATGTTAGTACAATTTCTAGTACATAGCATAGTTCCTAGCACAAGTAGGTAGTCCCTGGTGATGTGTGCTAGGTAATTCCTATTCATCTCTTTTACCAGCTATAGCCATACCTGAAATTGTACTGTTAGAGACAATCTTTGGGACTTGAAGGATTTGGAGAATTCCAAAGACTCCAATTAAAATTAAAATGTTCCTAAGAGGCAAAGCATTTTGAGCCATTCATTACCAGCTGATACCTTAGCAGGGGTTAGTTAACAGACATCTAAGAACAAGGCCCTAAGGGAATGGGACACGAGACCTGCTGGGGATGAAAAAAAGGTAAAAGAGCATTAAATATGAATTTCCTCTTCCTTCATGGCACAACCTGTCCCTTATGGGCTCCTGAAGTTCTGGCAAGACCCCCTGACTTTGGATGGAAAGTTCAGCACCAAGGCCAGTGGCACGATCCCTCCCCTCAGCACACACTCCAACCTCACAGTACTTTTCCTGCTTGATACAATCAGAGCAGCAGCTCTGTTTATTCATGTGCTGCTAGCCTCTAGTGGTACACCCTATCTCCCAGCATTTCATAATGGCAATGAAAGCATTAGATTAAATGCCGTATGTGTCTCAGCAGAGTCTCTAATTATTTACGTTTTGTAATACTCAGGTCACCAACAGCCAGAAGAAACAAGTAATCCCAATCAACCCTGCCTGTATAGGTCTGGATTTCATTAACTGCTATGTAAGTTGCTCTTATTACATGGAGTGAGTCACAATGTGCAAAAGGTAAGAAATTCAGCATATGAGAAGGAAGGTGTGAATACAAACATCTCCTTATAAAGAGGGGTGACTAAGAGGTTATCATATGAAAATTTATCCTAACAGACTGAGCTATAGAAGTTTTGATTTCTTTAGTATCTTCTGATTCCTTTTCTTACAGGTGAAGAAACTGAAGAGTCTGAGGACTTGTCCAAGGTCACATGGTTACTTTCTAGCAGTCCTGAAACTGGAATTCTATAACTTCCAGTTGAGCTGGCTCTGGATAATGTCAGTCTCATCTAATTTCCATCTTACTTCCTCAGTTTTTCTTTTCTTGCTGCCACCAGCTTCTCTTGTGATGCCTATAAGGGAGTATGGCAGGAACAAATTCCCCACCTACTGTTTTTCCTTCAGACTAAAGCCATGATATCAGGGAACTACCCTTCAGGGTACCCTTTGGGTTGCTTCAATACAGAATGAACATATACGAAGAATTATGAAATAAAAATAATAGCCAGGATTTATATAGTGCTTTACAAATATTATCTCATTTTATCCTTTTAAGAACCCTAGAAAGTAAGTGCCCTTTTTATACTTATTTTAAAGATGAGAAACTGAGGTAGGCAGTTCAAGTGCCTTGCCCAAGACCACAATTAAGTAACGTCTGTGGCTGGATTTGAACTAAGGTCTATTCACTGTGATATCTGCTCTAAGAAGTTCACAGTGTAGCTGGGAAAACAACAAGTGTAAAGGCAGTTAAATAAAGGAAGTAGTTAATGACAACTCCCAAACTATGTGCTATTAGTGTTTAATGTCAGGAAAAATCCTGGAAGATTGACATAGTGTTAGAATCTTCATGGAAGATGCCTTTATCTATACAATCAAAAAAATAAAGTGGGAAGACATTCCATATCAAGAAATGGTATGAGCAAATGTGAAAATTCAGATCGATATTGTGCGTGTGTGTGTGTTTGTGTGAAAGAGAGAGAGACAGAGAGGGAGATAAAGACAGAGACAGAGAGACGGAGAGATGGGTGACCATTCAGTCCTTCATCTGCCTATTTGCTCAAACAAGTTTCTTCACTTGCAATCCTCACACTTCATTTCTTACCTGTCTGCATGGCCACAAGTCTCTGCCTCCTCCATTAAACTTTCCCAGGTTATTGTAGACCTCAGTGATTTCTCCTACTTTTAAACTCTGATAGTGTGTAGTTTATATGAGTCATTTGGGGCTAGATATAAATTGCTTCGCATCATTTTCTTTTTGTCTCTTATCTTCCCAACTAGACTTTATGCTTCCTGAGGGCAAGCTCTGATGATATTTCTTCATTTCATCAATAATATCTGCACATAGTTGATGACTGATTAGTATTTTATGATTAATTATTTACTAAGCTCCTATTATATTACAGCCCTAAGAGGGACACAAAGAAGCAATAAAAACTGGTTCATGCTTTTGAAGAACTCCAGTCTTTTAGAGAAGCAAAATTTATACACATGAAACAGCCATCACAGGTTTGTAAGGAAGATAGAATACTTCTCTGGGCAGGTAAATAAATCCTAGCATCTCTTCCTTCTTGGACAGAATGATGAATCCAGATAGATACAAATGGATGAACTTAAATGACTATATAAGTCTTTGCAATTACTGATATGTGGATTATCTAGTCTGGGGATTACTTGAAGATTCATTTTAAACTCCAACTAGCTTCCCTCTGCCTGCCTTAGAACACTTCTGCCTAAACTGATGCTAGCATACTCTTAAAGTTATTTTATTTATGCATAGAAAAGACAAATTTACTCCATTCAGCATGTGAGCCAGGCATGATTGGTCAGGGAGATGTTTGGCCCCAAAAATCCTAATATGAACTAATAACAAAAAGAATGATGAATATTGAATGAGTCTTAGAGTGAGAGTGCATACATATGAATTCTAGCACTGACTTTCCCATTGATTATTAATCTGTGTGATCTTAGGCAAGTAACTTTACCTATCTGGACCTTTTTCCTAATCCATAAAATGAAGTAGTTATAAGAAAGCCTCTTTAGGATCCTTTTGCTTCCTGCTCTAAAATTCCACATTGTATTTACTACTGGTTAGAATTGTCCATGCCCTTTTTCCTTTACATACTAATTGAGAATTTATTTCACATGAGTTTTTCTGGGGTTCTGCACTTCTTATCTATTAAGTGGTTGATCAGGGTGCCCTTTGCTTTCCCCATTTTCCTCAGGGTCTCAACAGAGACATCAATGGCATCCCTAGCATTCATTATTCCCAAAGATGATCAGGGAGCTTCAGAGGAGTTTGTCTGACCTTTATCAGCTATAAAGAGAAAACATAAATATGATGTGGTCCTTTAGAATGTTGTGTTTTGTTAAGTGGTTGTTTCAGCTATTCTGGATGTCAATAATACACCAGCTCCTCTCCTTCAAGGATGGTATGTCCCCACCACCTCTTAGCAATTCAGTACAACAAACATTTCTTAAGCTAGTATTGCAGGCAGGCTATGTTCTGTCAGTTATCATTATCATCACACACAAAAAAACATATATTGAGCAGCTACTAAGTAGAAAGTCCTATGCTTACTGCTATTAGGAGTCACATAAAGTGAAAATCATCTTATAGAAAAAGGAACAACCCAATGTTCCTGGAGAGTATACCTGATGGAATCAGATTTACGCCTAGAAGAGAATTAAGAAGTTATTAAGTCTAGTCCTCCTTTCCATCACCATTTTACACATTAGGAAATAAACTCTGTGACTTTATGTGACTTTCTCAGGGTCATACAATTAATATGTCAGAAATAAGATTTGAGCATAGGTGTTTCTAACTCCAAATCCAAGTCCATTCCATGCTGTCCATCTTTCATATAAGAAAGTAGATAATCACCAACATGTTGTGATTTAATAAGCATTAGAATGTCCTCAGTCAAATGTATATTTACATACATACATGCACACATACATACACACATATAGATGCATAAACATGAGATTGAGAGATATATAAAACACATATTGTTAAACTATTAATGCCAGAAAGAGAACATCTAGTCAAATCTCCTCATATTCTAGGTAGGTTCCTCTAAGCATCACTTTCTTCTTGTATGTAAGCTCTTCAACAACAAGGAAAGTGTCTTAATTATTACAGAGTCAGATAGGTGGCAAAGGGTATAGAGCCCTGGATTCAGAGTAAGGGAAAGCTGAGATCAAATCCAGACTCAAATACTTGCTACTTGTGAGGCCCTGAGCAAGTATTAACTTCTGTATGTCTCAGTTTTCTGATATGTAAAATGGGAATAGCAAGAATACCTTCCTCCAAGGTTTGTGAAGTTGATAAAATAACTGTAAAACACATATGTACCTGGCACATATCAGGTACTTAATAAATGCCTGGTAAAGTGTAAAAACAAAAAGTTAAGTTATCTATCCATCTCTGATTCATTCAAAATTAAATTTTCACATTGTTGTTTTTAAAGTGTTTTTTTTTTATTCTTGTTGGAAATAGTCTTAAAATTCTTGGTAGTTTGGGGCTGAGTGGGTAAAATCCAAGAAAATCCAAACCTCTAGGTTTCCTAGTTTCCCATAAAGCAAGAGACTAAAACATCAAATGAATCCTAAAATTGGAAAAGCATAATGACTAGCCATGCACAGTAATACTATTAAAACAGTATTGGGTCTGACATTTTCCCAATATCAGGAAAAAATAAAAGGAACTACTCCAAGGACTCCAAAGCTATAGCAGCTTAAGACCATGATCTGTCTTTAGCTATGAACCACCCCACCACCCACTCCTCTGTTTGAGGTTATAATATAACAGTAAGCCTGCAATTATATTTTATTTGTTAAAAAAAGGAAGAAAGAAAAGAAAGAATGGTGAGTCAAAGTGCCAGCTCACAGATGTGTTTGCCTCTGTTATGTAACTGGGCAGAGGATGAACCATTGAGGAATCAAGGGCCAAACTTCGGAGTGAACAATACCAACTCAGAATAGGAACCAGAAATCTTGGGAGTCCTTCTTTCTAATCTCAATTTGCTATGGTCCCAGGAGAAATATTTTTGTCTCTAACTTCCTCTTTTTCTCTTTTTTCTTCTTTATCCATCTCAATCTCTTCTCTATATCTCTGTCTCTCTGTGTCTCTGTCTGCTTCTATCTATATCTATTTTTTATTTCTCTCTCTCTATTCTCTCTCTCTCTCTCTCTCTCTCTCTCTCTCTCTCTCTCTCTCTCTCTCTCTCTCTCTCTCTCCTTATTTCCCTCCTGCATTTTTACCTGCTCTTTTTTAGCCCTTATTTCTGTCTTAGAATAAATTCTAGACTCACACAACTAGGAAATTAGGCCAGATTTAAACCCAGGTCCTTCATACTCCAAGCCTGACACACTATCCACTGTGCTACCTAGATGTCCCATTCACTCCCCCTCTTTTTGCTTTAGTACAAGAGGCTTGGAACCATATAATAATTGCTCTGGAGCATGAAAAATCTGGAGAAGAAAATAAAATGAAGGACTTTGAATCCAATTTCACTCATTTTATAGAAAAGAAAACTGAAGATTATAGATTTCAAGTGACTTGTGCAAGGACATACAACTAGAAAGTATCTGAGACAGGATTTGAACTTAGGTCTTCCTAATTCCAATTCCAGTTCCCTATTCATTATGTCATAAGGGAGATTGAATGGGAGAGGGAGCAAATTAAGTTAGAGTAAAATTATATTATCACAATAGAAATATGTACAAATAAGAGGGACAGGAGAAGGAATGGTTGGCACTTTAACCTTACCCTCATCTGAATTGGTCAGAACAATAAAGAATCACCTCAAATGAAGAGGAAATTAAGGCAAACATTAAAAATTATTTTGCCCAATTATATGGGAACAAATATGGCAATATAGGTGATATGGATGAATATTTACAAAAATATAAATTGCCTAGATTAGCAGAGTAAGAAATAGAATGCCTAAACAACCCCATAACAGAAAAAGAAATTGAACAACCATCAAAGAACTACCTAAGAAAAAGTCCCTAGGTCCAGATGGACTCACAAATGAATTCTATCAAACATTCAAAGAACAACTAATCCCAATATTATACAAACTATTTGAAATAATAAGCAAAGAAGGAGTTCTACCAAATTCCTTTTACAACACAAATATGGTACTGATTCCAAAGCCAGGCAGGTCAAAAACAGAGAAAGAAAACTAGAGACCAATTTCCTTAATGAACATAGATACAAAAATCTTAAATAGATACTAGCAAAAAGACTCCATCAAGTTATCACAAGGGTTATTCATTATGATCAGGTGGGATTTATACCAGGAATGCAAGGATGGTTCAATATTAGGGAAACCATCCACATAATTGACCATATCTCCAAGTAAACTGACAAAAATCACATGATAATCTCAAAAGATGCAGAAAAAAAGCCTTTGACAAAATACAACACTCATTCCTATTGAAAACACTAGAAAGTATAGGAATAGAAGGTCCTTTCCTAAAAATAATAAACAGTACATATCTAAAACCATCAGCAAGCATCATGTGCAATGGGAATAAATTAGAAGAATTCCCAGTAAGATCAAGAGAGAAACAAGGATGACCATTATCACCTCTATTATTTAATATTGTATTAGAAACACTAGAAGTAGCAATTAGAGAAGAAAAAGAAATTGAAGGTGTTAAAATAGGCAATGAGGAGACCAAGCTATCACTATTTGAGGATGATATGATGGTCTATTTAAAGAATCCTAGAGACTCAACTAAAAAGCTAGTGGAAATGATCAACAAATTTAGCAAAGTTGTAGGACACAAAATAAATCCACATAAATCATCAGCATTTCCATATATTTCCAGCACATCTCAGCAGCAAGAGTTAGAAAGAGAAATTCCATTTAAAACCACCCTAGACAATATAAAATACTTAGGAATTGCCAAGACAAACACAGAAACTATTTGAACACAACTGCAAAACATTTTCTACACAATTAAAACAAGATCTAAATAATTGAAAAAAAAACATTAATTGCTCATGGATAGGATGGGCTAACATAATAAAAATTACCATTCTGCCAAAACGTATTTACGTATTTAGTGCCATACTTATCAAACTACCAAAAAGACTTTTTTACTGAATTAGAAAAAAACATAACAAAGTTCATTTGGAAGAACAAAAGATCAAGGATATCCAGGGAAATAATGAAAAAAAAAATGTGAAGGAAGGTGGCCTTGCAGTTCCAGATCTCAAACTATACTATAAAGCAGTGGTTATCAAAACAATTTGGTACTGGCTAAGAGACAGAAAGGAGGATCAGTGGAATAGACTTGGTGTAAATGATCTCAGCAAGACAGTTTATGACAAACCCAAATATCCCAACTTTTGGGACAAAAATCCACTATTTGACAAAAACTTCTTGGAAAATTGGAAAACAATACAGGAGATATTAGGTATGGATCAACATCTCACACCCTGCACCAAGATAAACTCAGAATGGGTGAATGACTTGAATATGAAGAAGGAAACTATAAGTAAATTAGGTGAACACGGAATAGTATACTTGTCAGATCTTTGGAAAAAGAAAGATTTTAAGACCAAGCAAGAGTTACAAAAAATCACAAAATGTAAATAAATAATTTTGATTAAATTAAATTAATTTTTTGTACAAACAAAACCAATGCAACCAAAATAAGAATGGAAGCAAAAAATTGGGGGAAAATCTTTATAACAAAAACCTGCAACAAAGGTCTAATTACTCAAATTTATAAAAAGCTAAATCAGTTGTACAAAATATGAAGCTATTCCCCAATTGATGAATGGGCAAGTGACATGAATAGGCAATTTTCAGTTAAAGAAATCAAAACTATTAATAAGCCCTTGAATAAGTCTTTTAAATCTCTTATAATCAAAGAGAGGGAAATCAAAATTATTAGATTGACTTAATTCTTTTAGAAATTTTTACTAAAAAATTTGATCTTTGTGAATATTGATTGAGATAGGCACAGATGCTATCTCAATGGGCTGGCCATTGGCTCCATTATATTTTTATGTAAAATTTGTTATCATATATTTGTAATATGGCTCAATATAATAGATTTAAGACTTGTTTGATAAAAGAATTTTCTCTGTAGTTGTAATAAAAACTGTATTAAATTATGAAAAAAAATCACCTCACACCTAGCAGATTGGCTAACATGACACCAAAGGAAAGTAATGATTGCTGGAGGGGATGTGGCAAAGAAGGGACATTAATTCATTGCTGGTGTTGTGAATTGATCCAGTCATTCTGGAGGGTAATTTGTAACTATGCCCAAAGGGCGCTAAAAGACTGTCTGCCCTTTGATACAGCCATAGCACTAATGTTTGTACCTCAAAGAGATAAGAAGGGAAAAAAAAAGACTTCTACAAGAATATTCATAGCTGCACTCTGTGGTGGCAAAAAATTGGAAAATGAGGGGATGTCCTACAATTGGGGAATGGCTGAACAATTTATGGTATGTGTTGGTGATGGAATACTATTGTGCTCAAAGGAATGATGAACTGGAGGAATTCCATGTGAACTAGAATGACCTCCAGGAATTGATGCAAAGTGAGAGGAGGAGAACCAGGACAACATTATATACAGAGACTGATACACTGTGGTACAATCGAATGTAATGGACTTCTCCATTAGTGGCAATGCGGTGATACAGAACAACTCAGAGGGATTTACAAGAAAGAACACTATCCACATTCAGAGGAAAAACTGTGGGAATAGAAACACAGATTCTATACAGCTCTGTTTTAATCAGGAATGCTTAGGATTTCTTTAAGTCATTAAAGATTCATTTTCCCCTCTAGCACTAGTCTCATTTTTATTTCTAAGTAAGGTTTCCTTGGTTGTAAATCCATACCCTTTGCCTCCTGGAATATCATATTCCAAGGTCTTTGATCCTTTAAAGTGGTGGTTGCTAAATTGTGTGTGATCCTGACTGTCCTATCTCAATACTTGAATTCTTTTTTCTGATTGCTTGCTGTATTTTCTTTCCTTTGATTTGGAAACTCCATATTTTCACTATGATGTTCCTAGGAGTTTTCATTTTGTAAAATGTTTTATGGGGTGATTGGTGGATTCCTTTAAATTCCATTTTGCTCTCTGATTTTAAGAGATCTAGGCAGTTTTCCTTCAACACTTCCTGAAATATGAAGTCTAGATTTTTTTCTTGGTCATGCCATTAAGATAGTTCAATGATTCCTTTGGAAAAAAAATAACAACCTTGCTGTCTAGCTTATAATTGACACTAATATTGGTGCCAAGGCAGAAGAGCAGTAAAGGCTAGTCAGTTAGGATTAATGGATTTGCTCAGGGTCATAGGGGTAGAAAGTGTCTAAGAGAAGACCTAGAGAGAGACCTGGCTCTCTATCCTCTGAGAAATCCATCTTTACCTTAGTCCAACGATTCTTTATTTTTTCCTCCATAATATTTTTTCATGTCAGCTAGCTTCCCATGAGATACTTGCCGTTTTCTTTTACTTTTCAACTTAATAATTTTGTTTTAATTTTTCTTATTGTCTCATGATATCATTGGCTTATATTTGGTTCATTCTAATTGTCAGAGTTTGTTGCTTAGACAAGATTTTTGTACCTTTCCTGCCAAACTGTTAATTCCCTTTCTAATACTTTCTACCATAGTTCTCATTTCTTTTCCAATTTTATTTTTCCTCAAATATTCTCATTCAATTTACTTTTTAAATTAATTTAAAATGTTTTAATTTAAATTAACTTTAATATATTTATTTTGTTTATATATTTAAATATCCTATCCATTATAAACAAATTTAAATTAAATTTTAAAATATTCTTTCATCTTTACCAGTATACCTAATGAAATCTGTGTTCTACCTATGTTTTCTTTGTGGCATTGCTTGTATATGATTTGGAATCATTCTCTTCTGCATCTGAACCTTGAGTGTCCCTGCCATCATCATTTTTTTTGCCCATTTTCCAGCTTTCTTCCTGAGTTTGGACCTGATGTGTGTAATTAGTTTTGTCACACTTCTTGAATGATGGTCTGGGCCTTTCCTATTGGTGTTTTCTTGAGGTATTGAGTGCTATATCATATTCCAGATTCTCAGGGGCATTCTAAGGACCATTCTAAGGACCAGTGTGCCAAGAGTGGCCTGATCCAGGGTAAAGTCTGATAGCTGCCCTCTGGGTTTGAACTATGGAAGTTTCTCACTTGGGTTTGAGTCTGTGCAAGAATAGACTGCTACTAGACCTCTAACAGCCTCTGGAAAGCTCTGTTGGTTCAGTGATTCCTCTTTGATCTAGGATTCATCCCTTGATTATTCTCTGCAGATCAGACTAGATTCTAAAAGTGAGGGTCTGTTCTGAGTTTGGTTCTGAATTTCTTTCTTTCTCAGAACAGGCACACTGCTCAGGTAAGCAGTTCTTATATGCAACTCCCCTTCTTACTCTGCTCTGGATCTATAACCCAAAATTAGATAGTAATTAATAAAGCTGCTAGTTGGCACCTGTCCTCATTGTGGTACCCTGGTAAAGCCCTAGAATAGTCTGGAGCCACCTCTGATGCTGGTATACAGGCTGTCTCTGGTCACTGGAGGGTTCCATATTCCATGTACTGTTGCCCCAATCCTTTCCCCACTATCCTCAGACCTCCCTATTTGTTGTTTGATGCCAATGTGGGCTGAATGAATGATTGACTGTGTTACTTTTTCTGTATATCTCCATCAAGATTTTGTCAATCTTATAGGCAGTTTTCCTTCAAAACTTCTTGAAATATGATGTCTGATGTTTTTTTCTTGGTCATGGAATTAAGATAGTGCAATGATTCCTTTAAAAAACAACCTTACTGTCTAGCTTATAATTATATATATATATATATATATATATATATATATACATATATATATATATATAATTTCTGTTTGGAAAATTTTGTGAAAGGGAACCCATCACACTACTAACCTTCCATGCCACCATCTTTACTCCACTCCACTCCCCTGTTTTTGGAAATTGCTTCAGATACTGTTCACACTACTAGTTTTGCTCAAAGAATTTGACATTTCCAAAGAACTTTCTTTTGTCCTGAAAAGACCCTAGTTTACTCAGTGTTTTAAATCATTGTTGGACTCATTCCTTTAGGGTCTGTCCCAGTCCCTTTAGCTGCTAGCAGTTGAAATTCTCTGCAGTTATCTTCTTCCTATCCTTAATATATCATGAAGGTACCTAGTTAATTTACATGCAGTCTACTTTCTTCCCATTAATATATAAGATCCTTGACGTTAGGAACTGCACATTGCCTTTCTCTTTATCCTTAGCATTTAGCACAATGCTTGGCACTTAATTAGCAACTTAATTAGCAACTAATAAATGCATGTTAATTGTCTGATTTACTTGAAACCAGCATGGTTCCAATGGCTAGAGTTCAGGATTTGAGGTAAGAGGATATAGTTCTGTATCCTAGCTCTTCTATTTACTCCCTATATCACCCTAGGCAAGGAAATTTAATCTTAATGCTCCTTAGTTTACTAATCTTTAAAATAAAGTATTTGAACTAAGTGACCTTTAAGGTCTCTTCCAGTTCCAAGTCTATGATCCAGTGACCCTGATATTTCCCCAGTGGTAGATTTCCTTCAAGCCCTTATGATCCCCTTATTCACTTGTGTATGTCGGTCCTAGTCCCCTCCTCTAACCCAATCTAGACAGTAGGAATTTGACAAACCCTCATTCATCTCATTTCAAAACCCATTCCCAAGTATCCCTGTTAAGAGACAGGATCCTCTCACAAATAAGTTTAGTGTTTTTCCCTTTCTAGAGATGTATATGCTCTTACAGAACTTTATCCCAGAACCAGTGTTATAACTCTGACATGGACTAATGGAAAGGACCCTGGACAACAAGTCAGGAGAACAAAGTATTAGTACTGACTCTACCACTATATTATTACATAACCTTGGGCAAGCCTCTTTGCCTGGTAGGGATTGTGATCCTTATCTGTAATTCAGTCTAATAAAACAAGCATTTTAAGTGCTCCTAGATTCCTATTATGCTAGGATATGAGAGGAGTGTGTATTTACTCCAGTGGCAAAAAAAAAACAACAACAAAAAAAAAACCATGGTTGAACTAAATTTTTCTCTAAGATTCCTTCCAAGTCTAAAAATTCTACAAGTAGTCCATTTGTCTCCATGATCCATTTGACACCACTATTAGTGGTATCAAATTTTTTTTTACATCACAACATTGTTTATTATGTGACTTTTTATAATACAAACAAAAATACAGAAATGCAATATATGAATACAGCTAAATGCTGAATGGTGACTTCTCTTCAAAAGGCCATGATTCCCATTTCTAGTAAAATAAAGAAGAAACTGTACACAGGTAGAAACAAGTTGGTAGTTAACTCCACATTTTTGTCTAGAAATGACCTATGAATGCATTTTTCCTGCTACTTACCATAAAGTGTAAAAAGGGAGTTAAAGGAAAATCTTACTCACTGGTTCCTACCATATGAAAGATGCTATATTCTATTTTAGCAGGGCCACTATTAGGAAAGTTAAAACAATAAAAAAAATTCCTTGGCCCTTTAGGTAAAGTCATTCCCATTCCTAAAATCACTCAGGAAAATGACTTAGAGAGTGACTCTAGCAATGGGAAAGGCTACGTATAGCCAATCCCACCTTCTCAGAATATCAGGAATCATTCTAGCACTCTGTCCTAACAGTGGTAAGTAAATGTCTTTGGGAATGGGTAGAAAGTGTAACAAGTTGAATGTATTATTGTTAGTCAACAATACAAATAAACGTTAGGTCACCATCATGACATAATATCCTCAACTAGAATTTACAAAGTTAGGAGATGGCCCTTCTAAACCTATTATAAGATTTTATTGAAATTATTGAACCCCTTCTGACTTTCTTTCCAATGGGAAAGATGGAAATATGGCATCATAATGGATTTCTTCTGAAAAAAAGAGCTTAGAGGCATTTTTTCAACCCTACTATTTTCAATATGAGGGAACTAAAAGAATTTAAGTGATCTATACAAGAAAACTCGGGTACTAACTGGCAGAAGTGATCTTTGAATCCAGGTGTTCTGACTTCAAATTTAGCCCTCATTCAATTGTAGCTTTATAAAACTAGAGAAAAGAATGGTTGTTCAATGAGAAGGCAAAGCTGCCAGGAAATGAATACCTTGATAGACCTTCTACCTGCATTATCAAAAAAAGCATCAGGAAATGTTCTAGGCCAAGCCAAGCTCAAAGAAAATTTTGACAAGCTGATATGCATCTTTGATAGATGGTGAGAAAGGTAAGCTTAAGGTTCAGTCTTGTCCTATACCAACACCAGACTCAACCTGATTGCTTCTGATTAATCCTCTATTCTTCATGTTATCCTGATGAAGATAAATGGGGGAAAAAAAGGAGAATGTTCAGATTTGTTAATCCACATAACACCATTCAGAAAGTAGCCAAAGAATGTGTGCTATTCAAGACCATCACACCCTGAGATCAACCAAACTTCTATATTCAAATTGTAGCTATAGTAAAAACTCATAAAATTGAGTTTGCTAGGTGGACTTAGGGCTCGATTATCTAAATTATCTAATGAAAAGCTAGATCTACTTATACGAGTAAAAAATATTTTCCATACCACTTAATAAGTGAGATACAACTGGAAAAAAAGAATAGATATCCAAAAATTCCAATGTATCTAGATGGAGAAGTTACATGAATAGTCGATGAAGAATAACAAACTTGGAGTCAGAAAGAGCTGGATTGATGTCCTATGTTTAATGCATACCTGAACAAATCACAACTTCTCAGTGAGAAGTTGCAGAGCAGGTGTTTGCCTATCAGGGATTTCACTATGCCATTGAAATCACAGATCCCAAAGTCAATGGATAGAAAATTATGCAAATTTCAAAACAATTCTTCCCTTTATAAAAATGAAGTGATTCACTACTGGGCCTCCTCTGTTAGGAAGCAAAATGCCCCAATGCATTAAAAATGCAATTTGTTTCCCAACTCCCCAGTCCTGTCCTTGGAATAAAGTCAGATATACCTGTAGGTTTATGCTGAGGATCCATTTCCATTTTTTTTATGTTTACATGCAATGTGACTTTGGGTCTATCCAGCTTAGGTGTTTCTGAGAGGACGACTAATGGGTGGTTTATAGAAGAATATAACATCAAGCTCAAAAAGTTAGGGTTATCCACCAGCTTTTCTGAACGTTCCTTAATAATACATTTTAGATCTGCCTGAAGAATCTACTGGCTTTAGAATCAGAGAACCTGAATGTTCTTATGTTATAATCCTGGCATGATCAAATGAAAAGAGCCTTGAACTGGCTTTCAAAATCATAGGATCATAGACAGAAATCTGAAAGGGACTTTAGAAGCCATTGAATCTGGATAGCTAGGTGAGGAAGCCAGGCCCAGAGGTCCTGGGTTTGAATTTGACATTAGACACTTCATAGGTGTGTAACCCTGGGCAAGTCACTTAACCCCCAATTGCATAGCCCTTAATGCTCTCGTGCCTTTGTGAGAGAGGCTGGCACTAGAGAAAAAGTGTCAGCCTGAAGAGTAGGTGAAATTGATGACCTCGAAGGGGAGGGCCCCCAGGAGTGGATTCTGGAGGAGGAGAAGACTCTGGCTGGGAGAGCAGTGAGGATCTCTCAGTCTTGAGAAGTCAAAGAGAGAAGTTGGGAAAAAGACTTTTTCCTGAGGGTTTCCCATTTTTCTTGCTGGTGACTGGAAATCTTTCCCCCTAACACTTCTCAATTGAAGGAACTTCTGAAGAGAAACTTGAGCAGACTTTAACCTCAGCTCCTGTTGCCCAGGGGTGAGTCAACCTGACTTTATCTCAGGGGGCTTAGGCTACCAAGGCCTGAGTTCCCCTCAAACTCAAGGAGGGAGGGGAAAGGGTTTAGATATAGACAGGACCACCTTTTCCCACATTGTTTTTCCCATTCTTCCCTGCCCGTTATTTCCTTTTGTATTACCTGATTGAGTTGACATTAAAAGTTATCTGTTCCCCAAGCTGAGTGTGAGTGAACAGATCAAGGGGAGACTTTTTGGTCTTGAGTAGTGGAGAGAGGACAAGAGAGACAAGAGTGAATTGGGGACAGCAGCTTTAGCTAAGGAGGGAAGGCAGAAGGGGAGAAATCTTCAAAACCCCTCTCCTCTCTCTGAGCCAACCCATTATATCTGCTGCCTCCCCTGAACACCACTTTGAGAAGGGGGTTCTGCTCTCTTTCCCCCTCTCCATACCAAAAGTCCAAACTTCCCTTGGGGTACAAACTTCCCTCTTTTTATATTTTTAATACAGTTGGCACCCTAGATGGGATTTAAAAGAACTACCTTTATTAAAAAAAACTTTTAGTGACTGTCACCAACTGTCATCAACTGTCAGTTGTGAAGTTGTTGTCAATTACAACTCCTGAGGCTAGCAGCCTTTGTCATTGGTTCTGCCTAGCAGTTTCCACACAGGACCAAAAACATCTTGATTCCTGGTGGCGGGGGAGAACAAGTCAATTACCAACTGCCACTCTGGTCAGTTACAAAACTGAGGGAGAGAGTCTGTTGTAAAATGGAGGCTGTACTAGAGCTGTCAACAATAGGATCTAGCCATCTTGGATCCTATCTACCTAGAAGCAAAGCATGTGGGGATAACAACCATTTTCTAACTGTTAACTCCTGGCAGTTAGAGCCTAGAAAAGATCTAATGGAAAACATGTTACAACTAATACTGTGGTCTTCTGGGCTAGGAATAATTGCCATTTATTGGGGCTACTATATCATTTATAATACAGTGGCAGGGATGATAGACAATGTTCTGGGGACATTAACCAATATGACTATGGGATGGACACAGTTGCTAATCAATTATCTAGATGTAAATTACTTCTGGCAAATCATACCCCAAGTCTATGTTGTGTTTGTGGCAGTGACTAACATCTTAAAGAATATTAAAGCTGGTGCCAACCTGATTTTTCCAAAAGAAAACAGTACATGCTTTAGTCATTGATAATAGATTACAGGAATTGCTTGGCCAGATCCCTATTATAACTGAGATGTGCCAGGATTACATGCTGAGAAAACAAGACATGGGGAGGGATTGGTCCTAAAATGGAAGCTAAGGGCTTAAAAAAAAAGAAACCATTGAGTCCAACCCCATCATTTTGAGATGAAGAAAATGAGGCCAAAAGTGGCTTGCCTGGGTTCACATTGCTAGTGTTTTGGGTTGGGAATGAAATCATGTCTTCCTGACTCTAGTCCCAGCTCTCTATCCACTGTACAACCTAAAAATCTAAATACTAGTCCTGTTTTTGACACTAATTTATTCTATGGCCTTGGATAAGTCACTTTACATATTAGGGTTTCAATTTTCTATCTTTTATTGTTGTTATTCAACTGTTCAGATATGCACAACTCTTAGTGACCTCACAGACCATACTATCCTTGGAGTTTTCTTGGGAAAGAAGCTGGATGGATTTGCCATTTGTCTCTCTAGTGGGTTATGACAAGCAATGGTTAAGTAGATTGCCTGGGGTCACACAGCTAGTATGTGTCTGAGGTCTCATCTGAATTCAGGTCTTCCAGATTCTATGCCCAGGGCTCTATCCACCTAGCTGTCTTCTTTCTTGTCTTTAATTCATTTCTATCTTAAAGGAACTTACTTAAAGTTACTGAATTTGCCAACCCCATCCCCTTTTAGCACTATGGATTCTTATTCCACTTCTAATTGTAACCACCCAATTTATCTTAGGCAAATTATTTTGTATCCCTGAGCATCAATTGCCTTTTACTTAAGGTTGTAGTAGACAGCTCCTGAAGTTCCTTCTTTCTGGAAACCTGTAATTCTTTGATTGGATAGATTTCACTAAATCCCTTTTAAGGCTGCTTATCATTTCACCCTTTTTTAGTAGGCAGTGTAGCTATGTGGAAGGATTGGGTGTGGAGAGTTAGGAAATGGAACTCTGCCCTAACCATAATTATGACCATGGGTAAGTCATAGAGCCTCTTGAAGCATGTTACTTCATGGGGATTTGGATAAAATAACCTCTAATATCTCTTTCAAGTTTGATATTCTATGATTCTACTCAAAAAATACTTCAAGACTTCCACAATAAATTCCATAAGTTTTCTAAAATCTACATTTGGTAGTTTGTTTTTTTTTCTTTTTATTCATTCTCTGAAGGATACAGTCTTCAGTCTTAGGCCATGGTGATCTCAGGTAGATTTAAAGGGAGCCCAGTGCTTGGCCCACAGATCTTCTGATGGATCACAGCAAGGCAAATCCAAGAAGGCAGAGGGTGTTAGGAGAAAAAGTACATACTGCCATATTGACTATGAAGAGAACTTTTTGGGGTTGAGGAGAGAGAGCAAATTGATTCAGACAAACTATCATCAGCTTTCTATTTACTGTTTCTTGTATCTTCAGCTAGTATTGGCATTCCACATTGAATCTGTACTTCTATACCTGGCTTTCTATTCCTGTCTTAGCCTCTGGGATTCTGGAACTGGGAATATACTAATCCTTAATTAGCAATCACTAGAATTTTCCCAGCTTATCATATTCCCTTTCAATGGGGTCAGACTTACAAATATTCATGTAGGGCAATCATTTGGATTGAGAGTAGGAAAAACTTTTTTTTCCCCCTGGGGAAGGAAATATAAGATGTAATTGGGATCTGTGCAAATGTCAAACCAGGTAAAGGAATTTGGGTATCTCTAAAGTATAGATGAACTTGAGATGAGAATGAAATCAGGTTTTCGGAACAGAGTTTCAAGCCAGAAAGATCATAAATGAATCACGAAGAAGGATTCAGAGTGTTGGTGAGCTGAACATTTGTATTACTCAACCTGCTTCCTTAAAGCTTTAGCCTTTTATGACAATTGCACCCATTATTAACTCTATGCTGATTATATCAGTATATCTACAAATCAAATCCATACTTCCTTCCCTAAGTCTGTTGTACTTACTAGATGTGTGATCCTGAGCAAATCACTTTAATAAGATAGAGATTATAATAGCAACTACTTTCCAGGGGTGATATGAGGATAAAATGAGATGTTTGCAAAATGTTTTGCAAATCTTAAAGAGCCATATAAATGTTAATATTGTTATTATTATACTACTAAGGCCATGGAATCATTCACATGAATTGTCCTAATTACTAACAAAAGTTAGCAGCCCCTGCAGGGAGACACAACAGTATTTTCTGATTCCAAAAATAAATTGGCAGGGGGGAGGAGAGGAGAAGTAGCAGATTAAAAAAAAAAACCTGCATCAACCATGGGGGCAGACCTCTAGGGAAACCTGTAAATATTCAGAGTTTCACTTGGCATCTTACAGGAAGTAAATATCTCTCTTAAGAAATAATGTTAGCTTACCTTCAAAAATATAGCAGATTGTCTTTTGGCAATGGAGTGGGTGGAAATGGGAACTAGGTAGTAGGAAAGGATCAATGGATCACCCAAGATTCCTAGCCAAGTTTAAATTTTTCACAAATTACCAGTAGCATCCCCCATGGCCCAAGTAGCATGGCATGTTAACCTAACCATGGCACTATATCCTACTTCATAGAAAACAACTCCATTTTGAACAGTTAATGCAGTTAAGAAAACCTTTGGTATTCACCTCCAACGACTCTAGCAAGAACAAAGGACTAGGGTAGACCATGTCAGTTCCTTCTCTAAACTGGAATTTACTGTGGCAAATATGTGCTTTGGTGAACCAATTTTAGAGAGCTTGACTCTATCCAGCCACAATTAATTGGACCAGGTAGACATGATTATTAATCTGCCCATCTTTAAACAGCAATGTTTAGTCCTTAGTACTTTCAATTGTAATTAAAGTTATAATGGACCTTGCAGCACTCTCCCAGACTCCCTACCCAGAACCTATCATGTGGAATATAGTTCAAAGGGCTTGATGCAGCTTGTGACATTCTGGATTAAGTGAGTTCCCTCCATCCTAGATTTATGATTCTCTCTATGCAGGGAGGAGCTACCTGTGTATTAGCTGACTGGCTAAAAGATCAATGGCTATGTGACTATGTAAGCGATCAATGAAATTTCCTTCACCCAACCCATCCCTAGACTGAATAATCCTTATATTCTGTCCCATATTCTACCTACTCCTGACCCTTGAAATTGAACTGTTAGGCTTCATAAGTTCTAGCAATTAAATTCAGAAACCTCTGAGAACTTTATGGAATCAATTCCAACCCAGAGAGAGAGCTAGTGTCCCATAAATCCCATGACACCATAGTGTTAATTGAAATAATCAACAGGCAATGACTTTAGTAAGAATTCAGGAGACCAAGCCCTTTAGTCCAACTAGGAAAACACTATCAGGTATTCAGCCTGAATATAGCCATTTCCCTGTTTCCACTTTCCTCCTACAATGCTAGAGATTATGCTACATAATCTAGTCATTTGTTGAGATTTGAGAAATGTCACACTCCACTCTCAATTCTGTTAGGTGATTGCACAGATTTTTATATTTATGCCAGTTCAGCTATATCCCCAAGATCTAAGGTTCTCCAGGAAGAAGGACTTCCAATAAAGCAGTAAAGACAGAAAAGTTACTATCATACAATTATGCAGTCAGTCTAGATTCAAGGTTCCCAATTTCAACTGGCAGAGTCTATTTATTGAATGAGTCAGAGACAGTGGTCTGGCAGGAATTACTGAACAGAAAGAGGTTTATCTGGGCTTTTACAATTCTTCTGCAGGAGTACCACTGCTGTTCACTAAAAAGAAAAGTAGGCTAAGTCTGTCAGAACTATAAAATGCAGAAAACAATCATTATCCAGAACTAGTACCTCCTACCTTGCTCCCTAACCTGATAGACCAGTTAGCAAGGATAGTAACATTCATCAAATTTGTACATTTTCAGGGAGGAGGGAATATAACCTGATCCAGATTCACAGAAATGATGTATGGATGTTATTTCCCAAGCCTAGTATAGAATTTATGAACATTGAGTTATGACATTTAGTTTGTATAAAACCCCTGCTATTTTTCAAAGTGATTGATGGTCTTTCAACATCATATCCTCATATAGCTAGCACAGAGTCACACATAGTAGGCAATATGATTGTTGAATCAATGACTTAATGAAGTGCAAGGTACATTAGAGTGCTGGAACAGGGAGTCAGGAAAACGTAAATTCAAATATAAATTTGAAAAGATGAAAAGAAAGAAAGAAAGAAAGAAAGAAAGAAAGAAAGAAAGAAAGAAAGAAAGAAAGAAAGAAAGAAAGAAAGAAAGAAAGAAAGAAAGAAAGAAAGAAAGAAAGAAAGAAAGAAAGAAAGAAAGAAAGAAAGAAAGAAAGAAAGAAAGAAAGAAAGAAAGAAAGAAAGAAAGAAAGAAAGAAAGAAAGAAAGAAAGAAAGAAAGAAAGAAAGAAAGAAAGAAAGAAAGAAAGAAAGAAAGAAAGAAAGAAAGAAAGAAAGAAAGAAAGAAAGAAAGAAAGAAAGAAAGAAAGAAAGAAAGAAAGAAAGAAAGAAAGAAAGAAAGAAAGAAAGAAAGAAAGAAAGAAAGAAAGAAAGAAAGAAAGAAAGAAAGAAAGAAAGAAAGAAAGAAAGAAAGAAAGAAAGAAAGAAAGAAAGAAAGAAAGAAAGAAAGAAAGAAAGAGATGCATAGATACACTGATATATAGAAACTAGGACTAGTCTTAGAGGAAAGGTACTAAGTTTAAGAAGAAATGGGAAAATCAATACTTGGGCCATTATTTTTACAAATGTTTATTTTCATGATCACCTATATTCCTAAATATAACAATCTGTAGATAGATTCATTATTGTGAAAACTTGAATTGAGGCATCCTATTAATTAATCAGTTCAAGGTTGTTTAGGAATCATAAGGTCATAGACTTAGAGTTAAAGATCATAGTGGCCAATACCCTCATTCCTTTTTGTTTGTTTTTGTTTTTTGGAAATAGGGAGAGGAAGGAAATCAATATTTACCTAGTGCCTACTATGTTCCTGTCCTCATTCTTAAAGATGAGGAAATTCTGGACCAGAGAGGTTAAATGATTCATGCAAAGTCACAAGGATAGCAAATGTCAGGGCTGCTATTTGAACCAAGGTCCTTGGACTCCAAATCCAAGAGTCTTCTTATTATACCAATTATCTGAAGGATATGCATACACCATATAAGAAATGCTATACAGGAACTGTGAAGACTTGCTTAGAGCAGACTGGCTAGAAACAGGATCCCTTAGAGATGGGATAGCTCTGCCTTCTTCCCTTGGAGCTGAGATCATTTTGCCCTCTGGAAGTCAGCTCAGTTCATGTCAGTCCCAGGCCTGTCTTCCTGCATAGGAAGAGAAAAAAAAGGTGTCTCTTTCTCTGGCATCTCTAACCCCTTTGAGAGCCACAGATCCCCATCCTAGGAGTTGATGACATTCAAGGATGTAGCTATGGTCTTTACCTAGGATGAATAGGGTCTGTTGGACTGACCTCAGAAAGAACTGTACAAGATGTCATGCTGGAGAATGCTAGCATTTTCTCATTTGGGGGCTTCTAGTTCCTAGAGAATATTTGATCTCCCATTTTGAAGAAGGGGGGAAACCATGGATGTTCAAGCAAGAAGGCCTAAGGAACTCCTGTCCAATATCTGAGATTACATAATGACTGCCAAAGCTGTATTTTGCATTTACCTAGGGCATAAGAGATTTTACTCTTGCTCTTCTTTTATTAAGGTAGCCTTTACTTATTTTTATATTTTAAGTTTTGAATGCCTGGTAACTAAAACAAAAATTGAATCCTTATAATAAATACATGTAAAAATCCTTAAAAATAGAAAGGCTAAATAAATATCAATTGTTATCATCATTATGTCCACCACCACTATCATCATCATAGACTCCTTGTCCAAAAGTTTAATTTCACAGTGATGGGCCTCTTTCCAAGACTACAGCCACCTAACATCACATTCTTTCCTCATATCATCTCCTCTAATTGTCTGACCATAGTTTGTTTCTGGAGTTCATTCTTCACTATTTTTTAAATAAGATTTTCCTTTCCAAAGCATGTCACCCTCTTCTAATGGGCAGAGTTCACATAATGGATGCTGATACAATATTTCTGCTGCCATATTTCCTTTCATCAGGATGACCAAGTCTCCCTCTTACCAAGTTTGAAACTATGTTGTAATAACTGGATCCATTCATTCAGTTATGGCCTTTTATATAACCTATGGCTTCTCCCTCTCATGATGCCCATACAATTTGACAATCCCAGAAACTATCAGCTAGAAGGGGACCTATTCTCTATCACTTCAAGACTATCCTCCTCTTTGGCTATGCATGTGTTCCCCTGGCACTTGTTACAATTAATTATCCTTGATCTTAAACTACAATCCCAGATTCTTACCTATTATTTGTTAATTCTGAATGTGCATGAAGAAAACATTGCCCTGAGTTGCAAGTGGCTTGAAGACATTTAATTAAACGCCTATGATGAAACCAAGACCCCAATTGGTTAAACGACTTGCTCAAGTTCATGCAGGTGGGAAGCATGAGAATTGAGAGTTAAACTCAAATTTTCTGACTAGAATCTCTTTCCACTGTGCCATGAATCAATGATATATTTCTAGTACTTAGCAGACCAGAAGAGTTATAAGCCTAAGTAGAAAATATAGTGGCTAGCTGACAATACACAGTCTTCAGAGACAGTAGAGGTCTTCCATCAATACGATATACCAATAATATAACCTCAAGGTCAAGAAGAGGATACTAAGAGAAGAAATGGTATGTTTCCTTAGCTCTTTTGATATGGTAGGACAAGAATACTCTCTAATTTATGTAACTATACAGTGCTTTGATCAAAGACAAAGACCCTTCAAGAGAGTCAATTGAATCACTGATATTGCAAAACAACCAATTCACCAATGTTCCTTTTATCTTGACCCCTGACACAATATTGACAGATCCAGGTTAAATCTCAACTGTTAAATTTAGCAGTCTGTTTTTACCACAAATCCTTGGATACTGGTACTCTGAAGAAACACCATTTCCCAGCCCTTTGCCTCTGATTTATATTCAACCATATCCTACTTTGGACTCATTCTATTCCAGTTTTACTTTTGGATGGAGAATAACCACAAACCTTGGTAATAACCCTAATCATCTTCATGTGTTATCACTTTTTACTCCACACCTCCCCATTACCCTTCCTACTCTATGAGAACATGATGCTCAAATTCCAATTCTTTCATTTTGGCCCCAAGGCTATCATCTATCATTATTTTCCATATCACTAAAGACATTGAGCCTTCTGGACCTTTTTGGACCCCAAGTCTGTTTGACTCCTTAACTTCATTAAACTTCTGTATATGGTCCCTAATCAATCTTTTTTTAAAATTCTTCTGCTGCTACTATTATAAACTGCTCAAATCTAGCATTCATTCCTTCTTGACTTTCTCACTCCTCTTGCCATGGTCCAGATTAAGAGACTGAATTTTCCAACACACAATGTAAACTCCTCTGGTTAGGGTCTGTTTCACATTTGACTTCATATCCATTGTACTTTGCATAATGCTTGGCAAACAGTAAGTTCTTAATAAATGCTTGTTGACATTGATTGATTCTAGGGTTTATTTACAAGAGAAAAAAGGATATACAAATCCAGAAACAATACACTGTAAAAGAGGTATCAGACTCACTAGTAGCTTTCCCATTGCTGCTTGAACAATATTAAAATATAATTGGGAAATGATTAACAAAATAAATGAAATACAACATGGATAAAGTTAATTAATAATTAATGTTCTTTTAAGTCAATATGCAGCCCACAGAGATCTGTTTCTATTTGAATCTGACAATCCTGTGCTAGAGTAAGGTAATGAGAACTATGTATAAAGAAAATGAGTTGGCCTTCTAAGCTAGCCTTTAAAGCTCCCTACTCTTGGCTTGGCCAATAATTCTCTCTAGACCTAGGGTATATAGATATATCTCATGGTCTTACAAAGAGAATGATTTTTTTTTAATCTGTAAAATAACAGTTGACTTAGGATTTGTCTACCTGAGCACTCTAAGACAAACACATTGGACCATTCTACATGCTCCATATGACTTAACCAATCAGGAAGTCCCAAATTATATGACAATCTTTGGAATTGTCTTCCCACCTCCCTTCCTAGCACTTCTAAGTTCTCCATTGCCCCACCAAAGAAAAAACAAGGCAATACAAACAATGGGAACATTACCTTAAAAATAAGATTTCAAGGCAGCAAATAGTTTATCACCAAAATTACAAAAAAATAATCTAGTTGTTATTATTGTTTTTGTTGTTATAGTACCTAGTACAATACCTCACATTTAGCTTGGTTTTGGGGGGTTTCTTTTGTTGTTTCCATTTTTGTTTTTATGGTTGAGACTTGTGATTTTTCATAAGGAACTCCCAGTGAAGACAATCCCTTTATGAATGTAGATCAACAACTGTTCTGCCAATTAAAACCTTAAAGAGTTGCCCCAAGCATTGAGAAGCCAAAGGTTTTGCCCAGGATCACAGAGAAATAATAAATGTCTCTTCATTGAATAATTAATTAGAGTCCTAAAACTATTTCTTTCCAGCTAGTTCTTCCAAGACATTAAGTTTAGCAAATCTATCATCTTAAGAATTTATAGATTTTGGTCATATCTCTTCTTGGACTCTATCTTTCCATACTGAACAAGTCTTCCTCTTTCATCAAGCCCCTATGTGTAAAACTTGAAACATAGGGATTTGTGTTGTGTTTATATGTCATTAGCATAGTGCTTGGCATGTGGTAGGCACTTAATAAGTGCATGTCTAATTAGTTTGAATTGAATTGAACTGAAATGAATTGAATTAAATTAAATGAGCAAGTTTCAGTCTGAAGGAGCAATCCCCTGACTTTAGCTTTACAATTGTCTTTTCATTCTGCCTTCTGGAAGTTTCTTTCTCCACCATAACTTTTGATAGGGATTAGCCTTCCCAGTGTTTGAACAGTCTTTATAGAAAGGAGTAGAACATCTTGGTTCATTTATATCAATTCTATATTCCCACATCAAAAAATGTATGTTAATAGAAATTGATAACTCAAGAGTAAGAGCTAGTGGGAAATCTTCAGTGACTGTGCTCCACTGAAATGATTTTATGAAACTTCTGAGCCATGGGTACCATAATTATATGCCATTGTTTTAACTTTGGATTCAGCCACAAAATTTAGGTTTCCATGTCAACTTGGCTATTCTTTTCCCCAAAGTTTATAGTCATCCCAGGTCTCAGCCACAAGGAATCATAAAATAGTATGGCTGGAAAGGAATCATAAGACATCTTGTAGTCCATTTCCCTAACTTAACCCATATCAGAGAGGTGGTATGCATGAAGTAGATGGAAAACTAGCAACAAAATCAAGGAGCCTAAATTTCAGTTCCTTTCTCTTTCATAGATGATGTTTCTAGAGTTGTAAGAGACCAGAAGAATATCTATTCTGATTCTCCCTGGTTACAAATATACCTTCAGTCCCTCAATCATTTACACAGAAAGGAGAACAAAACCAAACAGAAAGTAAACAGCCTCTGCCCTTTGATTAACAAGTCACCCTCCATACCTTTATTTACTTCCATGGATTTGAACCTCTTTTTGCTTCCCTGAACCCTTGGAGCAATGAATTCTTGATGCCATGTCCCTGTCTAGATCTATGGACTTCTGTCCTCCTTCCCTGTACTAAACAATTCCTGGTTTCTAATTGTTACTTGTTAAGGATTAAATTTGTGATTTCATTTGTACAGGGAACTCCCAAATGAGGAAACTTCCTTTACCAATGCACTTGGCACCTTCTCTGTAACATTCAGTCTTTGATGATTGCCTAGAGCACTAAGTTTTAGTGACTTGCTTAGGGCCACATAATACACATTAGAGACAAGATTTGAACCAAGGTCTTCCTGGCTCTATTTGTTATGCCATGCTGACTTTCTTATAAAATATGGCAAGCCCCTTCTCATGATCAGGATCCCCTTTGATCCCTCTCTTTATTCTGCTACCATTCATACTACAGTGTAATACTTAGCCATTTTCAAAGTTCTTGAGAGAAAGTAATTAGATAGTCTCTCTGTGGCCAGTAATGAATGACCATCACTCTCAGAAAGAATTTCCTCAAATCTAATTGTCACATCAAACTAATATTTTTTAGTTTGGTACTCATGGGAAATGAAATGCTTACAACCACCCTCTGTAAAAGGCAGCTGTCTATAACTATCTATACCTGAGGTTGCTATACAGTGCAAATGAAGTCAAAATCCTTCACTCTTTTCCATGCCCAGACTATTCTATTGCCAGCTAGCTATTTTTCAAATGTGTGCCACTGGTTCAGAGTGGGATAGAACAAGAGAAAAACTGATATATAAACTATCAGGAAAATATATTAAAGAGCTTGCCCTAGTTATAGTAGACCTTCATCCTTTAACACAAAGAAAAATTCAATAACAATGTACTTGTACTAAAACATAAAAAGTATCATTTTTCTCTTCTTTGAAATGAATTATATCAGTTTTTTCTTTTATCTCCTAGTCTTTACATCACCTTTTTGAATTCCTTTCACCCCTTCTGAAAATTTTCCATATCTAGTTTATACAAAAGCAGAGTCCTCTAGAAGGGCTTACCGTTTAGCAACTATGGTTAAGGATTTACCCTCAGGATTTCCATATTGTGGACATTATAACATCCCTACAATCCAAGGTCATTTTTGTTTTGTTTTGTTCTGTAATGGCAGTGCCCCAATCCTAGTTCAAATAAAAATCCCTTATGTGCCTGAGGAATATAATATATTTATGATGTCACAGTACCCTATAACTCTCTAGATTAGGGGTTATTAACCTATTTTTGTTTGTTGTGATTATCTTTGGCAGTCTAGCAGAGTGCAGGGATGCTTTCCCAGAATTCTGTTTTTTAAATGCATAAAATGAAATACAGAGATTACAGAGGAAACCACTTATTTTGAAATGCACTTATCAACTGAAGAAGTTTACAGATCCCAAATTAGGAGCCCTTGTTGTAGAGATTACATGTAATTCCTCCACAATTTGAGATCACTTAATTAATGAGAACCTTCTTGAACCTATTTATATTTTCAGCCTGTGCTACCTTTTTGGAACATTTGTCACAAGTTTTCTACCAAGACCACTAGTTAAGACTTCCTTGGACTTACCCTAAAATGATTTCTTTCAACCAAGTCTTTTTAAGATACTAGGGTTCTATGGGCTCTCAGCTCTTGCATTCAAGATTTGGTGCTCAAGACCTGTATTTAGGAATAAAATAGCAGCATTTAGCATAGGGTATAATATAGTATGAGTGGAAGGAAATAATAACCATAATCATGTCAAGAACCACCCCCTCCAAAAAAAATTGACTGTGCTAATCTATTGCTAAGTATAAAGGTTAGAATGATAGAATCTTAGATTTGCAAAGGAATTTAAAGAGTGCTGAGTCCAACCACATTCATTTTACATTAAGGAAACTGAGACCCAGAGAGCTAAAGTGACTTGCCCATGGTAAAATAGCTAAGTTGCAGAGCCAGAACTAGAAATCAGGCCTTCCTAATCTTTACCTATGACTCCTATCCGATACTACCTCTTCTTCTTTGTTGTTCTCTAGATTGTAATTAATGCCATCTGGCCACCATCACATCTTCTGCCACACATGGGGATAGTTTTCAACCTGTGACAGGTTTCAATATGTATTTTCTAAGCATGGACAATGTACTTCCCTCCAGAATGTGTTCAACACTTTATGTTTTTGGAACACTATCAAAGCAAAAGGAACCAAAAATATTTACTGTAATTGGAAACTGGAACAGTACCTTTTGTTTCTTGCTTGGTGCCTCATTGAGAGTATTTTTTTTTTAGTTTGACTCATTAACGTTCCCCTTCAAATAATGATTGTGCAGAAGAAAATGTGTTACAATAAAACAAGAAAATCCTGGTTTCTACATTTTATAAAAGAGACATTATTGGATCATTAAAGTGTCATTACATTCTGTGCTCCTAATGCACTGGTCTCTACTTGCTAATACACATCGATGGAAAAGAGGAATGCTTATTGCCAGATGAACAGATCATGAAGTAAGATATTATGAAATGTGCTATTAAGCTGTAGATAAGTAATTAGGTGACAAGCAAACTACATTATCCTGCATTCTAAAATATTTCCATTTCATTAAAATCTTTCTTTTATCCTAGCCCCACCAGGAATCCATATTGAGAAATAATTACCAAAAAGAAAGAAAGAACTTCTATTAGGATAAGTGATATTTAATTGAGCCAAATGGGGTTGTTTTATTACTTTGACATTTGTCTAAACAAACACTATGGGCAAGAAATGTATTTCCAAGGAAATGAGGGAGAGAGGAAGGTAAGGTGACTCTTAATAGCTATACCACACCATGATCAGAAAAATGAGAAATCATTGTCTTTATGTTAATATTTTCAAAGACAAGGAATAAAGAACCTCATCAAAGATATAAATAAGTTGTATAAAGGGAATAGAAAATATTCTAGTAGAAAGACTAATAGCACTATGTAACTTTATAGATTCATAAAATTAGAAATATACATTTTACTAAAAAAAATTAAACCATTACTTTCTGTCTTAGTAACAACTCTAAGAAGGGCAAAGACTAAGCAAACATGGTTAACTGATTTATCCTGGGTCACACAGCTGGAAGATGTCTGAGGCCACATTTGAACCCAGGTCTTCCCAACCCCAGGCCTGGCATTCTATCCACTGTGCCACCTAGCCATATCCGTTTCATTTTTTAAAATACATCTGTGATTTTATCAGAATCAGAACTCCCAGTAAAAAAAAATAAAACACTTTCTATAATCATGCCAATCAGCACCTTAGAGAATTATTACCTGGAAAAACACTAAAAGGTGAAAAGACTTGTTCAGGGTCACACAGCCAGTATGTCAGAGGCAAGACTTGAACTCTGTTTTTCTTGACTCTGAAGCCATTTCCACAGTCACTATAACATGCTCCCTAAAATCATTTTATGGATTCAAACTGAACTCTAGTTCAAAGCCTATATAATTAATTATGCATCTTTAGCCTGATATTCCCAAACTACTTGGTTCTTTAAATAAAGACTTCTGCTGGAAATAGTTTTTGAATTCACAAAAATATTTTTTCTCCTTGGGCTAGATCACAGGAGGTAAGACTGATAGAATCCAAAAACACAAAACTTAGTATATTGTGTTGACCATCACCATGACCAACCATGATCCAGAATGAAACTAGATAACTACTTCCTAGTAGTGAGAAAACAAAATCAGGCTGCATATTGAGATATGATTCTGGGTATTGCCAATGTAGCCTTTTCTTTTGCTTGACAATATATATTTCTAATAGGCTTTCTCTTTTCTTGCTTTCTCCATTGGGCAGGGATAAGAGGGAGGAGAGATTGAATTGTTGTTGTTGTTTTTTTTCAAATTAAATAAAAAAATAAATGGTTAGTTGGTTTCTTGACTATTTGATAATCTCATCTCTTTGTGAAAGAAATGGCAATTAGAAAATCCATCCATTTTACTTCTGTTTATCTTTAAGATCTCAAAGCTAATTCTTTGTTTAACAAAGAGAGTCTACCTTTACTACATATCCCTTAGTCAATCACATCCATGAACTTTTAGATAAATCTTTTTCAAGAACCTGCTATGTTTAAGATACTAAGGGAGACTCCATAAAGAAGAAAACATCCCTGTCTTTAAGAAGTTGTTTAATAATAGACACAAATTAAAAGTATTCCTTTTTAACAATCTCTGTGTAATTAGCTCAGTTAGATCCTTTTAACCACATTCAGGTCAAATCTAATGAACCCCCCAAAATAAATCGGGGTGGAGATTGGCACTTGATAGTAATAACCATTATGTTTAAGAAAAGATGAAGACCTAAAACCATGCTACATTAATCCAGTAATTTCTAATCCAGTTCGTTGGTAATTGTTCTGAAAGTGTTTTGCCCAATAGTGAGGAATCTGTTCTGTCTTTCAATTCAAAATGACTGATCAGCTCTTTAATTATCTTTTAAAATTCTATAGACATAGCTTTTCTAGCCATCCACATTTCACATACTTAGAAATCTTTATGAAGATAGCCAAAGCAGTAAAATTTGAAAGGATTATGAATTTTAAAAGCATTATCTTTCTAATGAATACTCCCAAGAGCTTTCTTTTTTCTTTATTTCCATGTAATAATGTTTCAATGTTAAAGAGATTTAATACTATGCTAAGGCATGGTAACTTTCCCAGAATCCCTGACTTGACAGAGAAAGGAAGTCAAACTCATTTATCACCTTATGTGTTTGACACATCACAAATGATGTTGTGTGGGGATATTTATGCAATAATCAAATGTTTATCCATTAATTGCATACAAAAAAAAAACTCTGAAAAAGGCCAAACTTCAAAGTCAGAAGGAACCAGAATCACATTAACTCTGTAAGGCAAAGAAATTGTTCATCCTCCTGAGAATCCATTTTTAAACCCTTGGGATATTTCTATGATAGATGAATTTTCATCTAAAAGTTCACCAAATGAATAGATTTAGAAGTATATTATGGTTTCACTGACTATATCATCTTGGGATAGTCAATTCAACTTTTCTAGAACTCAGTTTAATTCCCAAAATAAAGAGGTTATACAGTTTTATCTCTGAAGCCCTTTCCAGCTATAAAATTTAAAGTGAAATGGCATTTCTCCTCCATAATGTTATATTCTCTCTTCATAGTCCAATTCAAGCAATCAAATATTTACTTATTATGGGGTTTTTTCTTGTTGTTGTTCTAGGCACTGTGCTAGGTGCTAAAGAAACCAACACAAAGAAATAGTCCCTGCCATTAAGGAATTGCCATCTAAGGCTGAAGTATATTGAAAGAGGGAGCAGCTGTCAGGTTTGGGCTTCCTATAATAATCTCCATTTTAGCAGAAGGCAATTCTTGAAGGACCTTACAATTTCCTGAGACATAAACTCTGGCTACAATCTCTGGATGAGTGCCAGCTACAGGCTTCAGCCAAGAGTCCTTCTTGGTATAGGATGCAGTGCCAAAGGGCTAGTCTGGGTGGAACAGTCTAAAGTAGCAACACACAGTCCACAAGGTAAAAATCAGAAGCAAGAAGTAAGTTTTTATAGACAAGATGTCAATTATATATTAAGCTGGTATGATTTATTAAGGAACTCCAAACCTACAGGTATAAGGTATATCCAGATTTTGGATGAATAGACCAACACCAAAGCAGCGTTGAAATTTAAGAGCAAGCAGAAAAAAGTAGGTCACAATTGGGAAATATTCAAGAAACTCTGAGTCCATACAAGCTTGACCTAGTACAAAGAGTTTATAAATGATCTGTTCAACATGATGAAAGTAACAGAGTACTGGGCTCTTTGCAAAACTTGGTATATGATAACATTTCATTGTTCTGATGGAACTTTAACATCAGACAGCTCCTAGATAACAGAAAACAAAACCAACAAATTCTGCCAAACATTGGCAAAAATATTTTCAAATCAACAGGTTCATGTTAATAATGTGCTCATTATTTATGTGTTTTCTGATATATTAAAACTCCAATTAAAAAATTCCTGAGGTGAGAAATAAGGTTTATGGTTAATTAGTATTTTTAGGCTGACAGAAGCCCTCTTTGGTCTCAAACCCTGATGTTAAAATCATTAGGGCAGTCAAGTGGCAAAGCACATAGAGATCTGACCTGAAGTTAAGAGGATTCTTCTTCCTGAGTTCAAATAAGGCCTTAGGCACTTACTAGCTATAGGCCCTGGGCAAGTCAGTGTAGCTGATTTGCTTCAGTTTCATTGACTTTAATGTAAACTGAAGAAGGAAATAGCAAACCCCTCCATTATCTTTGCCAAGAAGACAGTATTTTCTTATTTTGTCCCCAAATGGGGTCACAAAGAGTCAGACACAACAGAAGCCACCAAAACAACAACAAATTAAAATAATTTCAAAATGTATGAATCTTCTTACCGCTGTTGTGTTAGAAGTCAGGAGACCTGAATTCTAGTCTGTGCTTTGCCACTATCTAGCTTGGGTTGCCTTGAGCAAGTAAATGCCCTCATTTTTCTAAGCCTTAGTTTTCTTACCCGTAAAATTAAATCATTGAATTAGTTGTTTCCATAGGTCTCTCCTTATGCAAAATAGTTAGAAAATAGATCTAGTCAAAAAAGATAGGGAAGGTAATTACATCCTGATAAAAGGCAGTATAGACAATGAGGAAATATCAGTATTCAACATATATGCCCCAAATGGCATAGCATCCAAATTTCAAAAGGAGAAACTAGTGGAATTCAAGGATGCAATAGATAGAAAAAATAAACTAGTGGTAGATCTGAACCTTCATCTATCAGAACTAGACAAATCAAACCAAAAAATAAATAAGAAAGAGGTAAGAGAAGTGAAGGAAATCTTCCAAAAATAGAGTTAGTAGATATGTGGAAAAATAAATAGGGACAAAAAAGAATAGACCTTCTTTTCTGCAGCACATGATACATTCACAAAGATTGACAATTTACAAACAAATAAAATCATTGTAAACAAGTGCAAAAGAGCAGAAATAATAAATGCGACCTTCTCAGATCACAAGGCAATTGTGGAAGAGGCATGGAGGAAAAGAGAATTTTAAGCATGCAAGAAACAAAGCTGAGGACCTGATGTGTCAATCAAGGTGAATATTCCAAACATAATGTTCCCAGGAAAGGCAGTTGGAACCTGGCCAGGAGAGACTTTTTTTCTCTGGGATTATTGACCAAGGGAGAAACTTCTTCTCTGAGTTTTTTGACCAAAAAAGAGACTGACTTTTGATCTAGGCAGAGAAAGACCTTTGGGAGGGCTTCTGGAATTAACCTGAGAAGAAATTTACTTTTGTTGGTAGCTTTGTGCAATTGGAAGAAGAAAGAAGATTTAACAGTTGTCCTCCATTTCTCTGACTGTCTCTGAGTCACAGTTGTGACAGGACTGACATTTTACCAAATACTCATAACCTTCCTTATAGATTAGGGACACCCCCATCCCTTTTACCTCAATACCCATCCTATTTGCTCCCAATAAACCCCCTTATTTAAGAGAAGAAGAGTAAAGAACATTTCTCTGAAATCTCATAGTTCTCCTGGGTTACTCAGAAGGTGGCTGGCTAAGACAGGGGGAGGGGAAAGGCATGAGTGGAAACTAGGAGGTGAAGGGAGGAGAAAGGGTAGGAAATACCTTGAACTATTAGCCATCAATAGGGATCAAGAGGCTACCCCAGAGTAAACCCTCTAGCAGCATCTCTCTCTATCTCTCTCTATCTCTAAAGAAATATTTCTATCTCCATTTATAAGTAGGAACCTTCAGGTTCCCCTAGTATCTCTCTAGTCAGCAAAGCCAGACTGTCATTTACTGCAACCAGAAATAGTGACACAGATTATCTTTTTATTATACAATGGAAATAATAATTAGTAAGGGTAAATGGAGAGGCAAATCAAAAATTAATTGGAAATTAAGCAATACAATTCTCCAAAACCAGTTAGCTGAAGAACAAATCATAGAAACAATTAATAATTTCATTGAAGAAAATGACAATAATGAGACATACTTTCAAAATCTATGGGATGCAGCCAAAGCAGTACTCAGTGGGAAATTTATATCCTTGAATTCATATATTAACAAACTTAGGAATACAGAGGTAAATGAATTGGGCATACAAATTAAAAAACTAGAAAGAGAACAAATTGAAAATCCTCAGATGAAAACTAAATTAGAGATCCTAAAAAATCAAAGGAGAATTAACAAAATTGAAAGTGAAAGAACTATTGATTTAATAAATAAGACTAGAAGCTGGTGCTTTGAAAAAAACAAATATAATAGACAAAGTACTAGTCGATCTAACTAAAAAAAGGAAAGAAGAAAACCAAATTGACAGTATCCAAAATTATAGGGAGTCCTCAACTATAATGAAGAGGAAATTAAGGCAATCATTAAACATGATTATGCCCAATTACATGGCAATAAATATGGAAATCTAGGTGATATGGATCACTATTTACAAAAATATAAATTGCCTAGATTAACAGAGGAAGAAAAAGAATACCTAAACAACCCCATATCAGAAAAAGAAATTGAACAAGCCATCAAAGAACTCTCCAAGAAAAAATCCCCAGGACCAGATGGTTCACAAATGAATTCTATCAAACATTCAAAGAACAACTAATTCCAATTTTATACAAAGTATTTGATGGAATAAGCAAAGAAGTTCTACCAAATTCCTTTTAATACACAAATATGGTGTTGATTCCAAAGCCAGGCAGGTCAAAAACAGAGAAAGGAAACTGCAGACCAAGCTCCCTAATGAACAAAGATGCAAAAATCTTAAATAGAATTCTAGCAAAGAGACTCCAGCAAGTGATCATGAGGGTTACTCATTATGACCAGGTAGGATTTATACCAGGAATGCAAGGATGGTTCAATATTAGGAAAACCATCCACATAATTGACCATATTAACAAGCAAACTGACAAAAATGACATGATTATTTTAATAGATAAAGAAAAAGCCTTTGACAAAATACAACACTCATTTCTATTGAAAACACTAGAAAGCATAGGAATAGAAGGGCCTTTCCTAAAAATAATAAACAGTATATATTTAAAACCATCAGCAAACAGCATCTGCAATGGGGAAAAACTAGAAACCCTCCCAATAAAATCAGGAGTGAAACAATGATGCTCATTATCACCTCTATTATTTAACATTGTACTAGAAACACTAGAAGTAGCAATTAGAGAAGAAAAAGAAATTGAAGGTGTTAAAATAGGCAACAAGAAGACCAAGCTATCACTCTTTGAGGATGATATTATGGTCTACTTAAAGAATCCTAGAGAATCAACCAAAAAGCTAGTCAAAATAATCAACAACTTTAGCAAAGTTGCAGTATATAAAATAAACCCAAATAAGTCATCAGCATTTCTATATATCTCCAACGCATCTCTGCAGCAAGAATTAGAAAGAGAAATTCCACTTAAAATCACCCTAGACAATGTAAAATACTTAGGAATCTATCTGCCAAGACAAATATAGGAACTATATGAATACAACTATAAAACATTCTCCACACAATTAAAACTAGATGTAAACAATTGGATAAACATCAATTTCTCATGAGTAGGATGAGCTAACATAATAAAAATGACAATTCTACCCAAATTAATTTACTTATTTAATGCCATACCCATCAAACTACAAAAAAACTTTTTTACTGAATTAGAAAAAATGTAACAAAGTTCATTTGATCATCCAGGGAAATAATGGGAAAAAATATAAAGGAAGGTGGCCTTGCAGTCCCAGATCTCAAACTATAATATAAAGCAGTGATCATCAAAATAATATCATACTGGCTAAGAGACAGAAGAGAGGATCAGTGGAATAGACTTGGGGTAAGTAATCTCAGCAAGACTGTCTACAATAAGCCCAAAGATCCCCGCTTTTGGTACCAAACTGCTGGGAAAATTGGAAGACACTATGGGAGAGATTAGGTTTGGATCAACATCTCATAGCCTACACCAAGATAAACTTAGAATGGGCGAATTACTTGAATATAAAGAAGGAAACTATAAGTAAATTAGGTGAACACAGAACAGTATACATGTCAGATCATTGGGAAAGGAAAGATTTTAAGACCAAGCAAGAGTTAGAAAAAATCCCAAAATGTAAAATAAATAATTTTGATTACATTAAAGTTTTATGAAGCCATTCTCCAATTGATAAATGGGCAAGGGACATGAATAGGCAATTTTCAGTTAAAGAAATCAAAATATTAATAAGCACATGAAAAAGTGTTCTAAATCTCTTATAATCAGAGAGATGCAAATCAAAACAACTCTGAGGTATCACCTCACACATAGCAGATTGGCTAACATGACAGCAAAGGAAAGTAATGAATGCTGGAGGGGATATAGCAAAGTTGAGACATTAACGCATTGCTGTGGAATTATGAATTGATCCAACCATTCTGGAGAGCAATTTGGAACTATGCCCAGAGGGCACTAAAAGACTGTCTGCCCTTTGATCCAGCCATATCACTGCTGGGTTTGTAACCCAAAGAGATAATAAGAAAAAAGACTTGTACAAAAATATTCATAGCTGTGCTCTTTGTGGTAGCAAAAAATTGGAAAATGAGGGGTTGCCCTTCAATTGGGAAATGGCTGAACAAATTGTGGTATTGTTGGTGATGTAATACTATTGTGCTTAAAGGAATAATGAACTAGAGGAATTACATGGGAACTAGAATGTCCTCCAGGAACTGATGCAGAGTGAAAGGAGCAGAACCAGGAGAACATTATACACAGAGAATGATACACTGTGGTACAATCAAATATAATGGACTTCTCCATTAGTGGCAATGCAGAGTTCCTGAACAACTCCAAGGGATTTATGAGAAAGAACACTATCCATCTCCAGAGGAAAAACTGTGGGAGCAGAAACACAGAAGAAAAACAACTGCTTGATCACATTGGTCGATGGGGATATGATTGTTGATGTAGACTCTAAGTGACCATCCTAGTGCAAACATCAACAACATGGGAATATGTTCTTATCAAGGACACATGTAAAACCCAGTGAAACTCTGCATTGGCTGCAGGAATGGGGGAGGGGGAGAGGGAGGGAGGGAAGGAGGGAAAAAAATGATTCTTGTAACCAAGGAATAATGTTCTAAATCGACTAAAAATATTTTCAAAATAAACAGATGCTCTATGAATTTTCCCCTTGTTTATGGATTTCAGAGCCATTACTATGAACAATAATTCAATTTATTCAAGGCTATGATATCTATATCCCTGGTTGTTTTGAGACATAATATCTAAATGTCTATAAGATGTGAACTGGTCCTAGGAAAACCCTTTTTCCCCACCACAAAATTATTTGGGTTTTTTAATGCAATTCATGATTTCTACTTTGTTGTTATTCGTCTCTTCCTTTATTAAGTCAAATATAGAAAAGAAATGAGAATAATGAATACATCAGTGACTTGAATTTATATTCATCAGAGTTCTACAGGTCATGTCAATGAGAGAGAGGAACAAACACAATGTATTAGTTTATGGTCAGCAAAAAACTAAATTAATATATTTCAAAGATAATGCCCTAGGACTCAGGAGACATAAGTTCAAATCCTGCCTGCTCAGGATATCCTGGAATTCTCCTCATCATAATCATGGCCTCCCTTAAATCCCTTTGAGGCTCAGATCTGGTGTCAATACCTGAATATGACCTCCAGCACTTTCTCCTCTGGGCAAATGACTATCTACTTATTTTGAATTTGAGGGGTTTATTTCTTTTAGTGCATATTTTTTCTACCTAATAAAAATTTTTTAACATTATTTTATTTGGTCATTTTCAAACATTATTCCTTGGAAACAAAGATCATTTTCTTTTCCTCTACCCCACACCCCTCCCATTGCTGGCACATGATTCCATTGGGTATCACATGTGTCCTTGATTTGAACCCATTTCCATTTTGTTGGTATTTGCATTATGGTGTTCATTTAGAGTCTCTCCTCAGTCATGTCCCCTCAACCCCATGTAGTCAAGCAGTTGCTTTTCCTCGGTGTTTTTACTCCCACAATTTGTCCTCTGCTTGTGGATAGTGTTTTTGCTCCTAGATCCCTGGAGAATGTTTAGAGACATTGTTTTGACACTAATGGAGAAGTCCATTACGTTTGATTGTACCACAGTGTTTCAGTCGCTGTGTACATTTTCCTGGTTCTGTTTCTTTCACTCTGCATCACTTCCTGGAGATTGTTCCAGGCTCCATGGAATTCCTCCACTTTATTAATCCTTTTAGCCTATTTTAATGCCTTCAATTTCTTTTTCTTCTCTAATTGCTACTGCTAGTGTTTCTAATACAATGTCAAATAGTAGAAGTGATAATGGGCATCCTTGTTTCACTCCTGATCTTATTGGGAATGCATCTAGTTTATCCCCATTGCATATGATATTAGCTGATGGTTTTAGATATATACTGTTTATTATTTTTAGAAAAGACCCTTCTATTCATATGCTTTCTAGTGTTTTTAATAGGAATGGGTATTGTATTTTATCAAAGGCTTTTTCTGTGTCTATTGAGATAATCATGTGATTTTTGTTGGTTTGCTTGTTGATATGGTCAATTATGTGGATGGTTTTCCTAATAATGAACTAGCCCTGCATTATTGGTATAAATCCTACTTGATCATAGTGAATGACCCTCCTGATCACTTGCTGGAGTCTTTTTGCTAATAGCCTATTTAAGGTTTTTTCATCTATATTCATTAGGGAGATTGGTCTATAGTTTTCTTTCTTCGTTTTTGACCTGCCTGGCTTTGGAATCAGTACCATGTTTGTGTCATAAAAGGAATTTGGTGGAACTCCCTCTTTGCTTATTATATCAAATAGTTTGTATAGTATTGGGATTAGCTGTTCTTGAATGTTTGATAGAATTCACTTGTGAATCCATCAGGCCCTGGGGATTTTTTCTTAGGGAGTTCTTTGATGGCTAGTTGGATTTCATTTTCTGATATGGGATTATTTAAGAATTCTATTTCTTCTTCTGTTAGTCTAGGCAATTTATATTTTTGTAAATATTCATCCATAATGCCTAGGTTGGTATATTTGTTGCCATATAATTGGGCAAAGTAGTTTTTAATGATTGCCTTAATTTCCTCTTCATTGGAGGTAAGGTCCCCTTTTTCATCGTTGTTGCTGTTAATTTGGGTTTTTTTTCAAAGTACCAGCTTCTAGTCTTATTTATTAGTTCAGTAGTTCTATCACTTTCAATGTTATTAATTTCTCCCTTAATTTTTAGGATCTCTAATTTGGTTCTCTTCTGGGGGGTTTTAATTTGTTGACTTTCAATTTTTTTTATTTGCATTTCCAATTCATCCAATTGATCTCTGCCCTCCCTAATTTGTTAATATATGCACACAAGAATATGAATTTTCCTCTGAGTACTGCTTTGGCTGTATCCCATAAGGTTTGAAAGGATGTCTCACCATTGTCACTTTCCTCAATGAAATTATTAATTGTTTCTATGATTTGTTCTCTAACTAAGCAATTTTGGAGCATCATATTATTTAATTTCCAATTAATTTTTGATTTGGCTCTCCATATACCCTTACTGATCATTATTTTTATTACCTTATGATCTGAAAAGGTTGTATTTATCATTTCTGCTTTTCTGCATTTGTATGCCATGTTTCTGTGACCCAGTACATGTTCAGTCTTTGTGAATGTGCCATGTGGTGCTGAGAAGAAGGTGTATTCCTTTTTTTCCCTATTTATTTTTCTCCATATGTCTATTAACTCTAATTTTTCTAAGATTTCATTCACATCTTTTACCTTTTTCTCATTTATTTTTTAATTTAATTTATCTAGATTTGATATTGGTTGGTTCAAATCTTCCACTAATATGGTTTTACTGTCTATTTCCTCCTTTAGTTCTCCTATTTTCTCCATTAGAAATGTGGGTGCTATACCATTTGGTGCATACATGTTGATTAGTGATATTTCCTCATTGTCTATACTCGCTTTTAACAGAATATATTTACCTTCCCTATCCCTTTTAATCTGGTCTATTTTTGCATTGGCTTTCTCAGATATCATGATTACAACTCCTGCCTTCTTTCTATCAGTTGAGGCCCAAAAGGACTTACTCCAGCTTTGTCAGGTATCATGATTGCAACTCCTGCCTTCTTTCTATCAGTTGAGCCCCAAAAGGACTTACTCCATCCTTTAATTTTGACCTTGTGAGTATCTATCCGCCTCACGTGTGTTTCTTGAAGACAACATGTGTTAGGGTTTTGGATTCTAATCCATTCTACTATTCGTCTATGTTTTATGGGTGAGTTCATCCTATTTATGTTCAAAGTTATGATTGTCACTTGTGGATTCCCTGGCATTTTGATATCCTCCCCTAATTCTGACCTTTCTTCTTTAGCTATAACCATTTAAACCAGTCTTTAAATCAGCCCCCCTAGGTCCCTCTCCTTTTATTCCCTTCTTGTTTGTTTGTTGGTTTGGGTTTTTTTTTCTTTGTTTTTTTTGAGTCTGTTAAATTCCCTCCCCCCCTCTCCTTCCCTCCCTTTTTATACTCTCTCCCCCTCCCCCTCCTTAATTTCCCCTTCTCTCTTACCCTGTTAGATAAGATAGAATTCAAGATCCCAATGCATCTAGATGTTCTTCCCTCTCAGAGTTGATTTCACTGAGAGTAAGGTTTAAGTAATACCAATAAGCACTCTCTTCCTCTCCTTCTTATAGGAAATTTCTTCCCCTCCCCTTCCCATGTGTATCTTTGTGTGAGAAAGATTATTCTATTTAGTTTTTTTCTATTTCTTGAAGTATATCTTAGTACCATCAATGATTCCCCCCTCCCTTTTTCTTTCTCCCACCCTTTCTCCATAATGTCTTAATGCCCCAATCTTTCCCTATACGTGATTCTTCTGACTACTCTAATGATGCATACAATTTTTGAGAGTTATACATTACCTTTTCCCCACATGTTAATATATCTAATTTGATATAAATGTAGTCCTTACAGAAGAGAGTTTGAATAAAAGAAAAAGATAACATTGTTCTACTTTTCCCTTTCCTTCATATTTACCTTTTCATGTTTCTCTTGCTCCATGTGTTTGGGTGTCCAACTTTCCACAGAGCTCTGGTCTTTTCTTTACAAATACTTGGAAATCTTCTATTTTGTTAAATGCCCATACTTTCCCCTGGAAGTATATAGTCAGTTTTGATGGATAGATGATTCTTGGCTGAAGACCCAGATCTATTGCCTTTCTGAGTATCATGTTCCAGGCCTTATGGTCTTTCAGAGTGGAAATTGCTAGGTCCTGTGTGACCCTGATTGGCATTCCTTTATATTTAAATTGTCTTTTTCTGGCTTCTTGTAAGATTTTTTTTTTAATTTTGCTTGGAAGCTTTGGAATTTGGCAATTACATTCCTGGGAGTTTTCTTTTGGGGATTTAGTGTAGAGGGTCTTCTGTGAACTCTTTCAATGCCTATTTTGTCCCCTTCTTCTAGAATCCCCGGACAGTTTTCTTGGATGATATCTTGTATTATGATGTCAAGGTTACTGTTTATTTCTGGCTTTTCTGGTAGACCAATGATTCTCAGATTGTCTCTCCATCCTTTGTTTTCCAGATCTGTCACCTTGTCAGCAAGATACTTATATTATCTTCTAATTCCTTAGTCTTTTCACTTTGCTTTATTAATTCTTGCTCTTTTGGAAGATCATTTTCTTCCAGTTGCCTGATTCTGAGCTTTAAAGACTGGTTTTCCTTTTCAGTTTGGTCTGTCCTGCTTTTTGAGGCTTCAAGCTGCTTCTGGAATTCTGTATTTTGGTCCCTCAGATTGCTGAGTTCCTTTTGCATTATTTCCCATTTTTCCTGCCAAAAGACAGGAAATTAGGGGGCAGATGGGTGGCTCAGTGGATTGAGAGACAGGCCTAGAGTCCTGGGTTCAAATATGGCCTCAGAAGCTTCCCAGCCATGTGACCCTGGGCAAGTCACTTGTCCCCCATTGCCTAGGCCTTACCACTCTTCTGCCTTGGAGCCAATATAGAGTATTGACTCCAAGATGGAAGGCAAGGGTTTTTTAAAAAATTAAAAAATTAAATTTAAAAAAATTGGGGCAGGTGGGTGGCTCAGTGGATTGAGAGCCAGGCCTAGAGATGGGAGGTCCTAGGTTCAAATCTGGTCTCAGACAGTTCCCAGCTATGTGACCCTGGGCAAGTCACTTGACCCCCATTGTCTAACACTTACCACTCTTCTGCCTTGGGACAAATACACAGTATTGACTCCAAGACAGATGGTAAGGGTTTTTAAAAAAAAGGGAGGAGGAGAAGCTGGGTAGCTCAGTGGATTGAGAGTCAGGCCTAGAGAAGGGAGGTCCTAGGTTCTAATCTGGCCTCAGACACTTCCTAGTTGTGTGACCCTGGACAAGCCACTTGACCCCCAATTGCATAGCCCTTAATGCTCTCGTGCCTTTGTGAGGTAAGGATTTTAATAATTTTTAAAAAATCTCTGATAACTTCCAATTTAAATTCTTCAAGAGCTTGTGGACAATTTCCATTTCTTTTGGAAGGTTTTGGAGCATTTGTTTGTGTTTCCTCTTCTATTTCCTCTGTATTCTGTATTTTCCCTCCAAAAAAATGTGTTCAAAGTCACCCCCTTCTCCTTGTTTTTCTTGGTGTTGGAAGGCTGTTGTTCCGGAACATTGTTTGCCATCTCTATTTTTTTCCTCCCCTTTCCAGTCAGAAATCTGAGTGGGGATGGCTTGCTCTCAGTGTAAGGGTTTAATGATCAAGGCTTTAGCCTCAGGCAAATTCTCTGTTCTCCACAGCTATGCTGTCTCCTGGGAGAGCCCAGGATCTGCCCTCCTCTGTCTGCCGGCGTTTTGGGTGTTGCTGGTCTCAGGTGTAGGTCTTTGGTAGTCTTAGTTAACTCCTAAGACCTGTGGGTGCCCCTTGCTCAATTCAGGGGATCCCTTCATGCACTCATTGATTGTAGCACGCTAGTTCTAGGCTCCTGCAATCTGAGTTCCCCTTGCCTACCTGCTGGGGTTTCAGGTTTTACTACTCCCAGGAGTAGATCCTTGGTGGTCTTAGTCAGGTCCCCATACTTGGCGCTTCCCGTTGTTCAGTCCTGGGGTGCCCCTCCCTCACTTGTTGATTCTGGCCAGTGCTGACTTAAACTCTGGCTCCTGTTAGTGTGGTGGGTGGGGGAGGGTGGATCAGCTTTTCCTTCCCTTATATTGTGGAAATGCCGGAGTCCCACCTACCTTCAGTGATGTGCCTTAGTGTGGGGTCTCTCTGTTCTTATGAGGATGGTTGGTTTTTTTTGGGGGGGTCTTTTGAGGTCGTCTGTGTCGTTGGGTCTGAGGAGAGGAAGTGAGACATGTCTACTCTGCAGCCATGCTTACCTGGAAGTCTCCCTAATAAAATTTAAATTCATTGATGGCAAAGACTGTTTTCATTTTACCTTTCTATCTCCTGTTCTTAGCCTATTATATATTTCGTATTTAATAAATGCTTATTGAATTGAATTAAATTTGATACTAAGTTCATTACCTTTTAAAAAATCACTTTAATTTCCTATGCCTTAATTTATAAATCTGTAAAATGAGAAAATTTTATTAAATTATCTCTAATGTCCCTTGCAATTCTGATATACATGATCATATGATATTTAATCGTGAATGGGTTTCATTGTTTACTGGGAATAAATTACTCCACCATATTATCTGATTTCATCTATACTCTCCCCTGGTCAGATCACATTTTAGAACAGACATTGAAAGGTAAAGTATCATAGAAAAGAACCAGGAACCTGGAAAATTAGGAGAGGGCACTAAGATTGCTTTATACCAAGATAGTAGAGTAGAAAAAATTTCTGTTCCCTACATATCTCTTTCAATGCCATGATGTCCAGAACTCTGAAGTTATTTCTGTGATGGATGGGATTCGTCTTGAATATTCACCAAATGAACAAATTTAATAGAACATAAATTTGGCACTAATTGGCTGCGTAACCTTGGATGAGTCTTTTTAATTCTTTAGAATTCTGTTTCTTCATTTGCAAGAGCCAAATGAGCAGTCCAGCTATTTGGTATTATGGAAAAAGAATGGGAAAAAATTTATGGGCTGGAGTGGTCAAAAAAGACTTTCTGGAGGAGTTAGGATTAAATGCAAGGAAAGAAACAAGTGTGAATTATTTTTAGGCACTTCTGTGCTTATTGCTTCAAAAATATGTTTCATTTGATCTTCTCAATTGCCATTGGAGATGGGTACTATTATTATTATTTCCTTTTACAGTTGAAGAAACTAAAGGCATAGAGAAGCTAAATGACTTGTTCACAGTCATACATTTGGTAAGTATCTGAGGTCATATTTGAACTCAGGTCTTCTAGACTCAAAGGCTAATGTTCCAGCCACAACACTACTTGAATTAAATTAGGTCTTATAAATGTTACAAACCATTCCCTAAATCCTGGCCCTCCCTTCTTCTAAGGTTGTCCCCAGATACTACTCCATTATCAATTAGTTTAGAGACAAAAACTTCTTTTATGTTTTTGCAAACCATGAAAGGAAAAATAAAAACTTAAAGTGGAAACAATAGTCCATTTCTGGCTTTCATGTTGGTGATTTGGGGCACATAGATTCTTATTAAATACTTGTAGAAATGAAACACTATTGGCAAAATTATTCACAGGATCATGGATTTACAGTCAGAGGGAATTTTTAAAGTCTATCTAACCCAATCCTATCATTTCACATTCGAGGAAACTGAGACCCCCCATGTATTTACATCTATGTCTTACCAGGTTCCTTCTAAGATCAGCTCAAGCACTATCTCCTTCATAAAGCCTTATCTTTTTTTTTGTGGAAAATCTTTATTTAATTAACTAATTTAAAGTATTTTTCCATGGTTACATGATTCATGTTCTTTCCCTCCCCTTCTCCAAACCCCCTCCTCAGTAGCCAACTAGCAATTCCACTGGGTTATGAAGCCTTTTCTAATTCCTCCCCAGATATTAGAGTTTCCCTTGCCCTTCCAAAAATGAAAAAAAAATCTTCACTTGTATTTATTTTATATATACTCACTCAGGTATAGATTGCTTTCTCCTATTGAATGTAAGTACCTTTAGGGAGCTCATTTATTTTGTGCCCTTATGTATACTGCACCCTCGCCCAGTATAAGTGAGGAACTTTTACTTTTTACTGTGGAAAGGAAACTAGAAATAAGTTCTGAACTTTCTGACACTGTGTTGAAGTAAGCAACAGTGGGAATATCAAGAGAGAAGAAATTGTCAAGACTTACAGTTGGTTGGGGAAGGGACAACTGGGAGTGGCAGTTGGGTCTTGTGACTAGCACTTCCTTCCTGCCAGTTTTACTTCCTTCCTGGTGTTGGAGGTAGGAGGAGCTTGTTTAGCCCAGTCTGGAGTAGAGTGCCTCTACTTGGTTCAGCCCGAAAAGATGGCCCAATCAGCTCTGAAGATTAGAACTATTCTTGTTGCTTTCTGTCTATTGCTAAGATTCTGAAATTGACACAACTAGTACAGAGGATGGGAGTGGGAGAAACCCTCCATCAGCCTGTGAGGCCTGGGTTCATCTTCAAAGCTGAAGAAGACTCCAACCTTATTTAGGGACATCCCTTGGCCCTCTTTCCTGATACCTCTAAAATCCAAACTGATTATAACATTTCTCTTATTAGAATATCACAATCAGATAAGTGGACTCTCTTTTCTGGGCATAGAGGGAGCTGAGCATCAGCTCAGTCATTCAATGACAAACGGTCCTTATTGGACCCCTGCTGATGCCTCTTGGCAGGGGGCATCTCTCACCTTTGCCTCGCCAGCAGCAATATTTCCTCTCTCCTTTAAACTCCTCCATTCCCTGCTATAAACCTTCCTTATCCCCTGTTTTCCCAATCTCTGCATCTTTTCCCAATAAATATTACATTACTTTTGTCTTTGTATGACCAGTGCCTAGCACGGTCTCTGGCATTTAAATGACATATGTACATATATATGTGTGTCAAATGATCAGATGACTTACATTCACCCAGCTAGATATTTCTGAAGGCAGATGTATAGGCCCAGAGCATTTTATAGTGGGAGGGAAGTGCAGGGATCGCATAAAACCACAATGGGAGAAAGAGTTCCTACAAAAACATTTTTTAAATTTTTAAAAAATCATGAGAAAGATCCATGAAATACAATCAAAGACAAAGCCATGGGGGGAGGGAATGAGCTTTGAATATATTTGATACCTTGTCTCTGAGGAATCAAGACTGTGATTTCATAGAAAGAACTCTTCATAGCATTTACTTCATATTACAACCCTTTTTTTTATTTTTTGATCTCAGAGTCTCATCTATTAGCTCAATGAGAATTCGACAAAGCGCTCTGATCGATGAATGTTCTTTCATATTGCTTGGTTTAAAAGAGAAAACAATCTTGCTAGTGACAAAATTATCTTTATTCTAAGCTAGCTCATTAAAGCAAGAAGAGCTCAGGTCAGTGTTGGGAAAATAAGGTTTGGTATATCATATAACACATACAGTGAATAGAGCTAGAGTATATAGATAATGCCCAATGAGAAGCCAGAGAGTTAGAAATCACTAAAAAAACTGTAAATCAGAGACACACACACACACACAGCATGTCACTAGACTCTCATTGGCTGGATTTATATTTTGTCTGGGTTCTTAGAATGATGAATTACATCAGCTGGGTCAGACCTTCACAGTTTTGTGTGATTCAGGGTTATAAAAGCTTCCCACTATTTTTATAAAGATCTGTTAACATGATTGATTGGAAATCATGTCCATTAACATTTTTAAGTACTCAATAAATCCTCCAACACACCCAGTAAATTAATCTTAATAAATCTGCAGTAGGAAACAATTTGCCCTAGCAGTTGATACGTGATGGCATGTTCTTCCCATTGCTATCCACTTCTGCAAATGTCACATTCCGGAAACACTAATCTGTATAAAAGAGCAAGACTCTCACTGTGGTGCCAACCAATGAGCCAGGCAGGCGACTGACTGAGGCAGCCCACTTCTGCCTAAACCTTCGGATTCTGATACTCATCCCCGAGGTCGTTGAGGAAAGAATAGATATACTGTATCAAAGTGATCATTGATGGTGATATAGAATATACACCCAGGCAGGGTGATTGACCTTTCTTTGTGTGTGTGTGTGTGTGTGTGTGTGTGTGTGTGTGTAAAGCAGGGATTATTAATTAGAAAAAATAGAATTATTATTAATTATTAGAATAGTTAAATTAAATGTTAGAATATTAAATATTAGAATAATGAGAAAGAGTGGAAATAGCTGGTCCCACTTTTTCCAATCACTAAGAGCTAACAACTGCTGGCATTTATAGATAGGTTTATGGTCTTAAAGTGAGATATTAAATCATATACATGCATGTATATACATATGTAATATGAATAAGCACAGATGTTTACCTAGGTATGTATTATATATGAAGAATCTCAATTGATCTTCAAAGTAACCCTGTGCAATTGATGATATTTTTATCCTCATTTTACATAGGATGAAACTAAGACTGAGAGTGACTTATCCAAAGTCATACAGGTAGTAAATTTCCCAAGCAGGATTTTAATTCAGGTCTTCCTGATGTCAAGGTGATGCTCTATCCACTGTACCTCTTAGCTGCCTGAAGTTAAGGTCAGAATATTCCTAGCTGACACCTAGCTAGCACTTTACAGTTTACAAAGCACCTTCGCACATATTAATTCAATAGATTTTCACAGCAATGCTGTGAGGAAGGGAAAGAGCCATCTGGAGGGTACAGAGTCATTGGGGCTCTGTTGCAGGGCATTGAAATTTGGGGAATGCTGACAGCATTTGTAGACTGCCAGTTGCTATAAACAAGTTAATTTAACACACAATTAGAAAGAATAATGATTAAGGAAAGGAAGCTACTCAATGGCTTCCTTCTTCTCCCTTACATAGACTCAGAAATCAACACTTCCAGGTGAGCTCCTACCCGGCTAGAGTCCACATATTAGAGTCCCCCTATTACAGGGGTTGAATTTTTTTGCTTCTTACTCTAAGCATAAAAACTCCTTGTTACAGCTCCAGGTAGGTAAGACTAATATCAATACTTGTCATTCACATTTATAAAGTGTCTTAAAGCTTACAGAGCACTTTCAATCAATCAAATAATAAATATTTATTAGACACCTACTATAGCAGGCATTGTGCTAAATACTTTCCTTATAACAATCCTGTGTGATAATTAGTTCAAAAATATTTTTCTTTTTTTATAGATAAGGAAAGTTAGGCTCAGATGGTTTATATGATGTTCATCAACCAGTTTTTATTAAGTATTACATATATGTCAGGCATTATGCTAAGCTCTGAAGATACAAAAAAAGGCAAAAAACAGTCCCTGTTGTAAAGGAGTTTCCATTCTAACGGGGAGACATGTAAACAAGAATGTACAAACAAGTTATATACAGGGTTAATTGGTTGTAATGTCAGAGACACTAAGATTTGGACTGGGAAGGCATTCTTGGAGAAAATGAAACTTGAATTAAGATTTGGAAAAAAAAAGTCCAGGGAGGCAGCTGGGTGGCATAGTGTATGGAGTTCCAGGCCTGGAGTTGGAAGATCTAAATTCAAATCTGGCCTCAGATGCTTCCTAGCTGTGTGACCCTGGGCAATTCACTTAACCCTGTTTGGCTAGCTCTTACCACATTTTGGCCTTGTAATTGATACTTAGTATCAATTCTAAGATAAAAGGTAAGGATTTTTTAAAAAAGAAAGGACTTCAGGAAAGTTAGGAAATGGATACCAGGAGAGAGAACATTCTAGTCATGGGAGACAGCTGGTAAAAACACTGAGTCTAGAGATAATATGTTGTGTGGAAGAACAGCAAAGAAGCCAATGCCCCTGGATTGTGGAGTACATGAAAGGAAGTAAGGTATAAAAAGGTAAGAAATACAAATACAAGGGCTGTAAAAGACCTCAGAGGATTTTATATTTGATCTTGGAAACAATATGAAACCAATTGAGATTACAGAATAGAAACGTGACATAGTTGGACCTGCATTTTAAAAACATCATTTTGATTGAAGGATGGATTGGAAAAGGGAGAAATTTGAAGTAGAGAAACTAAGCAGCAGTGGTTTTAATAGTCTAGATTTGAGGTGAAAGGGGTTTTTATCAGGGTATATACAGTGTCAGAGGAGAAAAGGGGGCATATACAAAAGATGTCACAAAGGAAAAATGATAATCCTTGGCAACTGATGGGTTATGTATGGGAGGTGAGAGTGTTTAAAATCAAGGATGCTGTGTAGATTATGAGCCTGAGTGACTAGGGAGATGATGGCATAGGAATAAACAAATCAGAAAGATGGGAAGGCTTAGAGGTTTTGGGCAAGTTGAGTTTGGGATTTCTCCAGAACAATCAGTTTGATGTTTAAAAGTCATTCAGAGATGCAAGACTGGAGGTCGAGCGAGAGATTGGAGTTGGACAAATTTGAGAATTGTCTGCATGGAGATAATAATTGAATCTGTGGGAGCTGATGAGATCACAAAGTGAAATATTGTAGAAGGGGAAGAGAAACAGTCCCAAGACAAAGTCTTGAGAGAACCATAAAGTTAATGGGCATGATATGAATGAAGATTCAAAGTCACAAAGCTAATAAATTCTATGCTCAAGATTTGAAGTCAGATCTCTCATAACTCCAAGTCCAAAACTAAAGTATGCAATCTCAAATCGCAGAGAGCCTAAGTGACTCACTTCTGGTCACACTAACAGTAGGAAGCAAAACCAGTGTTTGAGCCAATATTCTTGAGAGTAAATTTGAACCAATTGGAAATGTTCGTGCTTTGGGCTTTGTCAAAGATAAGACAGCTCAGCTCCAGGATTTCTAGATTTTTCCACTGAAGGGACTTAAAGAACTTTATTGGGGAAGGATTTAAGAAAATATCACTATAAGGCAAGCAGCTTCTATCTTCCCAATCCAACTGAATTCCAGATAAGAATGGGGTTATTTTAGCATTTTGTAGGATTCTTTTAAGAAAGTAAAACATGAATCTGTTCCAAATGAGCTGGGGACCCAGGATAAGACTATTACCCTTATTCTCTTCTGCTTTCACAACTCTGATCATCCTTCACTGTCAATTGTCAAAATAAAATTATATTTAAAACAACAATAACAACATATGTGGAAACATCTCACAGGATCTCTCCCTACCACTCAGCTAGCTCCATACAAAACACTTTCTTCTTCCTGATGCAAATACAGCAATATTAGGCAAAGAAGGTTCTCAGCTCACACCATTATAACAATTTCATGCCTTTCTCTGCCTGCAATTGCAAGATAGCTGCATGAGTCCCAGATCTTTTCCTTGCCAACATGAAAGCCACTGATTCTTTGTAGCTACTTTGAAGTTTCAGGTGAGCCCCTTCCCCTCCCAGAGCCATATAGCCCTTGGAAACCACTTGGGGTAGTTTTTCAAAGGCTCACCCCCAAAGAATCTTCTGGCTTGTTAGTAGCTGATTAGAATTCTATGGGCAAAAACCACACATGCTCTTTTGAAGCTTTACCTTCTCCTGACTGCCATTCTTGATGAAGTTAATACCTAGGTTTCCAGACCTGAATTGAAGACTACAGACTAAAGGGAATGTGGAACTCATTGAGGAGGGTGTTGGAGCTGAACAAGATTGCAGAGTACACCCAGTCTTGTCCCAAAGTAGGGGGTTGGGAAAGAGAAGGGAAGGAGTACCTGAGACATAAGGTCCCTTGGGGAAGAGAGGTCTTAGGCTACCAAGCCTAGAAGCCAGGCTGGGGAAACTATTAAGGAGAAATTATTAGGATCTGCCACTTAGGATGCACTTAGCTTGGTGAGCTGAGTCAGAGGAGTCTGACTGAGGAGGAAATGGTCTATCTGGAGCATGTTTTTTTAAACTAATCATTCTTGCTAACGAGGTACTAAACTGATTTGTTTCCACCAGAGGAGTTCATATGCTAGCAGCATCCTTATATTTGGGCACCCAGGGTCAAATTTCCAGCTACCCTATTTTAGTTAAGTCTCTGTGAAGAAGGCAGTATCTAGTGCCATATCAGACCATAGTGGGAACTAGAAATCATGGAAGTAGGACTCCTATGGAGGCTTTAGACAGGAGCAGTCAAGTTGGAGATATTAGTCTCTCCCTCCTTATCAAGCTCAGGGAAAGAACAAGACAAGGAAACCCTGTAGGCTTAAGAAAGTGACCACAGTTAGTTGTTTTTTAGTTATGTCCAATTCTTTGTGAGCCCATTTGGAGTTTTCTTGGCAAAGGTACTGAAGCAGTTTGCTATTTCCTTCTCCTGTTCATTTTATAGATAAGGAAACTGAGGCAAATAGAGGTAAGCAACTTGACCAGAGTAAGTGTCTGAGGCCAGTTAAACTCAGAACGATGGTTTTCCTGCCTTCAGTCAAACAGCAGACTATAGAACAGATCAACTTTCTTTTTGGTGCTTTCCCACTACTTATTTCAATATCTTCCCCTAGTCCTTTGAACCTATGAGGCAACATTCTTAGCCTACCCAACACTTACTTTCCAGCATCCTCTGCTATCATAGTCTACAAAACTTAAGAAATTTTGTCCTATCTCAGGCCTCTTACTTCAACCAATAGACATGATATTAGCTTGACCCAGGCTCCAATTCTCCTTGAAATGAAATCACTTAAATCCAGAGTGAACATTTTACATGTGCATAATTATAGATATGGGTTTCTATAGATTCACAGATATTACTCATATTATTAACTATAAAATGAAGAAATGATTATGAAATAATGTCAAGAGTAAAAAAAAACCTCAGAATCAAAAGAATAGAGATTAAATAGAATCATAAAAGAAGAAATGAAAATAGATGGATGTAGCATACCAGATATATTTGCATCATGGAAGTATTATTGGTGTATTGATATTGTATCATGTATTCATATACCAGACTCATGCTCATGTTACTGATTACTATTACATATTACTACTGATTACTAATTACAATACATGTTATTGATTATTGCTTTTCCAAATCTTCAGTCCAAAGGACAAAAAGAATTTCTGAGTAGGACATTATTTGCCACAGGGTCCTAGCTCACACCTTGTTAGACCACATTCCTTTCCAAGTCACATGTTTGATTAACCTCCTCCTCTTTTGATTACGTGATTGTCAATTGAGCCAATGTTAAAGCCTATGCCATGTCACATGTTTATTAGTTACCTCCAACTCCACATTCCTAAACTCTCCAATAAAAGTTTGAGGGCTTGTGTGGAGCCCTCTCTCAATTCCATCAAGGGAGCATGGCAACATTTGGCCCATATTTTTTAACTCCTTGTCTCTGAGTCTTTATTCCTTTGTTTCTTGCTTTCTCTCCTCTATCCATTTTCCCTCAGTTTCCAATCTCCTTTTCAGGTGTCCACCCACGAGAATTTTAAGATGGAGGCTACAATGGACAAATAAAGAAACCTCATGGAGACAGAGGAACTAGATGAAATATAATGTTTTATTCATTAAAATGCTTTGTATTCAATGTAAATAAATTAAATGCAAATTTAGTGTCATGTGGATAGTAATACTATTTATAACATGATCTTAAAATAAGAAAAATAAAATTAAATACACATGAACACAAGAAGGAATTTCTGTTCCTCCAGTGTAAGGAAATCTCAGTGTGAGAACTACCTTAATCAATGCATAATCTAACTAAACTGTGACTTAGTAAACAAACCCTTAGGATAGTGATGGTGAACCTTTTAGAGATCAAGTACCCAAACTACAACCCTCATAGAGCATATGTGCCCTGCCTCCTTACCCCAAACAGAGGAAGCTCTCTCACTGGGCTGATGGCCAGAGGGGCAGGTGATGTGAGACATGTCTTCTGGTATGTATGGGAAGGAAGAAGGAAGCAGCCCCCTCTGGCATGTTCTAGGATGTGTACCATAGGTTTGCCAACATGGCCCTAGGGAATTGCCCAAGCAACTAGGCAATTTAATAGATAGAGCCCTGGGCTAGGAACTAGGAAGATCTAAATTCAAATATAGTCTCACATTTCCTAGCAAGGTGAACCTGGGTAAATTACTTAATCTGAGTTACCTCATGTATAAAATGGGGATAATAATAATACTTACCTCACAGGTATGGGATTTGATTGAACCACACTGACTATCTGGTCACTCAATTCTAAATCTAGCTCAATTCCTTTTCTTTTCAAATAAAGGTTTAGTCCAATTTCTGTCTCATGAGAAAACTTCATTCAGTAATGGGAATTTTAAGAAAAGTATTACATTGTTTGAACCTAGCATTTCATAGCTGGGAAGCTAAACCACCTCTACCTGCTACTTAGAGACCCTTAACTAAGAACCTTGCTTATGCTGACCAGGAACCCAGTCAAATCCAAAAATTGATATAATGAGTTTTCCCAAAATTATACATCTGAAACAGACAACATATCTAAACTGAAATTTGAGTTGTTTTCATGTTCCTTTGATTGAATATAGACATTTAGGGGGAGTGGGACACCTACTTTTCTGATTTCAGGGAATTACATCTATGTGTACTCTCTGCCTCCCAAATTGAAAAGTCCCCAATCTTTCCTTTACTTAAAAATCAGACTACCTAATGTTGCATCATGGTTAATTGTTTTCTTGTTTTGATTCATTGTTTTTAATGCATGAGAATCTGTTTCCCTATCTTTGGGATCCAGTGCCAAAGCTGAGAAGGCTTGGTCACATTTTTTTTTTTTGCAATTGGCGTACATTGCTTAATAAAATGATATGTTTGAAAAGCTCAGATTTTTGTCTCCTCAGTCATTTTATCTTTCACCCTCCACAAGATTAAGATAAAATGAGATAATATTTGTAAAGCACTTAGTACAGTGCCTGATAGGCATAGTATAATTGGTATAACAGACATGGTATAGACATACAGGATGCTATAAATGTTAGTTATTATTAAGATATGAAGATATCAAGTAAATTTCCTAGGGGACTTGAATACAGATCTTCCTGACTCCAAGCCAAGCAACATATCCAACCTCACCATGTCACTACAAAAATATGTGTGCAAGCATGTATATGTATACGTTTATATATATTTATGTATTCATGTGTAACTACAGATATACATACACACAAGCACATATATATATATATGCATATATATTTTTTTATGAGATAGAGCTAGGAAATAGCTTTATGGAGCCTGACTGACATAGTCCCTATTTAGAAGAGATCTTATTTCTGAAAAGGCATGGTGATCTATAATTTAGAGTTTACACAGCCTGTCAAAACTCCATTTCTTTACCACATGGTTAGTGAAACAAAACCAGATGTAAAATATCTTGGGCATGCTCCAAATTGAGGAGCAGGACCCTTCCATTACATTATTATAGTTAGGCATTCAGTTGTGTCCAACTCTTTGTAACCCCATGAACCATAACTATCTTCCTGACAATGATCTCCAGTAAATCATTTTTTCGGCAATCAGAAATTATGTGATTTGCCCAAGATCACATAGCTAGGAAGTGTCTGAGGCTGGATTTGAATTCAAGTCTTCTTTCCATATCCAGTGCTCTTAATCATTGAACCATAGCACAGCTTTCTCTTCCATTACATGCTATCACATTATTCCAGCATCAAACTCCTGGCTAATTCCATCAGTCAAGCATGCTAATCATACTCTAATTGTATTCCTATACTACTTCTATCTCTGTCTGGCTCTGTCTGTTGTAATAGAATAGATACTGGTGCTTACCTGTTTTAATAACTAGATACTCTGGAGTCTGTTGTAATAAATGAGATACTCTGGCTTGACTAGAGAGATACTAAGGGAAACCTGAGGGTGTCTAGTTGTAATGGAGAGAGATATACTAGGGGAACACTTGAGGGTGTCTATCAATTCCCTAGATGACTAATTGATCAAGATTTTGCCTACCCTCCTCCCTCAAATGCCACCCTGTCTTTTCACCCTCTCCCTCCTGCCTCCCTTCCCCTCCCCCCATTAGTCATCCACCTTTCTAAGTAACTCAAAGTGAACTGTAAGGTTTAGAGAAGATACCTTTTCCCTCTTTCTCAAGTAAGGCGGTTTATTGGGGAAGATAGATATGATGGAGGATGAGGTGAGAGGGTTGGGGGTTTCACTAATCTATACAAGAAGTTAGGAGGGTATTGGGAGTATTAGCAATTCAGTCACAACCATGACACCTAGTCTGTCCGGGAGTCACTAGTAAGGACAATTATTTTTCTTCTTTATTCTTTTCCAAACAGCCAGACAATCTCAGCTTGATTAATTCAAGTCCATCACTGTCAGAAACCACAAAGGTCTCTAGGCCAGAAGCAACGAGGGGTCCAGTCACAAGCCGCTCCACCTAGCCCCAAAAGAAAGTCTCTCCTTCCCTCCTCTCTCCAAAACCAAGAGTTAGTTCAGTTCTACTGTGGGGTTAGCTGCCAACTGCCTCTTCCTGGGAGCATTTCAAACGGAATGTTTCTTTTTTGATTGACAGATGATGTCCTTTTGCTTTGTGTTGCATGCTTGGCTTGCCCTGCAGATTCTCTCTTTTACACTCTCTTTTTTTTTCTTTCCCTCTCTCTTGTGCTCTTACTCCTTGCCTGTCTCGATAGCTTTGTTATAAATATATTGTGCCTACCAAAACATATTCATCTTTCTCCAAACACTCCTCTCTTTTATTTTCATGACCTGAACTCTATGTATTTCCTATGTTCCAATCATTCCTTCCCCTACACTCACCCAACCAATAAAGCACCGAAGTGACAATTCTTGAAGTCAGAAACTTACCTTTTGGCTCCTCCTTCCTCATTCCCAGATCTAACAATACAAATTGGTCCAATACCTTCTCAGCTATCTGAAATTTCAAACCAGAGCAATAGGACCAATATTTTCTATTCTCCTCAATATCTTTCCTATGCTGATCAGTCCATTGGAGGTTCAGGTAACAACTCCATCTTCCAAATCACCTAGAAAGCAATGGAGCCAGTGCCCACGTAGCTCAGGAAATGCATAACTTCATATGCTCCCTTTACAAGTATTTTGGAAAAAACAGTAGTGACCTGAGCCATTGTACACTCTAACATTAATCAACCAGCATTATAAAGTGAGTCTCCATTGTAGGCAGAGTGCAGTAGCAATACCAGAAGCAGAGGTAGCAGTAGCAGTAGTGGTAGTTGTAGTAATAGCAGTAGCCACAGTAATAGTAGTGATTTATTTTGGATCAGGTCTGTGATTTAGTTGGAATATGGAATGCCCCTTGAGGAAATTCCCACTAACAATGCAGATCAGTTCCTACTATACATCTTCTAACCCCAGAGAGTTGCCTGGGGCATTGAGAGGGATCACACCACCAGTATGTGACAGATGAGGGACTTGAACCCTGGCATTCCTGACTCCCTAGGTTAACTCCCTATCCAGCAATATTTCAGCACTTCTCAGTAGTAATAGCAACCCACATTCTTTACAGTGTGCTGAGGTTTGCAGAATACTTTGCAAGCATTATGTCAGTTGATCAAAATAAAAAGCAAACAGGGAATAGAGGAAAGTAGAGGCTGTTCTTTTCCCTGAAGGAGTTTATAATTCTTCTGGACACTTAAACACTTAAAACAACTTAAGGATACTTGGAAGGCAATTTGTCAGGAAGATCCTCAGAATGGCAGATGGATGGTTTATTCAGGGTTCCATGTATTTACTCCATCTTTGGTCCCAAAGAAGAAAAGTCACATATCACAATCCACTGTAGACTGCATTGGATTAGAAATCTATTGGTTACTGGAAACTACAGGGATGCCCATCATCTGGGGAAAGCCTGAACAAATTGTTATAGGAATGTAATGAAATACAATTGGAATGTAAGAAATAAAAAGAGGGATGGTTCAAAGTGAAACCCAGAAAGACTTGGATGAGCTAAAGCAAAATGAAGTGTGTAGAACAAAGAGAATAGTGTACAACACTGTAAAAAACAAACTTTAAAAAACAAGAGAATTTTAATCAATGTAATGACCAACAACAATTCCAGAGGACCTATGTAGATACATGCTTCTCACCTCCTGACAAAATAGTGATGGACTTAGGGTGCAGAATGGAACATTTGGGGGGAGGGATGAGCAATTGAGGGATTTATTTTGCTTACCTATGAATATTTGTTACAAATGCTCTTTTCTTCCAATAGTTGAGGGAAAGAACATCAATTTTTGTTCATTGAAAAAATAACATTTCACTAATTTTTTAAAGAAAAGGAATCTACCATCCACAGGGTTGCCCTAGGTTTGGGCAAAGAAATGCATTGCCAGCCTTGCATCGCCAACCTTACAATATTATTGGCTAGACACTATCACAGGAAGGCAGGAGGTAGGAGGAAAGAAGTTGACTCCAAAAATTTACTTGAGGCTTATTCTGATAGGATCAGTCCCTTAAGAGCAAGGACTTTGTAGGTTTTTTGGCTTTTTGGCCCTGGCACCTTGTATAATGTCTGGCAGGTAGTAAATGCTAAATAAATGCTCATTTAATTGATCATAAGCATACATACAGACCATGCCAACCCCCCAATGTAGTCATTAAACCAAAATGTGATATGCCACTCCATATTCTCTTCTAGCTGCCTTTGATAATAGTTTTAATCTGTATAAAAGAGAAAGAAAAAAAAACAGAGAGAGAGAGAGAGAGACAGACAGACAGACAGACAGACAGAGAGAGACAGAGACAGAGACAGAGGGAAGGAGGGAGAGAGGAATGGAGGTGTATAAAACTCAATTTGCATTATCCCATACACTCCCAATGGATAATAATTACCATAACCACTCTCCCTCCTATATACACAGGATAAAAACCTTTGGGAGGACCAGCTCTGCACAGTAATATACCACTGGATCCTGGATAGAGAAAAGAATAAATATAAGTGATATTATTTCTTGGAACCTACAATTCCTCTTATGGGCAGAGGCCCTGAGTCTCCTTTTTCAGCCCACAGTAGCACCCCATCCCTCCAAATCCAACCCTCAACTTACTAAGGTGACATTTGTCTCAAGACAATCTTTATTGTTCCTGCCCAATGAATCACAAGATACTATTTACAGCTAGAAGAAACTTCAGAGACTATTGAGTCTAATCCCTACATTTTACAGATTAGGAAAATGAGGCTTGGGAATATTAAAAAGTTCTGACATCCAACCAAGAATCAACTACCCAGCAAAACTGACTATATACTTCCAGGGGAAAGTATGGGCATTCAACACAATAGAAGATTTCCAAACATTTGCTAAGAAAAGACCAGAACTTAGTGGAAAAATTTATATCCAAGCACAGAAAGCAAGAGAAACATGAAAAGGTAAATATAAAAGAAAGGGAAAAGGAGATAAATCTTATCTTTTTCTTTAAGTCAAACTCTCTTCTATAAGGACTGCATTTACATCAAATTATATATATATATATATATATATATATATTAATATGTAGGGAAAATGTTTTGTGTAACTCTCAAAAATTGTAGCATCATAACAGGAGTTAGAAGAAACATGCATACGGAAAGATTAGGGCATTAAGAAGATTTGGGGAAAGTGGAGGCAAAGAAAGGAAAAGGGAGGGGGGGAACCGTCGATAACACTAAGATTTACTTCAAGAAATAGGGGGGACTTAATAGAATAATCTTTCCCATATAAAGATACACATGGGAAGGGGAGGGGAAGAACTCTCATATGAGAAGGAGAGGAAGAGAGCGTGAAGTGGAATTACTTAAACCTTACTCTCAGTGAAATCAAATCTGAGACGGAAGACCATCTAGATCCAGTGGGATCCTGAATTCTATCTTATCCATTAGGGCAAGAAAGAAAGGAAAATTAAGGAGGGGGGGAGGGAGTATAAAAAGGGAAAGAAGGAGAGGGGGGAGGGGAAGGGAGCACAAAAAGGGAGGGGCTAGAAAGGGAAGCATCTCAAGGGAGGGGACTAGGGGGACTGACCTAAAGTAAATCACTGGTTCTAAAGGAGATAGCTAAAGAAGAAAGGTCAGAACTAGGGGAAGATATCAAAATGCCAGCAAATCCACAAATGACAATCATAACTTTGAACGTGAATGGGATGAACTCACCCATAAAATGTAGACAAATAGCAGATTGGATTAGAACCCAAAACCCTACCATTTATTGTCTTCAAGAAACACATATGAGGCGAGTTGAAACTCACAAGGTTAGAATTAGAGGTTGGAGTAAGACCTTTTGGGCCTCAACTGATAGAAAGAAGGCAGGAGTTGCAATCATGATATCTGACAAAGCCAAAGCACAAATAGACCTGATCAAAAGGGATACAGAAGGTAAATATATTCTGCTAAAAGGGTGTATAGACAATGAGGAAATATCACTAATCAACATGTATGCACCAAATGGTATAGCATCCAAATTTTTAATGGAGAAACTAGGAGAATTGAAGGAGGAAATAGACTGTAAAACAATATTAGTGGGAGACTTGAACCAACTACTATCAAATTTAGATAAAACAAACCAAAAAATAAACAAGAAAGAGGTAAAGCGAGGTGAAGGAAATCTTAGAAAAAATAGAGTTAATAGAAATATGGAGAAAAATAAATAGGGACAAAAAGGAATACACCTTCTTTTCAGCACCACATGGCACATTCACAAAAATAGATCATACACTAGGTCAAAGAAACATGGCACTCAAATGCAGAAAAGCAGAAATAATAAATGCAGCCTTTTCAGATCACAAGGCAATAAAAATATTGATCAGTAAGGGTACATGGAGGGCCAAATCAAAAATTAATTGGAAATTAAATAACATGATACTCCAAAATCGGATAGTTAAAGAAGAAATCATAGAAACAATTAATAATTTCGTTGAAGAAAATGACAACGGCAAGACATCCTTTCAAACCTTATGGGATGCAGCCAAGGCAGTACTTAGAGGAAAATTCATATCCCTGAGTGTATATATTAACAAATTAGGGAGGACAGAGATCAAGGAATTGGAAATGCAAATAAAAAAACTTGAGAACAAACAAATTATAAACCCCCAGAAGAAAACCAAACTAGAGATCCTAAAAATTAAGGGAGAAATTAATAAAATCGAAAGTGACAGAACCATTGAGCGAATAAACAAGACTAGAAGCTGGTACTTTGAAAAAACAGACAAAATAGACAAAGTACTGGTCAATCTAATTAAAAAAAGGAAAGAAGAAAGACAAATTAACAGCATCAAAGATGAAAAGGGGGATCTCACTTCCAATGAAGAGGAAATTAAGGCAATCATTAAAAACTACTTTGCCCAACTATATGGCAATAAATATACCAACCTAGGTGATATGGATGAATATTTACAAAAATATAAATTGCCTAGACTAACAGAAGAAGAAATACATTTCTTAAATAATCCCATATCAAAAAAAGAAATCCAACAGGCCATCAAAGAACTTCCTAAGAAAAAATCCCCAGGGCCTGACGGATTCACCAGTGAATTCTATCAAACATTCAAAGAACAATTAACTCCAATACTATACAAACTATTTGACATAATAAGCAAAGAGGGAGTTCTACCAAACTCCTTTTATGACACAAACATGGTACTAATTCCAAAACCAGGCAGGCCAAAAACAGAGAAAGAAAATTATAGACCAATCTCCCTAATCAATATAGATGCAAAAATCTTAAATAGGATACTAGCAAAAAGACTCCAGCAAGTGATCAGAATGGTCATCCACCATGATCAAGTAGGATTTATACCAGGGATGCAGGGCTGGTTCAATATTAGGAAAACTATCCACATAATTGACCACCTCAACAAGCAAACCAACAAGAACCACATGATTATCTCAATAGATGCAGAAAAAGCCTTTGATAAAATACAACACCCATTTCTACTAAAAACACTAGAAAGCATAGGAATAGAAGGGTCGTTCCTAAAAATAATAAACAGTATATATCTAAAACCATCAACTAATATCATCTGCAATGGGGATAAACTAAATCCATTCCCATTAAGATCAGGAGTGAAACAAGGATGCCCATTATCACCTCTATTATTTGACATTGTATTAGAAACACTAGCAGTAGCAATTAGAGAAGAAAAAGAAATTGAAGGCATTAAAATAGGCAAGGAGGAGACCAAATTATCACTCTTTGCAGATGACTTACTTAAAGAATCCTAGAGATTCAACCAAAAAGCTAATCGAAATAATCAATAACTTTAGCAAAGTTGCAGGATACAAAATAAACCCACATAAGTCATCAGCATTTCTATATATCTCCAGCACAGCTCAGCAGCAAAAACTAGAAAAGAAATCCCATTCAAAATCACCTTAGACAAAATAAAATACTTAGGAATCTATCTCCCGAGACAAACACAGGAACTATATGAACACAACTACAAAACACTTTCCACACAACTAAAACTAGACTTGAACAATTGGAAGAACATTAACTGCTCATGGGTAGGATGAGCAAATATAATAAAAATGACCGTCCTACCCAAACTCATCTATTTAGTGCCATACCCATGGAACTTCCAAAAAAAATTTTTTTACTGATTTAGAAAAAACCATAACAAAGTTCATTTGGAAGAACAAAAGATCAAGAATATCCAGGGAAATAATGAAAAAAAAATACAAAGGAAGGGGGTCTTGCAGTCCCAGATCTCAGACTATATTATAAAGCAGTGGTTATCAAAACAATTTGGTACTGGCTAAGAGACAGAAAGGAGGATCAGTGGAATAGACTGGGGGCAAGTGACCTCAGCAAGACAGTATATGACAAACCCAAAGATCCCAGCTTTTGGGACAAAAATCCACTATTTCATAAAAACTGCTGGGAAAATTGGAGGACAGTGTGGGAAAGATTAGGCTTAGATCAACACCTCACACCCTACACCAAGATAAATTCAAAATGGGTGAATGACTTGAACATAAAGAAGTAAACTATAAGAAAATTAGGAGAACACAGAATAGTATACATGTCAGACCTTTGAGAAGGGAAAGACTTCAAAACCAAGCAAGAATTAGAAAGAGTTACAAAATGCAAAATAAATAATCTGGAATACATCAAATTAAAAAGTTTTTGTACAAACAAAACCAATGTAACCAAAATCAGAAGGGTAGCAACAAATTGGGAAACAATCTTCATAAAAACCTCTGACAAAGGTTTAATTACTCAAATTTACAAAGAACTAAATCAATTGTACAAAAAATCAAGCCATTCTCCAATTGATAAATGGGCAAGGGACATGAACAAGCAGTTCTCAGCCAAAGAAATCAAAACTATTAAATAAGCACATGAAAAAGTGCTCTACATCTCTTATAATCAGAGAGATGCAAATCAAAACAACTCTGAGGTATCACCTCACACCTAGCAGATTGGCTAACATGATAGCTATGGAAAGTATTGAATGCTGGAGGGGATTTGGCAAAGTGGGAACACTAATTCATTGCTGGTGGAGTTGTGAATTGAACCAGCCATTCTGGAGAGCAATTTGGAACTATGCCCAAAGGGTGATAAAAGACTGTCTGCCCTTTGATCCAGCTATATAGCACTGCTGGTTTTGTACCTCAAAGAGATAATAAGGAAAAAGACTTGTACAAGAATATTCATAGCTGCACTCTTTGTGGTAGCCAAAAATTGGAAAAAGAGGGGATGCCCATCAATTGGGGAATGGCTGAACAAATTGTGGTATATGTTGCTCATGAAATACTATTGTGCTAAAAGGAATAAAAAAAAACTGGTGGAATTCCATAGAGACTGGAACAACCTCCAGGAAGTGATGCAGAGAGAAAGGAGCAGAACCAGGAAAACATTGTACACAGAGACTGATACTCTGTGGTACAATCGAAGGTGATGGACTTCTCCATTAGCGTCAATGCAATGTCCCTGAACAATCTGCAGGGATCTAAAAAATACTATCCACAAGCAGAGGATAAACTGTGGGAGTAAAGTAAACCGATGAAAAGCAACTGCTTGACTACAGGGATTGAGGGGATATGACTGAGGAGAGATTCTAAATGAACACTCTAATGCAAATACCAACAACAGGGAAATGGGTTCGAGTCAAGACATGTTTTAACCAGTGGAATCGCGTGCGGCTATGGGAGAGGGAAAGGTGGTGGGAAGGGTGGGCGGGGAGGAAAAGAAAATGATCTTTGTTTCCAGTGAATAATGTTTGGAAATGACCAAATAAAATAATATTTAAAATTTTTTTAAAAAGTTCAGACAAAGTGATATAGCTAGTAAGGATCAGAGGAAGAATTTTAAAACAATGTCCCTACTATTCCAAGTCCAGTGGTCTAGTTACTATCTATGCTACCTCTTTCTCTGGGATTCTAGTCTTTCTAGATGTCCCCTTACAATTCCTACAGGCTTTCTAGGTAGTGAATAGGAAGTTTTCTGTAAAGTCCCAGTTGGGAGCACCAAGTCATGTCTTTTGCATGTAATTATCCTTAGTAGAGAAGGGAACTACTTACTCTGCCATGAGGGATTATTCAATTATGTCAATTATTCCAATTGGAATGGAATTCCAATGGAATTCCAATTCCAATTATTCCAGCAGTTCCATGCCAAGTGGAAACCACCTGTAAACTCATTCCTTCAGTAAGCATTCAGACATTTCATGTATTCCATATATTTGTTCTAAAAACAATAAATTACTTCATTTATCCATCATGTTTACTAACTTAATAAGTGAGGCAGTGTAAATTTGAGGTCATGGGATACACAGGAAGAAAATAAAAAAGATATGGCGCATGCCTTAGAGGAACTTACTGTTTAATTGGGAATACCAGAGTGTGCATTATCAGGAAGTAGAGTAAAATAAGTATGACAGTGACAGATGGAGACTGCTAGACTAAAGAGGTTAAATGAATTGACCATCCAGTAGTGTGCTAGTAAATGTTTAACATCTGGCTCTTTGGGGAGGAAAACCCAAAAGGTACTAATGATTCACTTTTAATATTAATCTACATCACTAACAATTTCTCCATCACTTTCTTAAGTTGAGACAATTGATAAAACAAAAAAAAATCAAGCTCTAATTTGTAGGTTTGATAATTTCCAACATATAAATGCTCATGCTGAAAATTTAACAATCAGCTCTCTTAATCCTGTATGAGCTAGCTCCAAAACAACTGTGATGCCTATTCTAGGAGGGTCAGGCTAGCTCCCAAATCTCCATAGGTAAGGACAATGACCTACCAGTACAATAGAGGAACCTACCTCTTATCCTAATAGTTCTAGGATGTTATGTTTTCCTATGCAGACCTATGAAATGTCCCCATGGTAAGTAACATCCCCCTGCTCATTGTATGCTTTAGCATTTCATACTGAACAGTTGATTTATCTCTCCACCCCATGAATTCTTCTTTAGATCCAGCCTGGAGAATGGAGAGGCTGGGGAGAATGGGAGAGGAGTTGCTGGGGGACAGAGGAGACAGGGAACAGAGGATTTCTACAGCTTCTTTGAAAAGCAAAAGCCTCTGGCTCTGAATATAGTTTGGATTCTCTGACAAATTATTTATTAAGCTTCAGCACAAATGCCAAGCTTTTCACTCCTCTTTCCATAGGGAGGTAGGGGGAGGTGGATGGTGCAATGGAGAAAATTGTGGGGTCATTTCAACAGCAATGACTCCCCAGGGACTGGGAATTTACAGACATTGCTTTGAAGCTGTTCAACCTCAAATGGGGCTGGTTGATTTCTCTCTTACCCTGAGCCCTGGGAACAGAAGAAGCACTAGCTGTAGGGCAAATTTCAATATAGCTGCTATTAGTTATGTGCATGGGTTGTTTATGGGTTTCTAGTGTGGATGCTTCTGTGTGTGTGTGCTTGGCCAGTACTAATCCACAAGCATTTATTGAGGACCTAATAATAATAATAGCTGGCATTTATATAGCACCTACTTTGTATCAGATCCTGTACTCAGCACTATCTCATTTGAACCTCATAACAACTCTTCAGGGCAGATAGAGGTTAAGAACCTACCACATGCAAGGAACTATACTAGTGACACTAAGAAATATGAGACATGGTATCTGTTCTTCTTGATCAAATTACCTAGAATCTAACTGAGGAGAAGCAACTAGGTGGCTCACTGGATTGAGAATCAGAACTGGAAACAAGAGGTCCTGGGTTCAAATTTGACCTAAGATATTTCCTTAGTTGTATGAACCTGTGCAAGTCACTTAACCTCAATTGCCTAGTTCTTACTGCTCTTCTGCTTTGGAATCAATACTTAGTATTTATTCTAAGAAAGAAAGTAAGGGTTTTTCAAAAAGTCTAACTGGTGAAACAGGGAATATATACACCACCATACACATATACATACATATGTATATACTGTGTATACACTTTATATACTATATATATATATATATATATAAAACATATATAGCTGTAGTATGCAAAGATAGCAATATGAGCAGGATATGATATTCTTCTGTCCTACAAAACTTAGCCCCTTCCAGATTTATTACATATTTCCCTTCCCATTCTCTCTCATCCAAACTAGCTCCTTGCTGTTACTTAGATATTACAATCCATCTCCAACCTTCAGGCAACTACGCAGAATGCTCTCCAACCTTGGAATGTTCTCCCTCCCCATCTCCACTTCTTAGATCCTCTCTCCAATTCCCTTTGAAGTTCATCTCAAATGCTACTGCTTACATAAGACTTTTTTCTGATCTTCCCCTCAGAGGAATATGATGTGCTTCCCCGACAAAACTACCTTGTATTTCTTTTGAGTGCACATGTATGCACATAGATATGTGTATATGTGTATATTTATGTGTGTATATATGTGCATATATGCTGGCAAATTTTCTTTATATTTATTGTGTATGCTGTGAATGTGTGTGTGTGTGTGTATTTGTGTCTTTGGAGTAGGCATGAACCCACCATTTGGTGTGGATGATAGAGAATTGGTTGCGGATTCAGGAAGATTAAGGTTCATGTCAAGAGTATAAATTGCTGAGAAGCTACTAATCTGCATTGATAGAAGAGGTTCTTTTTAAATTTCATTTAAGTTTGTGTGTTACATTAAAATACCCAGGTAACTCCTTCCCTTCCTTTCTCCACTCACCTCATTAGAGAAGGCATCATTTGACAAAAAGAGGAATAAAGATATATAAAATATTTCTTATCGATCAGTTTATTATTATTTCTATTTATCAGTTCTTTCTCTGGAGGTGACCATACACAAGTCATTCTACAAACAATATTTCTGTCACTGTATGTAATGTATTCTTGGTCCTGCCTGTTTCACTCTATAATTTCATGTAAATCTTTTGGTGTTTTTTCTAAAATTAACCTGCTTTTCATTTCTTAAAGCATGGTAAAATTCCATTATAATTATATGCCACAATTTGTTTTCATTCAGAGTACCCTCTATCAAAAGAAATGTGGTTCCAGTTCAAGTGTATATGCATGTATGTATGTATGTGCATATGTATATATACTAAAGGGCATAGGGACTGTTTCATTTTGGTATTGTATATCTCCAGTACCTAGACTAGTTCCTGGAACATAGCAGGTACTTAGTGAATGCTCATTGGTTGATTGATTGATGATTGATTTTGACTGATAATACTTGCCATAAGTGACAAAGGGGGCTACAAGAATTAGGCAGTGATAGCTGTAGGCTCAGGTGGTGAGTAAGCTTCATAGAAGAGGTTGGAATTGAGTTGAACCTAGAAGATGAGGTAGGATTTGGCTAAGCAGTCTTACTTCCTTTCCCAGATTTTAAATTATTGAGGAAAAGACCTATCCTGCCTCCTATTTGTTTCATGAAATCATTCATTCAGCACTTATTTCCTTCATACCCACCACGCATGGTACCAAATATAAACCTCTCCTTAAGGTGGGTGCTTAATTAATGCTTAGGGCTGACTGAACCTCACATCCTAATAGCTTCCCTTCATTATTGCTTAATTCACTGTCTTAAATTTGACTCCTTCCTCAGAGAAGTGACTCATGTCTTGGGTCTGAGATTCTTCCAACCTCTGTAGAATCACAGAGTCTCAGAATATCAGGGTTGGAAGGGACCTCAGAAACCAAATGTAGTCAAAGTTATCTCCATACAAGAATCCCCTCTACATTATTGAAGACCTCTAGTCACAGGGAACCCATCACTTTCCAAAGCAGCCTTGTGGATAGCTTTACATATTAGGAAGCTTTCCCTCATATCAAAGTCTAAATTTGTCACCACGATATCAACTCATTGCTCCTAATTCAGTCCTCTAGGACAAAGCACAACAGGTCTAATTCCTCAGCTACACTGGAGACTTCCAAAGATCTTCCAATTCCTTCAATTGATTCTTGTTTGGCATAAGCTTGTTGTCCACCATCCTGATGAATTACTTTGGATTGTTTTTAAATTATCAATGTTGCAAAATATAATAATTTTGATTACATTAAATTAAAAAGGTTTTGCACAAACAAAACCAATGCAACCAAAATTAGAAAGGGAGCAACAAATTGGGAAAAAATCTTCATAACAAAAACGTCTGACAAAGGTCTAATTACTTAAATTTATAAAGATCTAAATCAATTGAACAAAAAAATCAAGCCATTCCCCAATCGATAAATGGGCAAGGGACATGAATAGGCAATTTTCAGATAAAGAAATCATAACTATTAATAAGCACATGAAACAGTATTCTAAATCTTTTATAATCAGAGAGATGCAAATCAAAACCACTCTGAGGTATCACCTCACACTTAGCAGATTGGCTAACATGACAGCAAAGGAAAGTAATGAATGCTGGAGGGGATGTAGCAAAGTCGGGACATTAATGCATTGCTGGTGGAGTTGTGAATTGATCCGACCATTCTGGAGGGCAATTTGGAACTATGCCCAAAGGGCACTAAAAGACTGTCTATCTTTTGATTCGACCATAGCACTGCTGGGTTTGTACCCTAAAGAGATAATAGGGAAAAAGACTTGTACAAGAATATTCATACCTGTGCTCTTTGAGGTAGCCAAAAATTGGAAAATGAGGGGATCCCCTTCAATTGGGGAATGGCTGAATAAATTGTGGTATATGTTGGTAATGGAATACTATTGTGCTCAAAGGAATAATGAACTGGAGGAATCCCATGTGAACTGGAATGATCTCCAGGAATTGATGCAGAGTACAGAGACTGATACATTGTGGTACAATCAAATGTAATGCACTTCTCCAATAGTGGCAATGCAGTAATCCTGAACAACTTGGAGGGATTTACGAGAAAGAACACTATCCACATTCAGAGGAAAAACTGTGGGAGCAGAAACATAGAAGAAAAACAACTGCTTGATTATATGGGTCAATGGGGACATGATTGGGGATGTAGACTCTAAATGAATATCCTGATGCAAACATCAACAACATGGAAATAGATTTTGATCAAGGATACATGTAAAAGCCAGTGGAATTGTGTGCATCAGCTATGGGAAGGGGTGAGGGAAGGGAGATAAAGAATATGATTCTTGTAACCAAGGAAAAATGTTCTAAATTGATTAATTAAATAAAAATTTCAAAAATAAATAAAATATCAATGTCCTTCCTAGAAAACAGAACTGGAATCTAAAAACAATACTCCAGAAATATTCTCACCTGTGAAGACTACAGTAGGATATCACCTTTCTAGTTTTGGACACAAAACCTCATTTAATTTAGCCTATTACTGCATTAACTTTTTATATACTAGATTTGCAATCCACTAAAATCTCTAGGTTTTTTTGTATCCTTTTTCTAGACCTAGATAACAAATGAACTGTTAACTCGTCAGCCTCTTTCATCCTAAACTTATAAAGTTTACTTTTTGAACACAGGTACAACAGTTGATGTTTATCCCTACTAAATTTCATTTTGTCATATTCATTTTAGACCACCTCTGCATAGGAGGGAAGCATATTTTCTTATTTCTTCTTTTGGAATATGCTTGGCTATTTCAATTACAAAGCATTACTTTATGTTGGTATTGTTCTTTCTGGGTTACATCATTGAAGTCTTTGTGATTTTTTTACCTGGTCTGCAACTTTGCATCATATATGCTCTCATTCTTTTCAGAATACTTCATATTTATTCTTTCTTAAAGATTATTAATGTGAATTACCCAAGTTGCCTACTTTCCTTTGTAAGGGGTAGAAATGTAAGGGGTTTTTATAAAATGTTGGACTGGATTATTTAAGAAGAGGGTTGCCAGCAATTTAATTAATTCCAAAGAGATTTATTTTAACTGTTTATAAAATATAGAAAGAGTGAAAGTAAGAAAAATCAGAGAGAGATTAGGGTAAGATATCTAGCCTATACACTAAGTAATTTGCTCCAGCCCTGGCTCAACCCAGCTAGAGCTAGTTAGTCCTTAGCCAGAGGAGCCTTGGCTTTGAGCTGAGGACCTGGGGATGCAAGGAGCCTCTCTCAAGGGGTAGGTCTCTCTTGAAGCTGGTCCCTTCAGAAAATCCAAGAAAGGAGTCAGCCTTTTTCACTCACCATGTGTCAGTCCAAAGGGAGAGATTTAAGAACAGTCAAACCAAGTCCAAAGTCTCAGGTCCAGCATATTCTTCACCAGCCTCCAACTCGAACTCGGAACTCCAGAAGAACCCTTACAGGAAGTTGTAACTCCTTTTTGCATCACCCCCTCTGACTAACTTCCATTTCACATGTACCAATTACAGCTAAAACTTTGTTTAGGACTGCCCAGGGGGCAGTCAGTTGATTCTGATTTATCACACATTATTGCACACATGGGTCACCGACCTCCCCGACTCAAGTAAGTGGGGTGTATACGGTTTTGGTGGTTAAATCTAAAAATAGAAAGGGGAGAGTTAATTTAATCTTCACACCTTCTAGGTCTTCACTATCACAAAAAAGTGCTACTGTGAATATTTGAGTGCATCCAACACTTTTCTATCTTTGGCCCCTTTGGACTTTTCACTAGCAGTTGAATTCCTACGTAAAAATCCATAAGTGTTGTGATATTTTAAAGGATAATTCCAAATTGCTCTTTAGAATAGTTGCAGCTTTGCCAATAGTGTACTAGTATTCCTGTCTTTCCATAGGTCCTACAATATTCACTATTCTCATTTCTTAACATCTCTTCCTATTCATATGAGAAATAATCTCAGAGTTGGTTTGATTTGCACTTCTTTCACTATTATTAGTGATTTGGAGCAATCTTTCATACAATTCAGCTTGCAATTCTTATTTTGAGAATTCTTTGCTCATCTCCTTTGATGCTTTATCTATTGGGGAATTACTCTTGGTCTCATATGTTCTTTATATATTATTTGAGATATCTGATGCAAAGATTTGTCTCAATTGACAGTTTCTTTTCTTATCCTAGTTCCATTAATTTTATTCATGCAAAAGATTTTCAGTATATTGTATTTTAATTATCTATCTTTTCCTTTGTGGTTTCCTTTACCCTTTACTTGCTTAAGAATGTCTCAATGCCTCCAACCTTCCCCAAAATCATAGCTAAGAAGGGCATCTGATCCACTTCTCTACTGGTTTGTTTGCTTTTTTTTAATGATGAAGCAACTAGTATTCAGATAGCATGTCCATTTTGGGAGAGACAGAATAGTATAGTAGATGGAGAAGTAAGATGACCCAAGTTTTAATGCAGTTTCTGATACAAATTGGCCTTATTATGTTACTTAACCTCTTAGTGCTGTAGGCAGTTCTCCAGTGTTATACATTGCAGAGACCCTAACCTGAATTACTTAATGGAGTTTTAACAGTTAGGAGTTATCTGTATCAATTAAACTAAAGTTTCAGTCCTAATATCCATCCCCTACATTTTGAACTTATTGTGATATATGGTATAAGATAGTGGTCTAAATCTAATTTTTGTCAAACTATTTTGAAGTCTCTTTAGCAGTTCTGGTCAAACAAGGATTTCTTTCCCAAGGAATTAATATTCCTTTGTTTATCAAACATTGAATTCAATTATTCCTCATTATTTCTTATCTAGTATATTCTACTGATCTTTTTTCTAGTTTTTAACCAGTACCAAATAGCTTTGATAATTACAGTTTTCAATAGTATTTGAGATAGGAAAGTGTTATTTTCTCCTTTGTTCTTACTTCTTTTCTATATTTCCCTTGAGATGCTGTACTTTTTCCCCTCTGAATGAATTTTAATATTGTTGTCTACCTCTATAAAGTATTCCCTTGACAATTTGGTAGAAATAATAAGTCTACAAATCAATTTTGGTAGTAGCAGACATGGCCTACTATTTTTATGAATTCACATGGAGTCTGTGAACATTGTTTCCCTTTGTAGATGTTCACCAACTTCACCTTCAATAAAATTTTTTCTAGGATTTGAAATCTGATTTATAGACCTCTAAACTCTAGTCTCTTCCTCTTTGTGAAATTTTAAAAAATATGCCCATCTCTAGGCCTATGTGTAAGACTCCTACCTACTCTCCATGGTCCTTTAGAGGTCACTGCCAGAAACTCAGAAATCCCACCTATCAACTCTTTCAGTACTATGGAATGTAGTTCATTTAGGCCTGGAGAATTATAAAAAATATTAGAGTTCTCTTACTCTAATAATAACATTAGAATTTACATAACACTTTAAATTTAGTAAATCCCTTTGTATGTTATATACTGTTACACTAATTAGCTCATTTTAAGCCTAGGGGAAATATAATGGCCCATAAGGTCCACATAGTATCCTCCTTTGGTGGCTAAGAGAATTCAGGCTAAGTGTTATGAATTTAATCACAATCACTCTGAGTTCTCAGTTGAGAAAATTCTAAATATTTAGGTAAGGTAAGTTCTCCATCTTTATTTGCATTTCTATCTATCTTTATATCTATCTATCTATCTATCTATCTATCTATCTATCTATCCATCTATCTATCTATCTATCTATCTTTGTCCTCTTTATGGTCGAGGCAGAATTTGAGTTCCTGAAAATATGAAACCAAAGATTATATCATTGAGTCAGTGATTAGAAGAGCATCAGAAGGGAACATTGAGAAAAATAATAGACTTTTTCTCAGGACTTCCCTCAGTCCTTGAGGATGTAGGCTTAAAAAAATGATAACATTAATCCATTATCTCCTGATGCCTTTAGTCTGATGGTCCCCCTCCATCTCTTTCTTCTTTGCCACATTTCAGTCCTTCCTTTTTTCTTTTATTGTAATACTGGTTTTTTGTAACTCAGTTCTGTATAATTCTTCTCTTCCCTCCCTGCTTTTAGACTCTTTGAATTTATCTGGTTCTTAGCACTTTCTTTTTATATGGCTTCCTGAAAGTATAACTTTCAAGAGAAGGTATAAGTTTCTGGATGAATGGTTTTGATTGATTCATGGAGATATAGAAACTCTGTTCACACTCAGTTTTGACCAATTCAAACAAGAAATGGTCTTACCTAATAAGGGTAATTATTTCTAAGTGGGTGGGGAAATCACTAGAGTCCCATCTTACACATATATTCTCTTATTGATCCTGTCAATAATCCAAGGAGGTAGCTGAAACACAAATTACTTTCCTCCTTTTACATATGAGGAAAGTGAGGGTTAAGAGAGACTAAGTGTCTTTATATAGTCATACCTACTTGGGGGTCAGACCAAGACTTAATTCTTGGCTCTGCTACTTCCTACTTATAGCACCATGGACAGGTCGCTTAACCCCTCTGTGGTTTCACCTGCAAAATAAGAGGATTATACTAGAGGACCTCTAAGGTTTCTTACAGCCTTAAAGCTATAATTTTATACCCTTGAGTCTACCTAAAATAGACTTTGAGGGCAAGTTTCCTTCTAAGACCCCAAAGTCTTGATTTATCAACATTTCTTTGTCTTTCCAAGAAAAGCAGATGGGATCAAAATACTGCCAAGGACTAAATTAAGTTGGCTGAGAATTTCTATTTCTTAATTTTTCTGAATCTATTGAAGATTTATGTGGTAGAGTTTTATTTACTTTGGAATTTATTGACAAGACCTATAATTTCATTGTTATAAAAGGGTATAAATATACTCTACTAATGAAAACTAGCTCCTTAGTCTTTAAAAGCATTCTTAAAAAAACTGATTTCTCCATATGTTTTGTCTTTAAATTTTCACATCCCACAGACAGGTTAAACAGTTAGTTTAGGATTAGATAGCCAGTATGTGTCAGGATGGACCAGAACCCATGTTTTCTTGACTTCAGTACCTACTATGCACTCTATTAGAGTTATTGGCTGTAATTCACAACACTCATGTGGTGAATATACAGGGGAATAGCGGAAGTTAGAGCCAAATGCTATGCTGATGTCATTAAATAATACCTGGAAGGTGCTTGTTTTGCATTATGGTCATATCACCTGTACATTTGACACTTCACTACCTTCCTGTATTCTTATGTGGCTGTACAGGCCAGGTAATGCCAAATTATGATGGGCTTTGGAAAGTCAGAACAGTTGGTAATAATAATAATGAACATTTATCTAGTACCCACCATATGCCAGACACTATTTTAAGCAATTTATAATTATTATTTTATTTGATCCTTACAACGACCAAGGAGGAAAGTTCTATTATTGTCTCCATTTTACAAATGAAGAATCTAAGGCAAACAGGGGTTAAACAAATTACCTAGTGTCAAACAGGTAGTAAGTATGTGAGGACAGATTTTAATTCAGTTCTTCCTGACTCCAAGTCCAGCATTCTATCCACCATACCACCTATCTGCAAATTAGTAGTACCATCATGGCACCTGATGTGGTAGGTATTATGGTTTCTTAGAAAAGAGGGCAGCATAATGGAATTTATGTTTTAAGAAGATTAGTTCAGTAGTACTGTATAATAAACATTCAAGGAGATACAGAGTAGAGAATCTTCCTGTATTCCTCTTGTTGAAAATGATCTCTCTTGCCCATCACATGGTATTTTGTTTGTCTCCAATATTGAGCATTTCAAGTATTATGATATAACATATTTATCTGTATATAAGGAGAGACTTTGAAATATTTTCATAGAGGGTTGATTTTTTTAAATCCTTTCCTTCCATATTAGAATCAATACCATGTATTGGTTCTAAGGCAGAAGAGTGGTAAGGGCTAGGCAATGGGGGTTAAGTAACTTGCCCAGGGTCACATGAGGGCTGATTTTTTAAGAAAGAAATCCCACAAGCTGTCTTTTTATATATCTCTAACCCTTACTCCTTTTAAACCAACAAGTTGTTGGATCCCTTGTTGATTAGCTACTTTTGTATCTGTATTTCTTTTTCTTTTTAACCCTTTCCTTCTGTCTTAGAATCAATATCATGTAAAAAAAAGGAATCAATATCATGTATTGGTTCTAAGGCAGAAAAGTGATAAGGATTAGGTAATGGAGGTCAAGTGGTTTGCCCAGGATCATGAAGCAAGGAAGTGTCTGGACCAGATTTGAACCCAGTATATCCCATCTCTAGATCTGGCTCCCAATTCACTGAGCTACCTAGCTGCTCCAAATATTTGTATTTCTTGGAACTCCTGTCTTTGGGGTGGCTCGGTCTGATAGAGGACAGAAGACAAAACAGGGGAAAGCCTCAGGGATGGGATATCTCACTAGACTCTGGGCTACTGAACCAGAAGTGTTCTTCATTCATAGATCAATGTGTGTACATTTATGTATCCACACAAATTGGCCATGTGTGATAATCCTGCTTATGCATCACTGCTTTGACCCTGATTTGTGCCATTTGGGGAATTTCTCCCAATGTGGACACCAAAGGCTGCCACAAAATCCAAGTCTAGGCACGTACCTGGTTGGTAGGGGAAGTAACATGGACAGCCCCAGGATCTGTTCTCTCAGTCTGAAAGAGGCACTTATGTATCAGGTAGGAAACCAGTCCGATTTTGATAGCATTGTACTAACACCTACAAAATGTGACTCGGGGAATTAGGTGAATGTGTCAGGACTCTCTGGGTTTAACACTTGGTCTAAACAGAATAAATATCAAAGGCAAGGCACAAAAACAATTATTACGTGCTTAGCATGAATCAAGCATTGTGCAAAACATTGAAATTCAAATCCAAGCAAAAAAAAAAAGACAGACCTTGGCCTCAAGGAGCTTATATTCTAGTGGGAGAAAGGGGAGAGAACACATAAATAGCACTGAAAAGGGGGAGAGGCAGGGAGGATGAAAGGAGAGTATCCAGAAAGGATAAGTTATCAAATTCCAAACAGTCAGAAGCATGGTCATAAAAGGAGTACAGGATGGTCAGCCTGAGACTCTTTCCAAAATAGAGACCCTTAGAAGAACTTGCCAATGAGGAAAAAGGGTTGTCATGGTAAAAGAATATTTCAGGATGAAAAGGCTACAAGAGAGGATTAATGTTCCAGGGTGAGGAGATCCAAGACACTGAGGAAGTTCTAGAGTGAGATAGCAACTCTAGTAAGGTTCTAAGCCCAGAAATTCAGAAGCAAGAGACCAAAGGGGAATGGAATGATGGTTGGCCAGCTTGGGCCCCTCTACATAGTAAAGACCCTGAGAAGAATTCATTAATGGGCCAATAAAATCATAATCCCTGCATCTGTCTAGCATTTTATTCCTTTCAATGTCTTTAAATATTCATTATAGACCAAGCTCGCCATCAGAAAAGAGAACAAAATTTATTTCCCTCCCTTTTATTCAGTGGTAGGTCACTATGGGAATGTAATAATAATAGCTAGCATTTATAGAATATCTTAAAGTTTATTTATAAGGTGGTTAGTATGTTACTTCATTTGATCCTCACACTAATCTGTGAAGTTGGTATTACTATCATCCCTTTTTTCATTCCCATTTTACAGATGTAGAAATTGAAGCTGACAGAGGTTAAATGACTTTTGCCCATTGTCATATAGCTAGTAAGCCTCTGAGGACTGAGGGAGGATTCAAACTCAGGTCTTCTAGACTCCACATTCAACATTATTCACTGAGCTAATTGCCTCTATATTGCCACAGTTCTTTTGGTGTATTAGTTTTCCTAAACTGCTTTTTTTCACTTTATTTTTTATTCCTTGCAAAAAGAAATGACTTACTAGGTAGAAAGAAGAAATATATTCTGAAATAAAGGTGCTATGAAACCAAAAACTGTCAATACAAATTGTTTTAAATGTTCATTATAACATTTGATCCTCACCATTGCTATGTGATATGGCAAATCAATTTAAGAAGAGAAGTTAAATGATTTGCCCAAAATAAAGTAGCCAATTGGCAATGGAAGCAGGGGGAGAAACCACATCACCTCATTCCTAACCCCGTGTTCTTTCCATCACATTATCTGAGCACCCAAGAGATTGCACTGGCATGCAGCCCTACTGAGAAAATGAACTATGAGGGAGACAAGTACAGTCAGTGTGACAATTACAGATTCTTCCCCTCTCTGTGCTCCCCTCCTACCTCCTGCTACACATTGTTTGTAAAATAGAAAGAAAATGAGTTTCCTGGGTCCCTTATAGCCAGAGTATTATCCTTGCTGGGGAGGAAACTGAAATGTCAAGAAGAAATTCTAGGTGGCTGGTGTCAGGAGGACCTGGATTCTTATCTAATTTCAGACCCTTCCTAGCTTTGTGACCCTGAGCACTTCACTCAATCTCAATTGTTTACTTAGTTGTTTAGTATCAATTCTAAGAAAGAAGGTAAGGGAAAGGAAAGAAAAAGAGAAGGGAAGGAAAAGGAAGAGAAGGGGAGGGGAGGGAAGAGGATTGGAGGGGAGGAAAGGGAAGAGAAGGGAATTGTGACCTTTTTTTCTTCAATTCATGCTTTACAGTATCATTTGAGCAATGGTAGGTTCCTTTTCCCTGGATGTACTGAAGCAGAGATTGGGCAGTCATTTGCCTGGTATGTGATAGTTTATGAGTTGGAATAGAAGGCCACTGAGATATCTTCTAAATCTCAAATTCTATAAAGATTAAAATGTAAACTAAGACCTGATATTTAAGATCCTCTTAAATTTGAATCCAGCCTAATTTTATTTCACAGTATTCCTATTTGTATCTTTTGTATTCTACCAAACTATACAAGAACAACTTATCCTAACCACCATTAAGGAAGCTGAAGCAGGCATTTTGGAATTTTAGAGCTTGGTCAGATACTGAAGACTCTGAAGTCATCTACTGCATTCCAGGCCATTGCCAGTCATCCTAACTTTTTTCTTGCCACTGGATCTTGATGACTTCAGAAAAGAGAATGGGACCAATGACTTAACACAACTCTGCCTCATTTAAATCTAGTTTATACTGGATTCAAAAGATATCCCTCTAGTGATGTCATTTTGGTCCTTTCCAGTACCAAGGACAATGACCAAACAACTATTTACTACCTATCCAGGAATCTTGTCCTGCCCTCTCCATATCCAAATACTCCTCCATATAGTTACATACAACATCTTCTAATTCTTTTGACTCCCAACTAAGATGCTATTTTCTTTGGGTGTGGGAGGGGGGAAGAGTAGAATGATTTTTTCAGATACTTAAATTTATTTTCATTGTCATGCAAAGCACGCTTCCATATTGGTCATTGTTGGAAAAGCAAACTCATAAATAACCAAAATAAATCCAAAACTACACTGGTGTGGAAGACAATTCCAACAGTTCTTTCTCTGTAAGTGAATAGCATTCCAGTCCCAAGTCAAGTCTTTCAGGTTAGTCCCAAATCATTGAAATTGTTGAGAGTAGCCAAATTTTCACAGATAATTGTCATGCAATATTGTTGTTACTATATACAATGTTTTCCCAGTTCTGCTCATTTTGCTCTGCATCAGTCCCTGCAGATCTTTCCAGCTTTTCCCCAAATCATCTTGCTCATCAGATGCTATTTTCTGCATGAAGTCTTGACCTAATCTCCCCAACCAGAAGTGCTTTCTTCTTCCTGTAGATGGTAAAGTCATGATATGTCATTCATCTTGGACACATAATTTTTCTAGCTTATTTTATAGTTGTATTTGTGCCTGTCCCATCTGCTCATCCCTACTAGACTGAACTCTCAGTGAGGTCTCCAATGTCATCATTCATCACCTTTTTAATTCTCAACACCTAGTGTAAGGCCTTGTGAACAGTAGTTGTCTAATAAGCATTTACTGGATTAAGTTGTTGAATTGGCAGTCTGATCTTAAATGAATTGTGTAATTGTGGTCCTCAATCTAGCCAGATTTTCTTACTGGCCTCTAAGGAAGCTGTTGAGAGAGAAAGAAACTGAAACTGACCACTCAGTTTCTCCTTGCTGCTTTCTTTTAGTAGAATTCTTTGTTCAGTTTTGTGTGTGTACAGGGATGTGTCCATGCAAATTTTTCTAGGTTTAAATAATAATAGCTTGCTTCTGCAAGCTTATATCTCTTTTGATCCCCACACTTGCTCTATGAGGAGAGTGGCTCAAGTACTATTTATTCTATTATGCAAAGGAGAAAACCTAAGGTTCACAGATGCTGCCATAAGTCCAGGGCAGTGCAGCTCATTAAGTGGCAGAGTTTGATTTCAAAACCAGGGCTTTTTCCATTACGAGAATTCTCCTTCTTTTTTACATAGTTCCATTTGTCAGTTCCCTCAACTGTGAACCATGAATAGAACGATGGGCTCATTTGCCAGGACAGAAAGCATCAACAAGTAATTAAAAGAGAGCATGAAGTGCTTTGGAAACAAATTTCTTTAGACATTGGGGGAAAAAAACCTGACCTAACAGTATAAATGCCCACCTCCCCCCTACTTAGAGATATTTCAGTCCATTTCTGGATTCTTGCAAATAGTTGTTTGGGTTTTTTCTGCTTTCTTTTTTTTTTTTAAATAAGATTGCTTCCTGTGTAGCTAGCTATTCCCAAATAAATCCCCTCCTCCAGGAAAAAGAAAATAGCAGAGGGAACCATCAGTGCAAGGTTGGAGTGGGGGGTGGAGGGGAGGAGCAGTGTCAATGAGAGATGAGAAGGGAAGAGAAAAAGAATCTGTCACTAATGAAGGAGTTAATTGCACAATTAGAATTTTCATCCCCAAAATGAAATTAGCTAAATTCACCTTAATACAATAATGAATTTCCCTATGCTGGCCAAGACTGATTTCCCCATTGGCTCTGGGCTCAGTTATATATCCTGAGGGCCGCACCCTCCAGCTACCTACAGGTTTCCAGTTACCATTTTAAAGGCCAGAGGCTAAGCCTGAGGCTGAATCCTAGCTGGTGGCCTGATGCTAATGGCAGAAATTACCTGCCACTGGTGGAGAAGGATTCTTTGCTGGTAGTCACTGAAATCAGTAACATGAATGGTTCTCTACATTTAGCTGCCTAATTACAGGTGCAGAGAGAAGGGTGAAACGGAAGGAGCTTAAAGTGGAGAGGAAAGAGGGGGACAGTCCTCAAGCACATTCCATTCCATTCAATTCAGGAAGTATTTAATGATCACTTTCCATGGGCCCAACCTTAAGGGAGGCACAGTGGGGGTGTCTCATATTCCTTACACAGCTTCTGTTCTTGAGAATCTTGACAATCGTGTTGAGGAGACAGAATTTACACACATGAAACAATTTAAAGCACAATAGCAGGCAGGATATAATCAAGTGCTAAACTCAGTAAAGAGCCTGCTACTGATTCAGGAGGATGATTAAAGACAAGGGATCCTCTTCAACTTGAGTTTGCATACTTTGTCAAGGAGAGAATCTCTCTTCTTATATAGGAGAATGAGTACAGAAAATAGAGTAGATGCAGAGGTTTGGGGGTGAAATCACTCACCCCTAACCGGAACACACTTTGGGTAGAAAGGTTCAAATTACAGCTCTTAGGGTTAGAAGGGACTAGAGGAGTGATCTGGTCCAACCCCTACTGGAAAGATGAATCTTCTCTACACCAACATTAATGAATGGCCATCCAGCTTCTGCTTGAAGTCCTCTAATGACAGGGAATTCATTATATTCCAGGCAACTTGCATCATTTTTCTATCTCAGTGATGTGGTGAAGCAGTTTGTCCCATAATTGCCATAATACAGAGGCCTAATGATAATGCCTTAACACAAGCACAAGCAAAGAATCACAGTGGATTTCAATCAATCAATCAATAAACATTTATTAGTTGCCTACTATAAACCAGGTACTGTGTGAAGCTCTGAAGATCCAAAAAAGCAAAAGACAGTTCCTGGCCTTAAGTTTACAACTCAACAGGGAAGATAATATGCAAACAGATATATGCAAAGTAAACTATACACAGGATATGTAGGAAATTATTAACAGAGGAATTGTGCTGATGCTAAGAGAGATTGAGGAAAGCTCTGTAGAAGGTGGTGTTTTGGCTGAGGTTTAGGAAGAAAGACAATGAGGTCTGTTGGACCCAGTGATGTAAGATGTCTACTGGACATCCAGTCTGAGATATCTGACAGTTGGAGATAATAAATTAGAGGTCATCGATAAGATTGGGGTAGGATTAGTAGATCTGAGAATCATTAATATAATTAAATCCATGGAAGCTAATGAGATGATCAAGTAAATTCGTGTAGAGGGAGATGAGAAGAAGGCCTAGGACAGAATCCTAAAGGATACCTATGGTTAAAGGGCTTATCTAGAAGAAGATCCAGCAAAGAAGATGTAAAAGGAGAATTCAGATAAGTAGGAAGAGAACCAGGAGAGAATAGCATCTTGAATACCTAGAGAGGAAAATATCCAGAGTGAGAATGACATCAAGAGTGACAATGTCTACAGAAAGCGAAAGGAGAATGAGAACTGAAAAGAGGTCACTGGATTTGGCAACTAAGAGATCATTACTAACTTTAGAGAGAGCAATTTTGGTGAAAAAATAAAGTTAAGAGCCAAAACATAAGAGTTTAAGGAGAGAAGAAAGTGGAGACATCTATTCCTGATGGACTTTTTGAGCAATTTATTTATAAAAGATAGAAGAGATAGAGGATGATAGTTAATCCATGGAAGGGTCAAGTGAGGGATTTTTTCAGAATAGAGGAGAGATGGCTATGTTTTAGGTCAGCCTACAAAGAGAGCCTGAAAATGAGTGACAGGGTAGGGATGAAAAAGGCGGCAATCAATTGGAAGGGATGGGACAGAATAAGATCACTTGAACGAGTAGAAAAATTAGTCTTGGTAAGGAGTAAGGCCACCTCTTCATTGTAAGACATCTGACTAATAGGATATGAGAAAGAGGAGAGAAGAGGGAGTTCATGGTGAATGGTCTCAATTATTTTTGTAAAATATGACATGAAGTTGTTAGTTTAGGAAAGTGGGGCAAGGGAGCCAAAGGAGGTTAGAGGAGAGATGAAAGAGTTTAAAAGAGTTGCCACCATGGTGAGTGAGATGAATTGATGGTTTTTATTATTGTTGCAATTGTTGAGTCATTTCAGTCATGTCTGTCCCTTCACAACCCTATTTGGGATGTTCTTGGCAGAAATACTGAAATAGTTTGCCATTTCTTTCTCCAGCTCATTTTATACACTATGAACTGAAGTAAGTAGGGTTAAATGATTTGCCTAGGGTCACATAGCTAGTAAGTAAGTGGCTGAGGCCAGCTTTGAACTCAGAAAGATGAGTCTTCCAGACTTCAGGTTCAGCACTCTATCCAATGCACCTCCCAGCTTCCAACAAGTTGATAAGGAAGATAGGATAGTATTGTCTAGCTGCAGTGAGGACCTAGTTGAGATTGTGTAACATAAACTTGTAGTGGACTCCTAGCATAATTTTTTTTTACTTTTGTTCAGCAGCACATATAAACAAAGGCAATAAATGGTGGGAGTGATTCGTGGCTGAGACTTGGCTGGGTATAATCAGAGATAGAATAATGGGGCTAGAGTATGAAATGAGGAGAGTTTAGAGGGAGAAGAGGAGTGCACAGTACAGGGAAGATGGCCAGGGAAAGAATTGAGGGGTCAAGGGATTATCAATTATAGAGTGAATGAAGAGTAGAGTTTTGGGGGTATGTTTTTTTCCCAATTACATTTAATAAGAAATTTCCATGTAAGTTTTCTAAATTATCTCCCTCTCTCCCAGTTCCTGGAACTGGCAAACAATCAATCTAGGTTATATATGTATTATCAAACAAAACATAATTTGAATTTGTTCATTTTTGTAACTAATCATATAAACCCCAAATCCCAAACATATACCCAAATATGAAAAATCATATGTTTTGGTCTGCATTCCAACTCCAACAGTTCTTTCTCTGGAGGTGGGTAGTAATCAGATCATGTATTGCTGAGGGTAGCTAAGTCTATCACATTTGATCACTCCATAATATTGCAGTTACTGTATACAATATTTAAGTATTGTATACAAACAAAAGTAGAATTTTATAAGGGAAAACACAAATTGAGGTGAAAAGCCAGCAGATCATGATCAGATAAAGGGATTTCAGAATTCATGAATAAAGAGGCTGGCAGTTAGATGGCACAGTGGATTAAGCACCACTTAGGAAATCCTGAGTTCAAATTCAGTTAATTATATGACCCTAGGTAAGTCACTTGACTGCTATTTGCCTAAGCTTCCTTATCTATAAAATGGAGGTAATAATAGCTTCTTCCTGTCAGGATCATTGAAAGTATTAAATGAGATAATAATTATAAAGCACTACCTAGCATATAGTAAGTACTATATAAATGTCAGCTATCATCATTATTAGAGGTGGAATATTTGTAGTGATGGCAATATCAAAGGTATTTCTATTTTTGTATGTGACTGAGGGTAGGTAGAGATGTATCTCATGGGAAGCAAGCATATAAGAGCTGAGTGGTTAGAGTATTTGAGGGAGAATCAATATGTATATTAAGTTCCCCTTGTATAACCCAAGATTTAAGGAGGAGAAAAAAAAATTATAAACCACATAGCATATTCATTGAAGAAGGGACTTGCCTAGAAGTCCGTAGACAACCCCTACCAGGATTTTGATTGGGTGGTAGATGCGACTAGAATGAATCCCAAAGGAAGAAAGGATACTGAACAAAAAAGAAAGAGGGAGAACCTGGAAGTAGCAATGGGGAGCAAGGAGTATTTCAACTGCCCTGCCTTGACCAATGAGTCAAGGAGAAGAAGTGAGGATGCATTCAGTACTGGGAAGGGTGGCCAGGGAGGCTGTCATCAGAAAGAAGCTAGGTTTCAGTAAAAGTTAGTAAATGGAAGAGGAGGAAAAAGAGAAGAAAAAAAATTAAGATAAAGAGAACCTTGTTGCCCATGAAATAGACATTCTAAAATGTCCAGTGGAAGGGCTGGGTGGAATAAAGTTAAAACTTTAGAGTGGGAAGGTTGAGGGGGATGAAGATGACAAATCAGGCAGTGGGGGTGTGGAATGGAGTTTGGATGCTGATCTACAGGAATTCAGTGTCACCAGGATGTAAAGGGTATCAATGGGGTGAGAATGTTCATCACTGAGTAGAGGGCATCACTCCTTTCCCCTTGAAATGTACAATAAGAGATAGGAGACATGAATTCAAAGGGAAGATTGTTCTCCTTTGCATTAGAGGTTCTCCATATTCTAGTTGGTATTTTGGACTAGTTGCTGAAGGCAGAAGTAGACAAAATGGTTGCTTTGTAGCAGATGGAAGATGCTCTGCCCAGTTCCTAGCAGCCTTTCCATAGGTTTTCAAAAGAGTTGTAAAGATCAAATGAAGACACTACTGTATCTAGATGGCTTTAGACATGATTTACAAATTATTCCCTCCATCTTCCTACTATCTACCCTGTTTGCCCTGCTTATAACCACCACCAATCTTTGCCGGCTCTGCCAGAAAGAGGAAGGCAATCAACTTCTCAATGGCTCCATTCACCCATCATCCCTGTAACTCCCTAAACTAAAACATTGTCTCCTGGCTATATATATTAGATCTCCCCTAATGACAGAATGTAAGCTCCTTGAGGACAAGAATTATCTCATTTTAGAACCTCTACCCTCAGCATAGGGGTTGACGAATTACATTGTAAGTGCTTAATAAATGTGTTTATATTTTTTATATTTTATATTCTTTTGTTTATCCATTCAAATCTATTTTCCTCACAGAGAAATGATCTCATATCAAGCCATAAGAAGTCATTGCTCACTCCCTGTTCAAATCGGAGAACTGCAAAGCAGAGAACAAAGCTGGCTGGAATGTAAATCTGAGCCATAAATCTGAGCTACAAATGACAGCCAGGGAAATGAGGATGAATCCCAACTTCCTCTCCTAAAAATGAACAAAATAGGGAAAAGAAATGGGCAAGCATTCAGTGCCCTTCATAGACTAGCTGGGAAATCAGTCTCCAATTGAAAGAATTTTTCTGTAAGGCCCAATCATCCTTTTGAACAGCAGATGAACATGCTTCACGAGCTGACTTCTTCCTTTATTTCACCCTTCCCCCTTTTAGTCTCTCCCCTGAAGTCACCCACACTCAAATTACTCAAAAAATCAGTAGCAGAACACATCAAGCAATGCCCTAACTCCTAAATCTGCACTACACCTGAACAAAGAAATCCACAAAAAATTCAATCTCAACCAATAAACCTGCACATGAAAGCTTCAGGAACTACCCTCCTAATCTCATTCAATTATTTCAGGGTGCAGTATAGGCTCTAGGTATCTCTATGCAGAGACAAAAAGTGCTTTTTAACAACCTAAAAAGAAAAAAGGCCAAATCTGTTACTGTTACTGTTCTGGAGGAGCTCACAACTGTGCGCTCAGATACAACCCATCTGTTTTACAAATGTGATTATATCACAACATTGATTTCTAATGTGTATAGATTGATATCCAGAGATTTATCATCCCCAAATATTGCAAAAAGTACCATAAACCTTGGTAGCAGAAGTGTAATCAAAATGAAAGATCACCAAGTACAATATTTTCTCTTACTCCAAAAAAGACTGGCAAGCATCCTGGAACAAGCCTTGATACCCTCTGGAGGGGAATGTTTTCTTACTGGAGCACAACTGGTTCAAACCAGAATCTGTCAAGATTTTTTTAAAAGGCAGCTTGGATGGAGAAGTAGAGACTCTAGTGGACAAGAGTTTAAAGTTGAGAAGCAACAAACAAGGGCATTTATCCTAGTTACTCAGTTGGGATGGCTGATTTAGATCATCAATTTCTAGGATCACACAGCCAATAACACCTAGTCCAGGAAGCTGAGTGAAGTGGACTGAAGTTCACTAATGTGGCCAAAAGAGCCATTTGACTCAGAAAATCTAAGTTCGAATTCTAGCCCAAGAGGGAACTTGGGTAAGTCAATGAAATACTCTAAGCCTCATTTTTATCACCTGTAAAATGGGAATAATAGCGCATGCACTTCCTACTTCACAGGGTTGTTCTGAGGAAAGTGCTTTGTTAAAATAAAAATCACAAGGAATGTAACTTACTACAAATGACCATTATAGAAGGAATGCTATCAGCATCCAGAGAAAGAACTGTGGGAGTAGAAATGCAAAAGAAAAACATATGATAGATCATGTGATTCAGTGGAGCTATGATTGGGGTTTGGGTTTTAAAAGATTACTCTATTGCAGATATGAATAATATGGAAATAGGTTTTGAACAATGATATATGTATAATCCAGTGGAATTGTTTGTCAGCTCTGGGAGAGGGGAGAGAAAAGAAGGTGGGAAAAACCATAAATCATGTAACTATAGAAAAATATTCTTAATTAATTAATTATTTTTTTTAAATAGCAAATAAAATAAAATGACCATCATAGCAAGTTCTAGCTCATAGGACAGAGATAATGTATAGTAGGTGTAGTGAAACACAGGAAAAGGGAGAATTAGACAAAAAGACAGATGATATAAGGGAGGATCAAATGAGTTAATATATAACTAATATAGTTTTCAAACCTTAAAACCCTACATGACTAATACCTCCAAATTCAACATGAAGGGCTGGGGAAAGTAGACATAAAACTTACTTGGAAGAGGCTTTAAAAACAAACAAACATCTGTAATTTCTTTGGTATAAACTCCTGGTGAGAAAACTCCTTGGTACTTGGCACCTGGCACCTGTTCTATATTTTATAATCTTGAAAGAATTACCTCAGGGCAAAAGTGGTAAAATAACTTGCCCATGATTATAGTTAGTGTGTGCCAGAGGCAGAACTTGAACCTTTTACTCCAAGGTGGGTCTTTAGTCACTCTTCTGAAATACTTGCCTGTTTCTGGAACAGTCAGATCTGAGACAAATAGCTTGATTTGAAAAGTTTCCTTTTAGAACGTACAATACCCTTGTTATAAATCTCTCTGGGTACATTTGGAGCCTGGTTGCTGGAACTGGCCTCTTTTATTTATTTACCCTGAACAAGAGAAGTTGTCTGATCATATCAATGATAAGGCAGCTAATGTACATGAATGTTATTCCTATTTTGTTTTCCTTTAAGATCTTATTTTCATATCAGTAACTTTAGGAAAGAAGCCCTGTTCAGGGTGAAGAAAGGCTAAATAAAGTACCAAAGGCTAGCAAGACTATCTTGGAAAAATTAAAAGAGCAAAACTATAGGATCATATTAATAAAAACTGACATTGCTATATGACTTTATGATTTGCAAAGTACTTTACATGCAATATTTCATTGGATCCTCATAACAATCATGTAATATAAATATAGCCAACTAGATGGCACTGTGGATAGAATGCTGGGCTCAGAGTCAGTAAGATCTGAGTTCAAATCCAGTTTCAGATACTATGTAACCCTGGGCAAGTCATTTCATCATTTGCCTTAGTTTCCGTATCTGTAATATGAACTAGAGAAGGAAATGGCAAACCACTCCTGTATCTTTGCCAAGAAAACCTCAAATAGGGTTACAAAGAATCTGACATGAATGAGATGAATAAGCAACAACAAAACCCAGGAGACCTTGCTGTTCAAAAGAAACATTTTCCCTTCCCAATGCCTATATTCTATAAGCTATAAATTAATTTTTATTCATAAGCTGCTTGTTTAAAATATAAATATCCCTTGACGACTCATTCAAAGAATCATAGGCTCTTATTGTGAAAGGGACATTAGTTAGAGATCTCCACATTTAAGCCTGGACAGAAGCATAAATTCCCTCCATGACATTTCCATAAGGATCACCTCCCCTCTGCTTAAATATCTCTAGTGACAGAGAATTCACTTTGCATACCCTGTAGCATCCTCCTAGCCCAATGCACATTCTTTGAAGGCAGGGACTATTTTTTCTTAGTCTCTCTAGTAGTTAGAGAAGTGATGGGGAACCTTCTACAGACTGAGTGCCCCAACTGCAACCCTCATGCCACATGTGAGCCTCCTGCCTTACCCCGGACATGGGAGGAAGGAAGCACTTCCATTGGGCTGATGGGCAGAGGGACAGGTGATGTGAGAGTTGTCCTAAGGTACATGTGGAGAGAGGAAAGGGAGCAGCCCTTTTGGTCTCTCTACCATCCAGTCAAATTGATCTTATTTCTGTTCCTCATACGTGATATTACCTTGCCCATCTTTATGTTTTTACACAGGTTGAACCTCATGTCCAGAAGGTACTCACTACTTCCTCCCCTCTACCTCTAAGAACCTCTAGTGTCCTTCAAAGTCCAGCATGGGTCCCCTTCCTGTGTGAGACCTTTGCTGATTTCCCTCAGCTACAAGGTCCCTCTCTTCCCAATTACTTTGTATTTCTTTTGTACATATTTATATAGCTACAAGTTGTTTCCTCCTAGAGAATTTAAGCTCTCTGAGGGTAAGTACTATATAATATTTGTATAGCCAATGTTTAGTAAAGTGCTGGTCTATAGTATATATTTGACAAATATTGATTGAATCAATTTTAATAGCTTCAATTGATCAATTGAGTTGAATCATTTCAATTGGACTGATTATATTGAATCAATCACTGTTGAAATGAACCAAATTAAATTGAATTGTTCTCAAGGCAACCCTTCCTACTTTTGGATAGATTTAATTATTGGGAAGTTCTTAATTATACTGAACTAAATTTTGCCTTCCTATACCTGATCTTTGTTCTAAGTCTTATGGTGGCAAATGGAATAGTAGTCCTCCCACAAGATTCAAGTCCTCATATAAAGCCTACATTCTTCTCTTTGAAATTTAAGCACACTACTTGTAGTTCTGACGTTTGGAGTCAAATAGAAAAGTCTGATCTTTTGCCTACCTTACAACCCTTCAAATATTTGAAGAAGGTTATCAGGCTATCTGGTGTTGGGCAGCATTGGTACAGTGGTTACAGTGATGGACCTTGAGTCATGAAGACTCATTTTCCTGTAATCAAATCTAGCCTCAGGAAACTTACTACCTCTATGACCCTGGGCAAGTAATTTGCCTCAGTTTGCTCATCTGTAAAATGAGCTGGAGAAGGAAATAGCAAATCATTGCAATATCTTTGCCAAGAAAGCCCAAAGGGTTGACAAAGAGTAAGAAGAGGCTGAACAACATCAGGCTAAATCCCTAGTTCCTTCAACTAATCCTCATAAGACATGGACTTTATGTCCTTGATCATCCTGGTTGCTTTTCTCTGGGCACATTCTATGTTATCAATATCATTTTTTCACTGGGATGCTCAGCACTAAATGTGATACTCTGGATATAGGGAATTAGGGCAGAGCATACAGGGACTATCACCACCTTATTCTTAGAAGTTCTGCTTCTTTTACTAGAGCTCAAGATCACATTTAGGATTTGGGGGCTATCACATCATTAATGAATCACTAAGATACTCAGGTCTTTTTCAGATGGTTGTCTAACCATGAGTCCTTCATATTGCATTTTTAAGGTGACTTTTTGAATCACGTATAAGATGATACATTTAAGAGATTCAGCTCAATCATACGACAAGTGTCCCTGGAAGGAGATGAGAAAGGCTATAGTGGGGAAACACAGAAAGAGATATGAGTAGGCACCAAAATTCAACTATTTTATAATTTTGTCTTGTATTCTAATGGTAAGAACCATTTTTCAAATCTCAGCTAATCTTTACCCATACTACTTTAGGTTCTTCTGCTATAGACTGCTGAAACCTGCCTTAGGAATAAGGGGATGTGGTTAGCTAGGTGACTGTGGATTTAGAGTCAGGTATAGAGATGGTAGGTCCTAGGTTCAAATCTGGCCTCAGACACATTCTAGCTGTGTGACCCTGGGCAAATTATTTAATTTCAATGGCCTTGACTTATCATTCTTCTGCTGTGTAATCAGTACTTTGTATTGATTCTAGGATGGTAAGTAAAGGTTAAAAAAAGATGAGGAAGTAAGAGGATGGTGAAATATGGAGTATTATGGTATTATCAGTTTCATTCTCTTCTATCAAAAAGTTAGCCTTTACCATTGTGGTACAGTCTTATGCTTGCTTAATTGCTCCTCTCACAAAGGTCTATATTGCCACTCTGCCTAACCCCTGACTTCATCGCTAGCATCCTGCTCACAAATTACAGAAATGTTGGCACCATTCTCTATAGTTCCAAAGGAGCAGTACAAGGTCAAAGCTGAGGGCAGGCAGCCTCGATAAAATGACTGGGCCTCCTGAGGAGTCGAGCAAGAGAAAAAGCTCTCTGGGCATTACTTTAATGAATGTTCTTCCCAGAGAGGAGCAGAATATGCCACTATTACACTTTTTGAAAAAAAAATCTATTTTTTTCTAAGCATATAGCCTAATTATAAACTAATGGGCAAAGAGGATTAATACTTAATGGAAGACAAAAGAGTTTGAAAAAACTAAAGAAAAGATTGCATCTGGGATCGGAATGCCCTGGGCAGGGCCAGAAGGCCTTCCTATAAAATCAATTAAAATCAAGTATTATATCAATTCAATTCAATAATCCAATAAACATTTACTAAACACCAACTACATGCCAGGCACTGTGTTAAATTCGTGGGATGCAATTAATAAAAAGAGAGTCCTTGCCTGAAGGAGCTTACAATATAATGGGAGGGGGGAACAGTAGTCAGCAACATGAAAAATGAGGCAGAAAAATGGGGTGAGGGAAAATACCAGGGAGTACTCAGCATAGGGGGTATGTTGCTTTGTGGAGTTGAAACTAGTCAGAGTAGCAGATGCAAAAGGAAATATCAATGCCCACCAACCAGAGAGTTTCGTGACCCCATTTAGGGTTTTCCTAGCAAATATAGTGGAATGGTTTGCCATTTCCTTCTCTAGTTTATTTTACAGATGAAGTAACTAAGGCAAACAGGGTTAAATGACTTGCCAGGAATCACGCAGCCAGTAAGAGACAGAGGCCAGATCTGAACTCAGGAAGACAAGTCTTCCTAACTCCAAACTGGCACTCTATCCACTGAACCACCTAAATACTCCCTCCTAAATATTCACTTTTCTCACTTCACTTGAGAGCTGAGGAGGTTACATTATACAGTGAAAAGAGTGCTTGGAGTTACAAGACCTGAGTTTGAATCCTGGTTTTATCATTTATTACTTATTAGACCTTGGATAAGTTCTTTAATCATTGTACATTTGTTTCCTCTGCTATAAAACAATGGAATTAGACTAGATCACCTTCAAGGTGCCTTGTAGCTCTTGACTTGTGATCTTATAATCCTAGGAATGCTGGGATCTCATCAGAGCATTGACAAAGATGAGATGGTGTGAAGAGAGTGATAAATGAGTCTCCTTCCACTAGAATTAGAATTTCTCCTGAAAACACACACACACACACATTAAGCACATGTATGCATGCATACACAATGTAAATAAATGGTTTCCAACACGTTGTCCTGATGGATAAAGTTTCCCTAAGCAAAGGGAAATGGTCATTTAAATGTGGCTCTTAGTGGATCTAGGAGGAAATTTCTTTCCCTGAAGAAAATTCCAACATGTGGCCAAATTAGGAAGAGATCATACTCCCGGTAAGTTCCTGTTGATACAGATGAATGTTGCACTCATCATTAAGAGTAGAATAGGACCTTACACTGTGACTCAAATGTGTAGGGGTTATATAACCATAGAAAAGGTTGCTTTAAGATGGAATAAGGCCATATTTAAACTTGAGGTAGCTAAAAATAGCTAACTGAATTTATTTCCCCACTAAATTTTAAAGCTTTAAATATATTTTTTTTCTTTTTTTTTAAGTGAGTCTGCGCTCTGGGACTGGGTTTTGCCAGGCTTTTGCCCCAGGCTATCTTCTCACAGCTAAATTTTTATCCCTAGGAAACACGTGTGTAGCAGAGATGGTGATACCAAGCTGGATGGCAGAGCCATGCTCCCCAGTGCTCCAGCCTCATGGCTTTTTCCTCCATCTATTAAAAAGTACAATGATTTGAATGTTTCCCTTAGAAATGCCTCCTCCTACACTAGGAATGCTCCATAGACAATGAGAGTGTTTAGAACCACTACATCATCTCCCACACCTGTCAGAGGACCCCCTGACGATGAAATATCACCATCCAACCTTCCTCTTCTCACTGCTTTCTGACTGCCTTCTTTGCCAAGGCCATTGGCAATTCTGACTGGTTTCCTTTCCCCAGTAGGTACTGAGCTTTTATGGGTTCTAATCCTTCACTGGGAGAATCTCCCACCTCGGATGACACATCCCTATGCCTGCTTCTGGACACTTCCTTTCTAAAGGCAGGAGCTGGACTTTAGTCACTTTGAGTCAGATAGATAACGCTAGGCTGAATGTGTAACGGGCCATTATTTCTCAGATACCCCTTTCCATGTATTCTGTTATTCCATCTGGGCTCTGGAATAACATGGAAGCTAACTGTAGACCCAAGCACAGGCACCAGGAACTCACACACAGATACACGCACAAGCTTCTCATCACTTTCCCAGTGGGTCAGACATCAGTCACACAAAACAAACACATACTGAAACCAGAAGGAACACCAAACAGGCCACTGCAGCTGAGTCATGGCCCTATATTTGACTATTTCTTTCCACATTCTGTCACAGAGTGTAGGACAGAATGCAAAGTGCCTATCACCAAAGATCAGAAATTTTGACATGTGTACACTAGCATTGGCTTTGGTGTTGGCATTGCTGAGAAACTTTCTGCTCTAACCCAAACCTCAGGGGAGTGGCCAAAGTTCATCTCCAATGCCAGGTCCCAGAAGTGTGGCTCCATTCCTGAACCCACTGCTGACACTAGAAATGCAAATTCACTCTATCAAAATAATCAAAACTCAAACCAGGACTTTTCTCTCTAGACATCCTAGGAAGACGACCAATTTCCAGAAAGTCAGCCTTGTCTCTGAGGGCTTACGCTCCCTCTGTGCTTACTCTACTCTTGTCCAGCATCTGTTTCTTCTACTTTTTCCATCCCCATGCCATGCATTCAATGATTTAATTCTGCCACCTCCTGATTATCCAGGGACCCCAACCAAAGCAGTCCCACCTCTGGATCTATTGATATCATTCTTTTTCCATTCTCCTTCAGAAATTTCCCAAACAAACAAATTCTACTGTTTTAACACTAAGGTATTAATATCTGGAAGTGGCTTTAATGATTTGCCCTTTCTGGAGGTATCTTTATTTTTGTAATAATTACAGTCACTTGCATTCAAAGTGCTTTGCATGAATACTTCATTTAATTCTCACAACACTACAGTGTATGTACTCTTATTACTCCTATTTTATTGATGAGGAAACTCAGGCTAAGAAAGGTTAAGTGATTTTTCCAAGATCACACAGCTTAAGTGTCTGAGGTAGGATTTGAACTCATATCATCCCTACTCCAGGCCACTGTCCTGTCCTCTATGCCACCTAAATGAGTTTCAAAGGAAATACTTAGAAATGGTCCCTTAAGCCCAAAGGAATGAATCTCTAATGGTAAGAATTTCAGACCCTTAAGTGTCATTCCCACAGAGAAGAGAGTTTTTAAGAAGGAAAAGGAGCCTTTCCCCAATGCTTCACAAATCACAACTTACAGGAGATCACTATAACAACCATGTTAAAAGACCAGCCATGCTGATTGACAATGATACCCTTGCCCATAGGGTCCCAGCTCAAGTCAGAAATCTTCCTCTACAAATTAAGTACTATGACTTAAGCTCATCAGTTTGACTTTCTTCTAGAATTGGAGAACATCAATCAGTTTTTGGAGTTCATAGAATATTAGAGCTGGCAAATTATACTTTGAATAGTCTAATCTAACCTTTTCATTTTATAGATGGGATAACTGAGTCTTCAAGCAAAGAAGTGATCTGGCCAAGGTCTCACACAAACTAGATAAATGGCAGAGCTAAGATCAGCTCGTGTTTCCTGATTCATTGTCAAATCCTTTCCCCTTCTCTTGAGTTTATGTTTCATCCAGAAGTTATCATTAAGAAAATCATACCCAGTGGTCATCAAAACAATTTCGTACTGGCTAAGAGACAGAAAGGAGGATCAGTGGAATAGACTTGGGGTAAATGACCTCAGCAAGACAGTCTAAGATAAGCCCAAAGACCCCAGCTTTTGGGACCAAAATCCACTATTTGATAAAAACTGCTGGGAAAACTGGAAGACAGTATGGGAGAGATTAGGCTTGGATCAACATCTCACACCCTACACCAAGATAAACTCAATGGGTGAATGAACTGAATATAAAGAAGGAAACTATAAGCAAATTAGGCGAACACAGAATAGTATACTTGTCAGATCTGTGGGAAAGGAAAGACTTTAAAACCAAGCAAGAGGTAGAAAAAATCACAAAATGTAAAATCAATAATTTTGATTACATCAAATTTAAAAGTTTTTATACAAACAAAACTAATGTATCCAAAAATTAGAAGGGAAGCAACAAATAGGGAAACAATCTTCATTACAAAATCCTCTGACAAAGGTCTAATTTCTCAGATTTATAAAGAGCTAAATCAATTGTACAAAACATCAAGCCATTCTCCAATTGATAAATAGGCAAGGGACAGGAATAGGCAATTTTCAGTTAAAGAAATCAAAACTATTATAAGCACATAAAAAGGTGTTCTAAATCTCTTATAATCAGAGAAATGCAAATCAAAACAACTCTGAGGTATCACCTCACACCTAGCAGATTGGCTAACATAACAGCAAAGGAAAGTAATGAATGCTGGAGGGGATGTGGCAAAGTAGGGACATTAATTCATTGCTGGTGGAGTTGTGAACTGATCCAACCATTCTGGAGGGCAATTTGGAACTATGCCCAAAGGGCAATAAAAGACTGTCTGCCCTTTGATCCAGCCATAGCACTGCTGGGTTTGTACCCCAAAGAGAAAATAAGGAAAAAGACATGAACAAAGATATTCATAGCTGCACTCTTTGTGGTGGCCAAAAATTGGAAAATGAGGGGATGCCCTTCAATTGGGGAATGGCTGAACAAATTGTGGTATCTGTTGGTGATGGAATACTATTATGCTCAAAGGAATAATAAAGTGGAGGAATTCCATGGGGACTGGAACAACCTCCAGGAATTGATGCAGAGTGAGAGGAACAGAACCAGGAGAACATTGTACACAGAGACTGATACACTGTGGTACAATCGAATGTAATAGACTTCTCCATCAGTGGCAATGCAGTGATCCTGAATAACTTGGAGTGATCTATGAGAAAGAATACTATCCACATTTAGAGGAAACACTGTAGGAGTAAAAACACTGAAGAAAAACAACTGCTTGATTACATGGGTTGAAGGGATATGGTTGGGGATGGAGACTAAATGATCATCCTAGTGCAAACATCAACAACATGGAAATAGGTTCTGATCAAGGACTCAAGTAATACCCAATGAAATTGCACATTGGCTGAGGGAAGAGTGGAAGAGTGGGTGGAGGGGAGGGAGGGAAATAATGTGATTATTGCAACCAAGGAATAATGTTCTAAATTGACTAAATAAACTAATTCAAATGGCAAAAAAAAAAGAAAATCACACCCCTCTGGGGTTTTCTTTATTCCCTCTCCATAATAATAATGATAATATTCAACCCACAATATGAAGGCAAAGACATGTCAAACAATGGCTTAGTCATAATAATTTATTATAGAAATGATAATAGCACTTAATTGTTTTATAAAGTGCTTTATATATGTTATTTCATTTGATCCTCACAACTACCTTGTAACATTGATGGTGTTATTTCCCCTATTTTATAGATGACTATATTGAGATTAAGTGACTTGCCTAGACTCACACAATAAAGGTCTGAGATAGGATTTGAACTCCTTGTTTCAAGTCCTTCACTCTATCCAATGTAACATCTAGCTGCCCTGAAGGAGAGGTTAATGATACTGATCTAGAAACTTATCTTTGCCACTAGAAATGGTAAAAAGACTATCCTTAAGGAGGTGAGGCTTAATGATTGATGCAGATTATGCAAGGAAATGGCAAACATTATGCAACAGGTCACTGCATGCTGCAAACTTTTAGGGTCTGCTGAATATCTAGAGAGACATGATCAGGTTGCCAGAATAATACACGGAAAGCACATTCTCTAGTCATAAACTAACCAATGACAAATCCCCATAGTATAAACACAGATTCCCAAGCTCTCCTTGAGAATTCAAGCATTAACATGGGCAGAAGGCTCACCCAAATTTGCCTAGACAGAATCTGAATCATTAAAAATTTAAGAACAACATTTTCAACGGATGGTACCATATTGACAGCTAGGTGGCATAGTGAATAGAACACAGCACTTGGGGTCACTAAAACCTGAGTTCAAATTCTTTCTCAAAATACTGAAGGGCTCTGCTCAAATCTCTTTACTTCTCTGTGTCTCAGTTTCCTTGTCTGTAAAAGGAGAATAATAACATTTATCTCACGTGGTAATTCAAATGAATCAGCATGTGAAAAGTGTTCCACAAACCTTAAAGTACTACTAAGTACTTGTGGTTATTATTTATTATTAACATTCATGATCTCCAAACTATAGTACATAGAATGAAGAGTTTTCAACATATAGAGATCTAGTAAAAGAAATCAAAACCATGGGGAGACAGCAAGAGGCACATAAAATTTTCATCATCCTGTTTGCTACAGGAGTTTTCCTGAAGATGCTTTTAGTAAGCCTAGAAAAGGTAAGCTCCTAACTTGGCTTCAGTTATTAAAAAAGCACTAATTCTAACATCTTCACAACAGTTCGCAGAAATCAGAATATAAAAGAATAATAGAAGGAAATAAACATATTAGAGGACCATCTTTATCCAATTCTTATCTCATCGTATAAGATGAAGGATGGAAGCAAGGAAGGATGGAAGCAAGGAAGGAAGGAAGGAAGGAAGGAAGGAAGGAAGGAAGGAAGGAAGGAAGGAAGGAAGGAAGGAAAGAAGGAAGGAAGGAAGGAAGGAAGGAAGGAAGGAAGGAAGGAAGGAACGAAGGAAGGAAGGAAGGAACGAAGGAAGGAAGGAAGAGTGGGAGGAAAGGTGAGAGGAAAGGAGGAAGGAATTTTTGCACCACAGCATATATCACAGATCACCTCAGGGGAAAGGAACATAAAAGAGGTCCTAGGTTGGAGCAGAACTGTAAAGCACAACCCAAGGGAGAAGTACTTAATAAGGGGGACGGGAGTGGTAAGAGGAAGTATAAAAACATAGAGACCCTAAGACAATAGCATGAAGCTATTGTTAGGACAGCCACTGTGCTGAGGAAATGAGGAAGTATAGGGTGGAATGGAGTAGTTCATGCCAGTCTGCCATATGGTAGTCACTAATTTTAACTAATTACTTTTGCCCATTAGATGTGAAACTCTATTATTTCTGTACTGCTAAGAGATAGTAAATCCTATCAATGCCCTCAAAATTCAGCACCTTGGGATAAAACCCTGTTTGTCCCACCCTAGTTATAGCTGTGGATGCCTATAATTCCTTCTCTGGCTCTAATTCAAAGTGCTTTATTCAGCCTACTATGGACTTTGCAGTGATTTACTACTCCAATTCTCCATGGCCAGCAAACAGAAATCAATCCATCCTATTAGGCAGGCAAACAAGGAAGCTGTCAGACTGTACTGGTTGGATATTTCTATTTTCTTCCTTTGTAATTGAGCCTCAATCAAGGAAGTTAAACAGTGCACTAAGAGAGCTGCATCAGAGTAACAATGAGACTAGGGAAACTGACTTGTCAATAAGTGCTGGGGAATCATGACACTAATTGAGAATAGAATGATACTCCCTGCTCAGTCAAAACCTCTGTCTTTTGGCTTAGATCAATAAATCAAAAATAATTGTTTACTCTGCCTTAGCCAAACACTTTATATTCTAACTGGTGTTTTGTTTTCTGTTTATAATTTTTTGGGTGTGTGTTTGGGCTTCTTTTGTTGCTGTTGCTGTCTGTTCATAACATGAAAATTGATAAAGAAGCCTCATTTCATTTTTCTGGCACCATGTTGTTCATTAAAAAATAAAGAAAATACAGTTAGTGATGACTTCTGCTACAACATCTTTCCATCTAAGGTCATAAGTGTACATGAAAAGACCAATTTTAGAACAAAACCTCAACTGCAATTAAATCTGTTGTGTGTATAGTTTTTTTAGGGTAAATAGTTAAATATATGGGAAGAGACATCAAAAATTACATAATACACTCCTCTCTATTGTTCTAATTTTGAGATGTGCCATTCTAAACATCTCTATTTCTTTTTTTTTACAGTTTTCGAATTTATTTAGTCAATATAGAACATTTTTCCTTGGTTACAAAAATCACATTATTTCCCTTCCTCTCCTCCCCTCACCTTTCCCACAGCCGGCGTGCAATTTCATTGGGACATGTGTCCTTCATCAGAACCTATTTCCATGTTGTTGATGTTTGCACTAGGATGATCATTTAGAGTCTACATATCCAGCCATATCCCTTCGACCCATGTATTCAAGCAGTTGTTTTTCTTCGGTGTTTCTACTCCCACAGTTTTTCCTCTGAATGTGGATAATGTTTTTTCTCGTAGATTCCTCCAAGTTATTCAGGATGATCACTGCATTGCCACTGACAGAGAAATCCATTACATTCAATTGTACCACAGTGTATCAGTCTCTGTAAACACCTCTATTTCTAGCACTATCAAAATGCTTCCATCCACAATCAAAATGACTAAACCTAGTTTCTACCTCAGTTCGGTGGCATAATGGATAGAACACTGGACTTGAAAACAAGAAGACACATCTTCATGAGTCCAAATCCAGTCTAAGAGACTTACTATTTTGATGACCCAGGGCAACTTACTTAACCCCATTTGCCTCAGTTTCCTCATCCATAAAATTAGAAGGAAACACTAAATCACTCCAGTATCTTTGCCAAGAAAACCTAAAATGGAGTCAAAAAAAAATCAGACACAGTTGAAAAATGACTGAACAACAGCATTTAATTTAAATTACTTTCCCTCTCTCACTTCACATTCCAGTCAAACTAGGCTAATTGATGTTCCTCCCATGTGACGTTTCATCTCCTATCTTTGTACATTTCAACTATCCATCAGACATGTCTCCTTCTTGAAATTCCTATCTCCCTTTAAGAGTCTGCTCAAATTTCTCCTCCAAAAGGAGACTTTTATCCTTTCCTCAGTTGTTACCTGAAGTCACAATCCATTTTTTTTTAGTTTGAGGCACTTAGATGGCACAGTGTAAAAAAGTGCTGGCCTGAGGTCACTAAGAATTGAGTTCGATTCATGTAACTATGGGAAAATATTCTAAATTAATTAATTAATTAAACTAAAAAAAAAAGAATTGAGTTCAAATATGACCTAAAATACCTAATAGCTGGATGACCCTGGATAAGTAAATTCATTTCTTTCTCTGTTTTAATTGTCTCAACTATAAAATGAGGATAATAACAGTACCTATCTCACAAGGGTGTTGTAAGGATAAAATGAAGTATTATTTGTAAAGAATTTCTGTTCTTGATCTACTTTGTGTATGTTTTATCTAATCCAAGTCCATTGGTACGGTAACTCTCTCCTCACTAACGAAGATCCATTCCCTGCAACTATGTGAAGGGTGGTGACAGTTAAAGAGACAAGAGCAACAGTCTCTGAGAATGATTTGAACTTTCTTCAGATCGTTTTGGACTCTTTGAGTTCTGTACTTCAGGTATTTCTGGCTTTCAACTTTGAAAAATGAAGATGGATGATGCCAACCAATGGCTCTTCAGTTTGGACCCTGGGAAAAAAGTTGACAGGAGAGAAGTAGACAGCCTCTATCATGTCCCTATCTCCAGCATCCTACATTAAAGATTTCTGGGAAATTCGCAGTGAGTGTGAGATCTAGGACTCTCTCTCTAGGTTGGACTGACTTACTTCACTCCCAATGGGAGAGTTCCTTCATTCTGCATTGTCTAGCACATATTCTCCTATGCATTTGTTCTCTGATGTCTGTTTTGCTATCACCTTGGATTAATGGATTTCCTTGCTATTTTTGCTGTATGTTCATTGTAGAACTGGTATTTGGTAGAAAGATAGTCAAACTTTGGGATCCTCCTTTCCACAATTAACAGTGATCAGAAGTTTAGTTTGAACTTGAAAACTTATCCTCTAGACTAATTATGTTTAAGGAAGTGGATAGATATAATTCTGGTCCAGAACTTCCCTCCAAGACAGAAGACTGGCCAAGCCTCTGGCCCCAACCTCCTGTTCTCCCTTCTGGAAGGAATCTAAAGCTCCCTTAGAGAATATAGAGTGAAGAATAATCTAGGGATGTCTATTCTGCTTCCCTTCAAGTCACATAATACCTCCATGCCACATATAGGACATAACCATTGAAAAATTTATACTGACTTATCTAGGTTCATATTATCTCTCCCAACCCTTGTTGGTAAAATATAAGCTGCCTGAAAGCGGGTAGTATTTGATTTTTGTCTTTGAGTCTCCAGTACCTGGAACATAGTAAGTACTTACTAAATGCTTTTAAATTTAATTGCAATTCTGCCAGATATCTGAAAAATCTACTTCTATTATTCATTGATGGGCAGAATACTATCATATTCCAATTTAAACTGCTTGGGGTTTAAAAAGTTCTGAGTCACTGAATTTGAAGTTAATTAAAGGCTAATCAGAAATCCTTTTTGATGTTGCTATTATTGTTTTCCCAATCCTGATAGCTGTAAATATTCTTAAAATATAGGAGTTCAGTTTTCTTCATTTAGAGTAGAGGTTAGAGACAGAAGATCAGTCAAGTCTTGCTTCCAAAGTCCACCCCAAGACGCTCTTTCTCTAGGAATGGGAGCTGGGATAATTCAGATGGGCAACTCTAGTTTGCTACAACTATAGCTTTCATTTTCTCCCACTCTTCCACTTCTGTCATTTGTTGTGTGAGTGCTTCATGACAGCGTAAGCCAAGAGTCTAGACCAGAAGAAACACATGAACAATGCCATACCCACAATCATAACACAGAGGAAGAAAGACCCAAGATTTAACATTTCATACAGCCCCACTATGCAAGGCTTCTCCCATTCTTTTCTCACCACCATGGATTAATATTTATTCGAGCCAAAATCTGCCAGACTCCTCTCACTATCTAACTTCTCTAAATTCCATGATAGAATTGCCAATGCAAACAGCTTCCCCTCAATTCAACTGTTTTCTATAGCCAAGATTACAAAACTAGGTATTATTGGGGGCAGCTCAATGGCTCCATGGATTGAGAGCCAGACCTAGAGATAGGAGATCCTGGGTTCAAATGTGGCCACAGACATTTCCTGACCCTGGGCAAGTCACTTAATTCCCATTGCCTAGTCCTTTGAACTCATCTGCCTTAGAATCAATACACGGTATTGATAGACGGTATTCTAAGACAGAAGGAAAGGGTTTAAAGCAACAACAACAACAACAAACTAAGTATTATCGCATTCAGAGTAAATTCAGCTCTGGCGTGGGCAGGGTTCCTCTCAGTTCCTAAGTCAATCTGACCACAAGTGGAGTTGCACTAGTAGGGGCAACAGAAAGTCTGATCTGAGCCTTCCTGTCCCCAGAGGGATTGAGAATCAAGGGGATGGGAGAGGAAAGGAAAGGAGAGGAAGCACACCTCCCAGGAAAGAAATCCAGCTTCCCAAATGTCAGGACCTAATCATTCCAAACTAGTTCCTACTCTATTTCCTCACACAGGATACTCCATCTCCCACCTCTGTATCTTTGCATTGGCAGTACCCTATTCCCTAAAAGTACTCAGACCTCATTTCCTCTTCAAGGAGCCTCTTCTTTCCTTCAAAACTTTGTCCAACACATTTTGAAGCCTTTCTTGATTTCCCACCTTCCAATTTACTTGCACTTATTTTGCATATATTTGTTTATACACATCATGCTTTCCTCCCATAAAGCATAAATTCCCCTGGATCAGGAACCATTTTATTTTTGTCTTTGTATTTTCAATACCTGGCATAGAGACTGACACACAGTAGGCATTTAATTAATGTTTGTTGTTCAATTTCCAGTAAACCTTCTACCATGTGCCAGGGTAATCTACTTGTTCTACAAGACAAGATCTATCCCTCACTTAGCCTCTTCTCTACACAATACCCCCTATTTTCTTTCTGATTTTGACACCCAGATTCTAGTATGTAACCTTAGGCAAGTTATCTTCCCTCTCTGAAACATCTCTTCTTCTTCAAGATGAAAATGTTGGTCTAGACCAGGGATTCTTAACCTGAAATCTAAGGAATAGATTTCAGAGGGCCTGTGGATTTGGGTGGGAAAATGAAAATATTTTTCTTTTCTACAGTAATTGATTTCCTTTGTAAACCCATGCATTTTATTTTATGCAGAGAAAAAGTCCCTAGGATTGCCCAGATTCTCCAAAAGGTCCACAGCCACCCCAAAAATTAATAATCCCCATCTAAATTGTTCCTATGGTCATTTCCAATCCATACATTCCTTATTTTAAGGAGAATGGCTTTCTTTGATGAGTAGGAACCTTACAGGATTTCAGAGTAATGACTGGGAGAATCAATGATTTTGCCATGCTGCAGATGTATATAATATATAGGCACTTGGCCTGAATCTCTGGGGGCCCTAGGTACATTCCTTTGGGAAATTAATTTAGTTTACTAAACAGATATCAGCTAGTTTTCTTTTGATATGTTAAAAACACACAAGTGACACAAAAAGTAATATTAATTGAAAGACAATGGTTGGCATATCTATGTTCAGCTAATTGTGTTTTGCTTTTGATTGTTTTTGTCAGGTCAGTTATTTTCCCAGGTGCTTTGCCATTGCTTTCAGGTAAAACCAGCTCCTTGGGCCATTATGCTGAGTGGTGCTATTTTTTCCTCAATGGATCTGAAGAACTCTGCTGTACTGAGAATGATGCCACTTGTCTGCCCCTGGTAGTCAGCAGAGATAATACCTGAAATTACCCAGGACCAAACTCAGCACAGAGTTCAAGCTTCCAACTTCTTGAAAGTCACCAATCCATTAGCCTACTTTGCTGAAGTGAGTGGGATTGGCTTGGCACTTCTGTTTGGCTGCCATGAAGAAGGAGTAGCACTGCCTGCCACAAAGATGGTGGCAACAGTGTCTAGGCCATTGATATCAGAGAGAGTGCTAATAGACTCTTCGACATACTTTGAAGTTTTAGAGCGGACTTAGTGGGTTGTCACCAAGACTTGGAACATGCATATCAGTCTATAAACACTTCCTGGTTTCCCACAAAGTTACATTCAAGACAATTTTGGGGAAGGTGGTAGCCAGCCTCAAACATAACTTATCCCAATCAACCCTAGACTCCTACCTCAGGGATGGCATGTCATAGGGAAAAGAACGTTGAATTTGTAATTAGAAGACCTGTGTTCATATCCTACTTCTGCCACTATTTGACTTTGGAAAAGGGGTTACTTTCTCAGAGTCTTAAGCTAAGTTCCTGAACTTAAAATGAAAGTGTTGGACTCTCTGAAGGATAAGAAGATGAGAGAGGGAATGGAGGAAAGGAGAAGAGACAGATAGTAGACTGTGACTTCCAGGACTGATGATAAATGTCCTTAGTGTGTCCAGGTGAACAAGTAGGTTGATCTGTTCATTGTAGTTTATTGCTCATTGTTCTAAGGTCTCTTCCAGCTCTAAATCTATGCTCCTGTGATCATTCCTTATCCACCTACCTGGAGATGGATGTCATAAGCATGATAAATAGATCTGGAAATAAGCCACTTCTTTCTGAATTTGGAACAGCTAGGTAATACAATAGATAGAATGCTGGGTCTGAAGTCATGAAGACTCATCTTCAGGAGTTCAAATCTCATCTCAGACACTTGCTAGCTGTGTGACCCTGGGCAATTCACTTAACTCTGCCTCAGTTTCCTTATCTATAAAATGAGCTAGAGAAGGAAATGACAAATTACTACATTGTCTTTACTAAGAAAACTGAAATAGGGAAATAGGGTCACAGGGAATCAGACATAATCAAAACAAGTGAACAATAACCTCCCAGAGTTGGTGTGAAGGTGAAATGAGATTATTTTATTTCCTATATTGTCTGACTGAAAAGAATATAAGCCCGCCAGAGGCAGCAAGAACCATATATTATTCTTTTAAAAAATTCATTATAGAGGGGCAGGTAGGTGGTTCAGTGGAGTGTGAGCCAGGCCTAGAGATTGGAAGTCCTGGGTTCAAATGTGATCTCAGACACTTCCTAGCTGTAGGACCCTGGGTAAATCACTTAATCCCCATTGCCTACCCTTTACCACTGTTCTCCCTTGGAACCAATACACAATATTGATCCTAAAACAGAATATAAGGATTTTTTTAAAAGATACCAGAAGTCTAGTCTAACAATAATTATAACTTGGCTAAGAAATCATAGTCAAGAAGAGTTTCTTATAAACCTGCTTTAATGAAGAGATAAAAAAAAAGATTCCTAATTAGCCCATCAGTTATTGGTATGTAAATAAGCTTTTCTAATGTGCTTGAAAATCATTTGTTCCTTTAAAATAGGTCAAACACTCCCCCCTGTAATCTTGTTTATACTCTTAATTTGCTTAGCAAACCCTTTCTTTTTAATAGTGAAAAGGTGAACTTCCAGAGCCTGAGTCAGAACATCACACATTTCCAATTAGTGGGCTCTAAGTCCCAGAGCTTTAACTGTACTTTTTAACCCTTTCAAGGTACTATATAGCCCCATCATTGCTTGAAGGCCTTGTAATGTCCCTCCTTTTCAGTTGCCCTCAGTCCTAGTGTGCACCATGAAATTCTCTTCAAATTGGGGATACCTTTTGGCTGCTCTCAGTCAAACACCAGACAGACCCCTCATTAATCCTTGCAATGAATCTGAAGACCTATTTGTTTCATGTTCTGGAGCTCAATCCATGTTCTATTTTCCTGTAACACCATTGCTGTGTTACTGACTGAATTTACAAGTCAACATTCTATGCTCTACTGACTTCTTATGATTTCTATTCCAAGAAATAGATTTCTTACAACTCCACTCAGCAATTTGCAGAACCCCACAGAGGAGTGACAAGGAACCTGGGATTGAGCTGGGTGGGACAAGATAGTGATTTCCTTTCACCTTTGATATACTTGCAAGTCCATGGAAAGCAAATTGTAGATTTGTCCTTCTGAAACTCATTGGAGGGCAGACATGCACTTTAGCCAAGTTGCCAGGCAAAGGAATTAAGAAAGAATACTCTTTGTCAACCATACTGCCTGGTGCCTAGTCACTTCTTCCACTCCCTAGTAACAAGTACCCAACATGACAGATTGAAGTAATGAGACTTCCTTGTCTGTTTCACTGAGTATCTTTTGTCATGCTCTTGATCAGGGATGTCTTCTCTTATCCTCTCCACCTATCCAGAAGTTTCCTTAATATTTTTCAGAATCTGGTTTGTGCCCTACATCTTCCTTGAATCTATTCCTATGTACCCCAGCTCACATGCATTTTTATATATAAAATTATATATTTTAAAAACATTTATAAATTTTTACTCATAAAATTATAAAGTTTATAAATTACAAATAAAAAAGTTTAAATTTTGCTCTGAACTTAGGTAGCATTTATGGTCTATACTAACAGCAGCCACCACTTGGAGGACTATCATGGAGATGCACACTCAACTTTCCATTTAGCTAATGTAAGCCAGACCTGACACAATCTGTATCAACTTCTTGTAATAATTCGAATGAAGCCCTCAAATATTTAATTGGTTGTTTCCTTTTCCTAACTACATGGTTTCAACCCTGGCATAGAAGATAGTGAGACAGCTTTGGAACATTGAAACCTGGACTTAAGTACTACCTCTAACTCATATTATAAAGTGGCTATTTGACTCTGGGGGAATCACTTAACCTCTAAGAAGCTTAAGTTCAAAGCAAGAGCTAATCTGTATTGGTAGAGGGAAATTCCTTACAGTGAATCCCTAAAATCAATATAATTACCAGTCTGGTCCCTCCCTACATACACACACCATCAAAAGAAAAAAAAATGAAATAGTGATACTAACACTACACACCTCAATGGTTTATTGTGAAATGTTTTGTAAATCTTAAATTGATATGGAAATGAGAATCATTATCTTTGTTATAATTTTATTTGTTATAATTATCTCACTTCCTAATTATAATCAAATTGAAAACCATCATGGGATCATAGCTGAAGAGATGGAAGGGACCTTAGTGACTATTTGTCCAAATCCCTCACTTCACAGATGAAGAACTTAAGTCAAGTGGTTAAGTCATTTGCCCAAAGCCATACAGTTGATAAATTTCAGAGTAAGAATCTTGGCCCTAGGTCACCTGACCCATTCACTGAGCATGGTGGAAGCTTCTGATGATATGAATTTACAAGCTGGCTGGGGAGACAGGACAAATATACAAAATAACAAATAATAATGTCCCTAGTTCTTGCCTTAGTGAAGGAAATGGAAATCTAAGTAAACTGAACCTGGAGCTCTATCCTGAGGTGACCCCAGGCATCAGTGTGAGATACATCATTAAAAAATGGAAAGTGAACTGAATGGGGAACCCAGGAGAGCCGTCTACTAATCTTGGCTCTGTGGCTAACTTGCTTTACCATACTGTGCAAATCACATTTCTGAGCCCTATTTCCTTCATCTGTTAAAAAGTATTTTAGATTGGATGATTTTTTAAATAATTTCCATTTTTGGTGGAAATATGTACAATCTTCTACAGAAGCTTCCATGTGACAGTTGTCAAAGGTCACACATACACATGCGTGCATGCGTGCACATGCACACACACATACACACACACACACAGACACACACACACAATGGACTGATTCACCAGGATTGAGAATGGAAGGTTTTATTCCTGATTATTTGAAATCATTATTTAATATCTAATGTAGAATCTGAAAACTTCTCCTTCATCACTTGTTTTTTAAGGCAAGTAGATGGTAGAAGTCAGAATTTGGAGCCAGGAAGACCTGAGGACAAAAAATCTCCAAACACCATCTGTGTCACTCTTGATAAGTCATTTAAGTGTTCTCAACCTCAATTTCCTCATCTGTAAAATGAGGATAATAATAGCACCTATCTCCCAGAGTTTTTGTGAAGACAAAAATGAAATAATGTTTTTAAAGCTGTATGGAACCCTCAAAGGGCTATGTAAATGCTGGCTTTTGCTTTTGCTTTTTTAAACCATGCCTATGATCTTCACAGATGGAGAGAACTCTTTGTGAGGAACTCTTATTACCAATGCTGACTATCATCTCAGCAACAGAGCTGGGGGAACTGAAAGGTTAACAGTCTTGCCTAAGGTTACACAGTCAGTTTAGTTGGTCATTATCTTTCATTCTTAAAGAGGACCAAAATGGCATCACTATGTTGGGGTCAATGTATCATGTGTCCAACTGTGGCTGATCAGACCAATAGGAGCACTGAAGACTCTATTACAGGTCAGGAACAAAGAACACACATGAATATTTTGGATAGAGGTGTCTCTAAATTTGAGCATCTCACATTTCTCTTGAGCTACTGAAATTCTGCCTTATGTGTAAAAGGCAGGATTTGAACCCAAGTTTTCCCTTCTCTGAGGCTAGCTTTCTAGACATTATCCTACCTAACTTGACTTTCCTACCCCAAAACTATCCGCCTATACATAATTTAATTAGTGAATATATATATATATATATATATATATATATATATATATATGAGCAGCTAAGTGACTCATTAGATAGAGAGCCAAGGTCTTGGGTTCAACAGTGGTTTTAGACACTTCCTAGTTATGTGTGATCCTAAAAAAGTCACTGGATCCCAATTGCCTAGCCTTTACTGCTTTTCTGTCTTGAAATTGATCTTTAGTATCAATTCTAAGACAGAAAATAAGGCTTATATTATAGATAGATAGATAGATAGATAGATTAGAGAGATGATGGAAGGAAGAAGGAAGGAAGGAAGGAAGGAAGGAAGGAAGAAAGGAAGGAAGGAAGGAAGGAAGGAAGGAAGGAAGGAAGGAAGGAAGGAAGGAAGGAAGGAAGGAAGGAAGGAAGGAAGGAAGGAAGGAAGGAAGGAAGGAAGGAAGGAAGGAAGGAAGGAAGGAAGGAAGGAAGGAAGGAAGGAAGAAGATGAAGAACTTATATTTGTTTATTGTAAAATATAGCTTATACTATGAGGGCATATTTTTGTTAGTGAATCACAACTTCATTTCCTAGGAACCTTGGGGCACAAAGCATCACCCTCCCTTTCCCAATTCCTTCCAGCAGCACTGCTTCAGCACTGAAGTCAGCTTGGCAGAAAACAGCAGAAATCCCCATGGACTTTTTCCCCCAACTCATTTTTTTTCTGCCTATACCTGTGGCCTTCACCTCCACCCATAACAAAAGACTCTGATTTATTTCAGAGTCTGACAAAATAGAAGTTGAGAGACAGGAACAAATTAAGTTTTAAAGCTTCATCCTAAGCATTCTATAAGCACTAAATAGAATGTCACGCCATAATTGCCTGCTAGCTTAGAAAAGCAACCTTTCTCTCCAGTAACACTAGTTGTTATCAAGCCATTACTTCCAGGAAGGAGTGTATGCCCCATCTGTCCCTCTCTCCTGAGCATTGTTTGGTCCCAGGGCAATTGGGGGAGGGGGGAAAGCATTTTTTATTAAAAATATAATGTATGCATAGACAGGAGGATGGTGGAAGTATCCAAACCCCTTTCTATGGTGCTTTCAGGAAAGCACCCTAATTCCCCAACTTAGAAATGCTGACTTGTTTAATGAGGGCCTCTCCTTCCCTGGGGAACTGATGATGCCTCAAAGACAAGCAGCAGCAAGGAAAGAGTCTGAGGGAAAAAGTGTATGTTTAGAGAGAGAGGGGTGATGAAATCTGTGAGTGGGGTGATGGGGAACATATCATTGTCCTGCTGCCAGCTCCAATCATGACTTTCCTAATTTTCTGCTCTTAGATCCCTTTGAAATTCTAGCTTCAGTACTGGGGTGGAGGAGAAGAAGTCTGGAAATAATATTTTAACAATTGCTTACTCCACCATGGAAAGCCCAATTATCTTAGAGAACTGAGATTGTTAGAAATTCAGACAATATTCATCTCCCTCCTTATGTGTAAGTAGAAAAGAGAGAGAGGGAAAGAGAGAGGGGAGTGGGGTGAGGAAGAAAGAGAGAGAGAGAGAGAGAGAGAGAGAGAGAGAGAGAGAGACAGAGACAGAGACAGAGACAGAGACAGAGAGAGAGAGAGACAGAGAGAGAGAGAGACAGAGACAGAGACAGAGAGACAGAGACAGAGACAGAGAGAGACAGAGAGAGACAGAGAGAGAGAGAGACAGACAGAGAGAGACGGAGAGAGAGACACAGAGACAGACACAGAGACAGAGACAGAGGAAGAGACAGAGAAAGAAACAGAGACACACAGAGAGACACAAACACAGAGACACAGAGACAGTCAAAGACAGAAAAAGACAGAGGGAAGTTATCTTCTTCAAATTCCCCTGTCTGCTTTTCTCAAGAAGGAAGCTTATAATTTTGGACCACACCCATGATTCTATTGACTGAAAGGGAACTCCTATTGAGGAAACTCCTTTTACCAGTGCAGATGTGTACCTTCCTTATATTTTAGAATTTCCTGGGACATGGAAGGATGGAATAACTTTCTCAGATTCGCAGTCAAAGGTAGAAACTGAAGTCAGATCTTCCTGACTGAGGCTACCTCTCTATCCATGATACCAAGATGCTTCTTAGACATGGAGTTTCCTTTTTCCTCATCAAGAGATCACTCCTTTTCAGAAGATCACAGTAAGATCATTGTATTGTGTTAGTTTATAGACTGGGTACAGTCTAGCTGAAATGAAGATGTCAGAGTCATGGAATGGACATAAAATCAGAACTAGTAGATGAAATAATCATAAATGTTGTTTATACCAACATTGCACTTTAGGATTACAAAACATTTCAAATACACAATGTCCAATATCTTAGTGCAACTATTTGAGCTATTAAAGGGCAACTAGGTGGCCTAGTGTATAGATGACAGACCTGGAATCAGGAAAACTCCACTTCCTGAGTTCAAATATGGTCTCATACACTTACTAGCTGTATGACCCTAGTCAATTCATTTAACTCCATTTGCCTCTATAAAATGTGATGAAGAAAATGGCAAACAACTCCAGGATCTTTGCCAAGAAAACTCAAACTGGGTTAAATGAAGAGTCAGACATGACTGAAAACAAAAAAAGCTATTATAGCTTAAAACTGTACTAAGACTTTTGAGACACCTTATATATTATTCCACTATCACATATGATTTCCACAACCTAGTGCCTAAGGCTCAGAGAAGTGAAATGATTTACCCACAGTCACATAGTTCCTAAGTGATAGAAACAGGATTTGAACCCAGGTCTTCTGAGTTCTAAGGTGCCACAAAATAAAACCATCCTCATTGGTTATTCTAGTCAGGAGTAGAGCAGTGAGGAAGGAGGAGAAGAAGCCAATTTCTTTAGATTAGTGTCTTTGGAAAGAGGCAATGGGACAGTGGATAGTCAGGAAGACTTAATCCAAATTCAGCTCCTTTACACATGATTATCCTATGGCCAATGGGCAAATAAATTAGTCTCTTAATGGCCCAGACAACTCTCTAAGACTATATATACATACACACATATATGTATACACACATAAATATATATTTAAAGGTGCAGATGTAAAATGACCAAAAAGGGAAATGATTAATGTTGGAGGGGATGTGGGAAAATTGGGTAATACACTGTTGGTGGAACTGTTACCTGAAAGAGCCATTCTGGAGAGCAATATAGAAACAGCCTCAAAAGGCCTCAAAACTATGTATACCCTTTGATGAAGCAATATCACTACTAGGTCTGCATTCCAAAGAGAACAGAGATAAGGGGAAAGGACCTACCTGTACCAAAATATTTTTAGCAGTTCTTTTAGTAGTGGGAAAGAATTGAAAACTGAAGGGTTGTCCATCACTTGAGGAATGAATGAATGAAGAAGTTGTGGTACATGCTTGTGATGGAATACTATTGCACCATAAACAACAATGAACAACGAGTTCAGAAAAACCTGGAAAAATTCAAATGAATGGATACAAAGTGAAGTAAGCAGAACCAGGAGGACAAGGTATATAATAATAGAAATATTATATGATGATCAACTGTGAAGTATTAAACCATTATCAGCAAAGCACGTCTTCAGGACAAGGGGCTCATGATGAAAATGCTATCCCCAGTCAAGGAAGGAACTTTCTGAGTCCGAATGCAGATCAAAGCATCCTATCTTCCACTATATTTCCTTCATGAGATTTCTATTGTATGTACAATGTATGTCATCTGTCATTACATGAACAATATGGAAATATATTATATGAAAGTACAGGTATAACCTGTATCAGGCTATTCTTCACCTCAAGGAAAGGGGAAAGGGAGGAGGGAGAAAACCTGAATTTTAAAATTTTTTTTTAATTATAAAAATGTTTCTACAAGTAACTGAAAAAAATTTTAAGTTGGGAGAAAAATGCAAATATATTTGCAAATATATTTAGCATATTGATTCCTAAGTGGGCAAAAAAAATTGAAATTTTTTTCTTCCTCTAACATGATGGAGTTGAAGGAGCTATGGATCTGGAATAAAAAGACCTAGGTTTGAATACATGTCCTGTCACTAACTGCATATTCTTAGGCAAATTACTTAATTTTTCCATCCTCAGTTTCCCCATCTATAAAATGAAGGATTGAATACCTTTATTAGTGGATGACCCTTAATAGCCCTTCTAGATAAAAATATGTGATCCTATGACTTTTACTAGAGCTATATCTTTCTTCAGGCCAGGACTCTGATCAGTTATATGCTGTAAGAGTAGATACTGGGTCAAAGGAAAGAAGGACAGGTTTTTAGGTCAACCGGGTCTCACCAGAAGACATGAGAAACGTCTATGCCTTCCAGCACCTGTCTTGGAGCCTCATTTAAGGAACTCACCACAGTCAAAACAACAACCACTTATCTGAATCACATTTAGCTAATCTGTGAGCCTTTCATTCATGTTTGCTCATAACCATTTTTTCCAGATTAGGTCAATGTAATTTTTAATAATCATTTTCTGACATTTTACAATCCATGTTCTCTCCTTCCTTCACCCCATTCCCCTCCCCAAGATGGCAAGAGATATGATATATGTATGTCAGTGATGGCAAACCTATGTTATAGGGGCTAAGGATGGCACACAAAGCACTCTCTGTGGGCATCTGGCTACCTTCTTTCCCCACTCACCACCCGCAAAATTAGTTACTAGAAAGGCAGAGGGACTCTGACAGAGCTGCTCCTTTCCTCCCCTCCACCATATCTGATAACATTTTTTCACATCCCCACCCCTCTGCCCTGCAGCCCAATGGGAGTGCCTCCTCCCTCCCCTGTGTGGGGTAAGGTGGGGGGTAGGTATACAGAGTATGAGGGGAGGGGCACAGCACATGGTCTCTATGGGAGGCTGGCATGGCACTCAGTCTGGGGAGTGGGGTGGGGGCCAGCATCAATGGTTCACCATTACTGATATAGGTTATACATCTGTTATCACGCAAAACATTTCCATGTTCTACATGTTGTGAAAAAAGAAACATATTGCCTAGAGAAAAATAATGAAGAAAAATAAATGAAGAATGGCATGTTTCAATTTGCATTCAGATTCTGTCAATTCTTTCAATGGTGATTGGTAGCCTTTTTTCATTAGTCCTTTGGAGTTGTTCTGGATCATTGACTTGTTGATAGTAGTTAAGTCATTCACAACTGATAGAAAGACATTATTGTTTACTGTGTACAATGGTGTCCTGATTCTTCTTACTTTGTAACACTTCACATAAGTCTTTTCAGATTTTTTTGGTGATAATTGTTCATACAATCTTGGCGTCCTTTCCTCAAAATATTGACAGAGATAGAGGGATTATTCTTCTAAGGAGGATGCCAGCTACAGAAACGCCTAGAGATTTGCCTCTGTTATTCAATTAAATTAAATAAACATTTATTAAGTGCTTACTATTTAACAAGTCATTTTTCTACACACTGAGTATTCAATGGCAAAAAGAAGTAAATAGGGCCTCCCTCAAGGAGCTTACATGGTACTCAAAAGCTACAACATGTAAAGAAATAAGTGAATATTAAACACACATACAGTAATAGTAAGAAGGAGAGATTGCTAATAACTGAGAGAATCAGAGAAGACATGTTTGTCCTCATGAATCAGAAAACACTGGATAGCCTGGGTAACTGAAGAGAATATTCTAGTCATAAGAGACAAACAGAATAAAAGAAATTAGCAGATACATTAACACATAAATTAGGGACAGAGATCCAGAGGAAAAAGGGAAGAAAAGGAAATGACCACAGAGTAACCATTGCCATGTCTTAGAAGAGAAGACAAAGAGAAGTGGTTTATTATTTAAGGTAGCATACTATGATGGAGAGTGCTAAACTTCGATAGGTCATTCTTCTGATTCTATATTGAATCATCCAAAATGGAACTCCTAGCCCAATACCACACTGCTGGGCTGTTGTAATAATACTCCCTAGGAAGTCAGAATGCCTGTGAATAAGGACCATTACAGATGCACTAGGAACTTTAATGTATTATATATGAAAGAAAATTAATGGGTTCCATATGTATAGAGAGGTCCATGTATCATTGTGTGTGACTTAAGGGAGGCAGAATACACATCTCTAGCCTCCTCTCTTCCCACCCTTTTCCAAGGAAGATTGTCATTCCTATCAGGAAGCAATGTAGAAGGTTGGGGCTGGAGCCTACTCTTTGCTTTGCTCTCATCCAAGAGAGGGGTTCAAAGCCTTCAAAGTATGTCTATCTGCTCCCTTAAATATTGTTCACCTATGAAATATGATCGGGTTCAAACTAACTTTTAATCTCTTTGTAATTGGGGGGAAAAGGGGAATACATGCCCTATATTCAAAATTTGACTCCTTCCCCACTTAATACCAGTTCCACAACAAATATACATAGAAAATAACAAAGAAACACATTTGTCCAATCATAGCAAAACAGAAATCAGAGAAGTTATACATAGAATATATATATGTATGTGTGTGTGTGTGTGTGTGTGTGTGTGTGTGTGTGTGTGTGTGTGTGGAGAGAGAGAGAGAGAGAGAGAGAGAGAGAGAGAGAGAGAGAGAGAGAGAGTAATGGAAGTCTCTAATTAGGAGTGAAAAACTTAGCCCAACCAAGAAAGAGGGTTCTTACTCAAGAGGAAACTCCCTGAAGTCTCTAGAGTAGAAAGGTGGAAACAGGGTAATGATAGAGAATGAAGATTCCTCTCATGTCTCCCCAGAGATTTTCCCTTCAAGAAGCTGAAGAGAGTTTGCCCTTTCCAGCTTCCTTTTTGAAGCTTTAAGCCATTTTATGCTCAATGAAGGTTCTAGCTTGAAGAGTTCTAAGACTCGAAGGGGACTCTCACTTGTATAGCCTCAAAAGGGGACTGCCTAAGAATTGAAGCTCTTGCCTCATGCAGAAGATCTTCATCTCCACCAATGAGAATCGAAAGCCACATCAATGCACCCTGGGACAAGTGATGCATATAAATGCCAGCTAATTCCATCATCATGATTTTCTTTACCCACCAAAACCCTACTTTCCATATCCATTATGGCACAACTAGTTGGCACAATGAATAGAGTACTAGGTCTGGAGTCAGGAATATCTGAGTTCAAATCCAGCCTCAAAAGCTTGCTAAGCTGTGTGAACCTAGGCAAGGCACTTTAATCCTTGTCTGCCTCAGTTTCATCAACTGGTAAAATGGAGGAAATTAATAGCATCTATCTCCCAGGGTTGTTGTAAGGAAAAATGGGTAATATTTGTAAAATGACTAGCACAGTGCCTGGAGCATAATAATATTTAATAAATCTTGTTCCCTGTACTATCAGCTACTTTGTAACCCCTTTCTTCTCCTGATCTCTTAGGCTTTTTGGGCCAATTCATCTTCCAAACAGTGAAAAGGCTCTGCTCCTATCCTCTAGAGAAGTATTCTTTACCTACAGAGAGCCTGTGATTTTCCAACCAGGACCTTACTGGGGCTTGGAATATGTAAACATGGCATGTTTGCACTGGTGCAGATGCCTCCTCATGTCTACAAAGTAATCCCCAATGCAGCCTGCTCTTGTGCTATAATTCTGGGCTTGCTCTTTAGAAGTTTAAATCTTTACCTTGTTCTGGTTCCTGCTCATGAGTCTGGCTCACATCTTGCCAGCAAGGAGACATCAGTAATCTGCCATCTTTCCTTTCTTCCTGCAAGTAATAAAAACCCCAATCTGGTTGGATGCTCAAACCCTTTCCCTCTCACCTGGATCTTCTCCAACTTCCCAGTTTAATCCTTCTGGAGTTCTGACATATCATAGATATAATAAGGTGACAATCCTGTCACCTGCTCTCAGGCCACTTGCCTAGCCCCCTCTTAGAGCCTAACCAGATTCTTGGAAGCATTTGGTTGAAGTGTTCAAAAGATATCGACCTAATGGCTATTTCATTGAATTAGAATTCTGAACACTTTGCCAAACACCAACTTTCTGTGTGACCTTGGGCAAAACAACAAATTAAAATGGGAAGATCTTCACCCATCATCAGAACTGGAGTCAGAGGCTCAGGGATCAAACTCTAAATTTATTACTTATTCCCTTTGTGACCTTGAACAAGTTACTTAAACTCTGTAGGGATCAGTTTCTCCATCAATAAAATAAGGAATTGGATGAAATGGCCTCTGAATTTCCCTTCAGCTTTAAATCCATGATGCTGAGACCTTGTGCTCCCTGGACATCAGTTAGTCCATCTTAAGGGGTAAGAATCACATGCACTCACTCCATCTGCCTCTGAGGTTTGGAGAGAGTGTAAATGGCATGCTAGGTACAGCAAGCACTGAACACCTCAGATCCAGTGTGTTAAATGAAGTGGTAGGGTAGTTTCTCTAATTAACAAGGTTCCAATTAAACTTCTGGCAGTGCTGCATTGAGGATAGAAGCCCGAATATGCTGCATAAAGTTGAATTAAATATTTTGATTGCAGTTGGTTTCCAAAGACACAGAGGCAGAAAAAGGACACTTTTTTCCTCTTCAAACAACAGCTTTGGCCAAGATCCCTAAGCTGAACTTTTCAAAGTGATGATACCATTTTAATCTTATATTGGCCATCAGCCACCCAACAGTGCCATTCTCCTTCCCATGACATCTGCATTCATTACATCCTGCTGAAAGATACTAAGTGGCCTTTCTGAAGTTTCCTAAAGCCTAAGAGGACATATGGAATTCTAGTGAGGGAGAGGTTTTGTAGAAAGAACATAGGACTATACAGGGCTGCACTCTAAACTCTGCTGCTACCTAGCTTGTCACCTTGAACAAGTCATCAGAATATAGGGAAAAGAGACCTCCCTCTGGAGGCATAGGTTCTGGGGTCAAATCCAAGCCCTGATACTTGCTACCTCTTAGACCTTTGGCAAATCACCTTAACATCCTTTAGTCTGTTTCTTCATCTTTAAAATGGAGAAGATCCGCTGAGCCTCTTAGGATCCTCCCCCATCTAGTTTGAAGATCCTCTGATCTCTTTGTGTTTCCCTTTTCTCACCTGACAAATAAAATAATTGTACCCATACTGCCTATTTTACAAGGTTTTTATTGAGATAAATAAGATTTATAGATATGAAATAAGTTTGAAATGTGGCCTATACAAATGGAAAATGGCATTATTATGGTTTTTATGAACTCTAACTTAAAGCCTTCACAATGAAGGCAGAAAACCTTTGTCCTCCAGATTCCCTTTTGATCCTTGAGAAGCTTCCCTGACAGAAAAATTTTCCTCAAGTCCTGGGAAGCAGGGAAAGCTTTTACCCAAAGTCACAAATCACTAAGCTCTACAGCTGTCTTCTAAACAGTTCAATCTTTTCAGTGTTAAGTGCTTAAAAGGGCTCTCTCTCTCTTGTTTTCTCTTGAGTTTCATTCCCTCCAAACTCAACTCATCCCCATGTTGACAGGCACAGTTTTGACTAGATGTGTCTGTTGCTAAATGTTGATTTGGCTCCAGTTGGGCCTGCTCCTGTCAGAGAGCCAAAATGTGATTTTTTTTCCTCTTTCCCTAATCAAGTCCTCTATCTTCTAACTAGAATGCCATAGAACAAGAGAATCAGACTTTTAGGACTGGAAAAGCCTCAAACATCATTTAGTCCAACTAGCTTGGTTTACAGATGAGGTAACTGAGGCCCAGACATTCATTCAGTGAAACACCTGCTTCTTCTGTCCATAAAGATGTCAAATACAGAAATCAGGGTTAGCCCCTGGTCCGAATGGTATATTTAAAAACTGAGCTCAGTGTCTGATATCATAGAGGTCAGATATCAAGGTCCCTCCTGGCTTATATTCTAATGTTTCCAGGCAGTTTGGGGTCAGTTTTGATTCTAAAGAAAAAAGAATTAGTGCCACCAACTTTCTATTAGCCACTGGCAAAGAAGATGAGCTCTGAGGATTCGCCATGTCAGATTTTAAAGTCCAAGTAGGTTCTCCTCTCCTGACCTGCTTACTTCTGGCCAAATTCTCTCTGCTGCCAATTGGTCTGTGCTCAGGCAGCAAAACTAATTTTAATATTTACTTTGTACTTTGAAAGAGCTGTGATTTTGTTGATGTGGGCATCCACTTCATAACTCAATCAAGAAGCTTTTATTAAGTGCCCATTATAGAGCCAATACCATGCCAGGGGTTGGAATACCAAAGTAGGACAGACCTTGTCCTCAGTGAGGTGACTTTCTACTGAGGGAGACAGAAGATGTTCACAGATAAGTAAATATAGGATCTGTACAAAAATACACAAATACACAATAATGGCAAGAGTACTTTCACATTGAGAGGTATCAGAACAGTATTCTTGAAAGAGGTGGTACTCAAGCTGAGCTCTGAAGAAAGCTAGAGAGTCCAAGGGGTAGGAATGAGGAATTAGAATAATCTAGGCATGGCAAGGAAGGAGAGGAGGAGAAGGTACAATTTGAGCAAAGACACAGATATAGAAAATGGAATATTGTGTACTAGGAATTTCAGGGTCAAGAAGAATGCAGAACACAAATCTTCCACATTTTCTGTTTCAGTGACCAAAAAAAATCATCATCTGGCAGTCAGCCTTTAGAAAATGAGCTTTTCTGAACTCAGCTAGGCTGGTCTGTCACTGGGACCCCTCCAACTTAGCACTCCACAGCAGAGTCTTTAGGAACTCAAGGTCACCCACCAAGCTATCAAAAGGATACTTTTGTAGATGATCTCAGTATTAGTCATAACAAAACATAATTCAAAGGATAAACTTACCATGCATACACATACACACATACCACCACCACTACAACAAACACATATTATACTCTAAAGCCAAACTAAAAGAATTTTTTTCATTATTCTGTCATAATATTGGTATAGAGGATATCATTAGAGACATATATGACCAGAAAAAGATCATGGACCAGTCACGTGGCAAGAACAAAAAATAACTACTGGCAGTTCCTGACATTGCCACCATCAAGAGAACTAGAAAACCTCCAGGATATTGAACAGATCCCCTCATGTGGAATATTTACAGAAATTTAGAGATAAGAAGCACTCGGGATGACTAGTGATAGAAAGGTTGCGATGTGCAGAGTATAAAAGTGTCAACTTCGGTGGAATCACAACTCCATTTAAGTACAAAAATAACCATCATCTTGGTATTGCATATAATTGCAAATTGACCATAAATATAATTCAAATTTGATTATATTTTGCAATAAAAAAGCATCTGTCCTGCAAAGAACTCAACAGGTCTTCATGTCCCTTATCTTAATCACTCTTAATTTCTATGGAAAAATTAGTCATAGAGAGGCAAACTCAGGTATATATATTTTTTCATATATCCCTATATGAACTAGGGAGTCAGATGCTGGTCCCAAAAGAGTGTCTGGCCCAACAGGTGAGGCTTAGATCTGGATGTTTTCAGTCCCTGGTGGAATCCAAAGAGACACAGCTAGTTGGAATTCCTATTGTCTTTAATTCATTTCAACTGGAATTTATTAAATACCTACTATATGCCAGGTACTGTAGATACAAAAATAAAAACAAAAAAGCCTTACCTTCAAGAAACTTGAGTTCTACTGAAGGGAAACAGCAGATTCATAGATAAGCAAATACACAATATGTGATTTGCTACTGTAACAACAAAATAAACAGTAATTTTGTGGAGAGGCACAAACAACTATGAAAAGAAGGAAAGCTTTGTAGAGGAGGAGGCACTATGTCGAAGAGAGGTAGGAATTCCAAAGACATGGAACTGAAGAAGGAAAGCATTCCAGGCATGGGGAAAACATCCTGTATAAAAGCATGGATTCCTGAAGCATCACATCTAATTCTCCCTGTCTGTTTCCCCAAAAGGAAAACTAATGCAGAAAACATAGTCTCACTGGATTCTACTTCTCCAACAAATTCTAATTTAACATGAGCTCACTTTCACCTAATGGAACTCTCAAGCCCGCAATCTGGAGTGAGTGTGCAACTTTTGAGTTGCTTTCCCCTGAAAAATCTGATAATTGATTAAGAGTCTTCTGAAAGTAAAATTATTGTATAAGTTCCACAAAGGAACATCCATCTTTTATTATAACTTTCCTTCACAGAATGAAAAGATATCAAAAGGGGACAGCAAGGTGGCTCAGTGGATAGGCACCCAACACCTGGAGATGGGAAGCCATGGGTTCAAATCTGGTCTGAGACACTTCCTAGCTGTTATCTTGGGCAAGTTACTTAACTCGTTGTCTAGCACTTACCACTTTTTTGACTTAACTGACATTTAGAATTGGTTCTAAGAGAAAGGGTAACATTTGAAAGAAGAAAGAAAGATATCAAATAGGTCTCAAAGGTCAGATCTAGTCCAACCTGAACCCATTTGATCCCTTTTACAACTCAACAAGTTGTCATTCAGTCTTTCCTTGAAACCTCTATTAAGGAAAAAAACCCATTACCTCCTTCAGGAATCCCATAATTGTTAGGAAGTATTCTTACTTTAAGCCTAATTTGCTTCTTTGAACCTTTTACTTGTTGTTCCTAATTTTGTCCTCTAGAACCATGTAGAACAAGTCCTTTTTTCATATGACAGTCCTTCAAATACTTGACTAAATCAGCTTAAATGATACCCAAAGAAGTCATTATTTCCCTAGCTTGAAGCTCTATATTTCATACTTTTTCAATAAATGTTTGTTGCTATTGTCAGCATGGATGAAGATGATGGTAAAAACTAGGCCTAGAAATAACCACACAATGAGTTTTATTCTTCATGGGGTTTTTTAAACCCTAACCTTCCATCTTGAAATCAATCCTGCATGTTGATTCCAAGGAAGAAAAGCAATAAAGGCTAGGGAATGGAGGCTAAATGGGTTGTTCAAGGTCATATACCTAGGAAGCATCTGAGGTCAGGTTTAAACCCAGGATGTTCTATTTCTGGGCCTGGTTCTCAATCCACTAAGCCATTTAGATGTCCTCTCATATTTTTTCTCTTGAAGCAAAATCTACAGCCTGGTAGAATGAAGGAGAGTAAGGCTAGAGAAACAGAGATTTTAGCCCATATCTCTGACATTACTGGCCAAACTCAGTGGAAAGTGAATAATGATTTCCATCTAGATGATGATGTTAGAGCTATGGATTTGTGATGTTGAGCAAGTCACTTCTCTGTAGGACTTAGTTCCTCCCTTGTAAAATGAGGACAGTTGGACTAGGTTGCATCTAAGGTTTGTCCTGCCCTAAATGTATGATCTTTTGTTCTATGACCCAATATGCTTCACTCTTCTCCAACCCAAATAACTTGGAGTCACTTTTCACATAGGTTTAGTCCCTGATAGTCTTCCCAACTCTTAAAACATGATTAGCAGCATTAAAGTGACAAACTAAGTGACTAAGAAATTAAACTAAGTGATTAAAGTAGCATATATTGGGTCACTACCTGATTGAGAATAAAGTCCTCTTAGGTACAGGATTTATATAGATACCCAAAGAAGACTCACTCATGTAAGGACTACTGAATGGGCTTGCTCTTAGTCAGAAATTCTATTCAGTAGGCATGAGCCCATTCTTATACTTAAGGCTAAATTCATCTGGAGGGACTCAGGCCCAGACAGGGACTCTGGTGATACATGTGTCTTTCCTCGGTTATTTTAAAGCAATTAAGTAATTAATCCTCAGCTATTTTTTGAAATAACTAGATCATTTCAAATAGAGTAATTAATTAAAAGTAATTTATAGAGCTTGAGTTCAACATATCGCACTCATTAAAAGCACAATTGTTTTCTCTAAAGTTAAAGCAATTCATGTAAATCCTAAAAAGCACAGAGAATTTTCCCCCCACCCCACTTCTATTTCACCATTCCTCAGCTGTTCTGGATCCCACTGTGTCTCTTCTCAGCCAGGGAAGGGGAAGAAGACCTCTATCTATAAGCAAAACCAATGATTCCAGGATGCTTTTGGACACCACCTGAGCTCAGTACCACAGGGAATTGAGGCAAGCAGAGCAGGAGTAAAGCATTAATGTCAGTTCAAAACACATTTGGTTCAGCCACCCACGAGCAGTTTATAAGCTCCCTGAGGGTAGGTATAGTGCCTCATACATCTCTATGTGTTCTAGACCACTTATCACAAGGCCTTTTACACAGTAAGATCTCAATAAATGTTTGTTGAATGAATGAATTTCTCTACTACTCTCAGTCAGATAGAAGAAATTTTATTCATGCACCTGCTGTATGCAAAAACTAGTATTGAAGGGAGGACAGATAAGTAGGAGGGTTTTAAAAGTTATTAATTAATCTTATTAAATACTTTAAAAGTTAAGCAAGGGGGCAGCAAGGTGGTTCAGTGAATTGAAAGTTGGGCCAAGAAATGGCAGGTTCAAATCTGGCCTCAGACACTTCCTAGCTGTGCAACCCAAAGCAAGTCACTTAACCCCTATTGCCTAGCCCGTACTGCTCTCTTGCCTTGGAACCAATACACAGTATTAACTCTAAGACTGAAGGTAAGGTTGTTTTTTGTTTTTTTTTTTAAGTAAAGCAAGTTGTATATAATTGAGACATGAAATTTCATATACAATGCTTTTTTGTTGTTATATATATATATATGAAAACGCCAATTCTATTTAGTATTTAAGTAAGGGGAAAAAAACGAACTAACTAGGCAGTCTGGGTGAGCTGGGGGCCAGCTTATCTACTAAGTGAGGGGTTTGCCTTTTTTGTGCTAACATCTCTTTGGCAGTCTGGTGAAGCCTAGAAGAAGAGGAGGAAGACTCTTCAGAATCATGAGAAGAATCATGCCCACACATATAACTGAAGGAAATGGTGGATTTCATTTCAAAGTTAGTAAAACTAGAGACTGTTTTCCCTCAAAGTTCCTTAACGACCCCCTGAGATCTATGTTCAGAACCCTGGTATATGGCATTATGTACCTGAGATGAAGCTTAAATTTGTGATATACCTGGAGAATGTACAGAACAGTTTATCATCACATAATCTTAGGGTAGTAGAAATCTAATCCTTAGAGATAGGAGTTCAAGTCCAGTCTCTGGCACTTACTGGTGATGTAACCTCAGACAAATCCTTTAATCTCTCTGAGTCTCAGTATTCTTATCCATTAAAGGTAGATCAGCATATCTGCACCATCTAGCCCTTGGGTTGCTATAACTAAACAGTTTCCCAAAGTGTGAGATACTATGTAAGCGAAAATAATGATGATGGTAACAATTAGAGGATGAAAGATTGTATATTTATCCAGAGTTGAATACACAATGGAGATTTATTAGAATTCTGGTCTAGAATACACTTTCCATGTCACGCAGCATGAAATGTGCTATACATCACTTTGTTTATAGAAGAGGCATGACCTATAGTATATCTCAATCTGTGATATAATGAGATGTCTTCAGTTAGCGATTTATTGATGCCTGAGTGCTCACGGGATTCATCAATGCAAAAGGGAAAGTCTTCAGTGCCAACTTCTTGATTCATGTGTTTGCAGGGTGTGAGACAAGAAGAAAATCATGGTTGGGAAGGGTCCATACAAAAGTGCACAAGCTCACACACACAGACTCAGTACTACAAAGATAAACAGAGACACATGAAAAAACTCAGATGCAAATACACACAAGGAGTATATGAATAGCTATACAAACACAAATGCATGTAGTCAAGTCAAGTGTGTGCACTGAAGGGTCCAATTGAGGAGGGGAAAAAAATAGGTAAAGACCCATACTAATATTCTCCACCCCCCTCACTTTGTCTCTCTCTGTCTCTGTCTCTCTCTCTGTCTCTCTCTGTCTCTGTCTCTCTGTCTCTGTCTCTGTCTCTGTCTCTCTCTGCCTCTCTCTCTCTCTGTGTCTCTCTCTCTCTCTCTCTGTCCCTCTAACCCTTTTCCTCTTTTTCTGTCTCTCTCCCCCTTCTTCTCCCTCCTTTTCTCCTTCCTTTCATCCCTCTCTGTCTCTCTTCTTCTCCTTCCCTTCCCTCCCTCCATTCCAAGAACCAGCTAGGAACTGCAGAGGATAGAGCTTACTAGCTGGGTGACTCTGGGCAAGTTAATTAACCTCTATTTGCTTCAGTTCCTCAACTCTAAAATAGAGGCACACTAGAGAAGAAAATGGCAAACCACTCCACTATCTTTGCCATGAAATTCCATGGATAAAAGGCTATGGGGTCATATAGAGTGCAGCACAACTAAATAACTGTATGAAATATAAATATACACACATATATATGTACATATATAAAATATATATACACACATATATTTTCTCTATTTCTGTCTTTTTGTGTGTATCTCTGATTCTCTCTGTCACACACACATACATTTACAAAATCAAGCAAATGCAAAATTTCAGACTCACATACAAATACAGGAATGTACAAATAGCTATACATACACATAAAACACAATCATACATGAGGATGCACATACCTAGACAAGAGTTTGCATGGATACACACAAAATGTAAAGCCACAGACTCATGTGCATGAGGCACAAGTCCAAACATATATCAAACCCCTTTGCATTTCTCGAGTGCACATATACCCAATGAATAGTTTCAGGCAAGAATGACTATAATGGCTCCATGGGAATCAGAGGCACTTAACTTCACTGCACAGTTGGGCACCACTCTGCCCTACTGCCCATCCTCTCTCTTTGGAAAAAAAAAACAGTCAAGAAAACAGGCAATATATTACCTGAGCAGAACTCCTAGGGCACCTTGATTTCAGGAAGGTCCTTGCTGAGGAAGCCAAACTACAAACCCAGGGACCAGTGAGCTGGGAAGACTACAGCACAGTATAGAGCCCAAGGAGTTTTTGCTACCCAGGCTAGGGTCATAAAACCCTAAATATTAATGAAACTCCACTTGGGCATCTAATTGCCTTAATATTACAAGATTCGAAATAGTCTAGCCTGTGAGAAGCACATGAAAGTTCCTGTTCAAGGAATCATAAGCCATTAAACCAGGGAAAATTGCTAAATTTAAGGGCATAATAACTGTATTCTTAAAAAGATAAAGGTCAGCTGGTTGTCATTATATGCTGTCTTTTCCTCCCAATTCCCCCTTTCTTCTCCCAGTCTCAGGGTCATGTGATCTAGGCAATCTCCACAAGAGCAGCCTCTGCCATAGAATTATGACAAAGATAGCCCTTCTTCTCGCTTTGTGTAATGCCACTTAAGTTATCAGAAATCTTCTCCTCTGGTTCTCTCATTCACTTGATACATAACTCTGGCACTTAGCACAGCAAATTGCATGTAGTCAATGCTTAATCAATGTTTGTTAGATGAATGCATGCATAAACATGTAAATAGCAAACGATCCCTCATTTCTCCCTGGAGAAGTTCAGGGATGACAGTGAAGAACCATGGCTTCTCCTTCCTGTGAATGCCTACTATTTTCCACCAGCCAGCCCTACATGTTGGTGCTTAGTTCTATGGAATTGCCTAGAACAGTGATGGCAAATCTATGGCACAAGTGCCAAAGATGGCAAGCAAAGCACTCTCTGTGGTATGCAGCTGCCCTCCCTCCCTCCCTCCCCACTTCAGAGTTTGTTACAAGAAAGGCAGAGGGATTTAAGCAGAGCTGCTCCCTTCCCCCTCTCCACCACACCTAATGACATTTTTTTCATATCACTCACCCCTCTGTCAAAGAGTCCAATAGGAGCACACAGGGGGCAAGGTGAGTGGCTCATAGGTAGCAGAACAGGAGGGAAGCATAGCACTTAGGCCACTCCTCTCCCCCTCTCTAAACTGAGGACATTCCTCACTTCACCATCCCTCTTCCCAGCAGCCCAAAGGGAGTGCTTTCTCCCTCATCTGTGTAGGGTAAGGGGGTGGGGCAGGGCTGCCCAACACACAGGAAGGGAGATCACAGCACTAGGTCTTGGGAGGGGGGTACTAGGGTGGCCTGGCACTTCATCTCTAAAAGGTTCTCACCCACTGGCCTAGAATGATTGGGAAGAGCCCTCTCTACTACTTTATATATCAGGAAACTAGACATTGGTATCTGGTAGTAGCCAGAAGGACATAGATCATAGACCTAGCACTGGATGGGGCTGTAAAGACCACCTAGTTGAACTCCCAAATTTTACAGATGAGAAAACTGAGGTTGAATTCAATGTTAAGTGACTTGTTAAAGGTTACACAGGTGCTTACTGATTGTCTTTCTGACAGGGTTTGAACTCAGGTCCCCTACCACAAGAATCCAGGACTCTTTCCAACTATTTAAAAGCTCACCTTCTTGTCCTTTCCACTTTAGAGATACTGATGGTAAGAGCACCAGGATTTGTGCAATTCAATGCAATAAGCATTTATTAAGTTCATATCTCTACTATGTTCAGATCATTATGTTATATTCTGGGGATACAAAGATAAAAAATAACCTCAAGGAGTTTACAATCTAATGAGTTCTGATTCTGCAAATCTATCATGTATTCTTTATAAACCCTTATCTTCTGTCTTAGAATCAACAGGAAGGGCTAGACAATTGTGGTTGTGACTGGCGCCAGGTCACACAACTGGGTAGTGTCTGAGGTCAGATTGAACCTCCATCTTCCTGATTCCAGACCTGGCTCTCTATCCACTGAGCCACCTAGCTTCCTCCATGTATTTTTCCTTAATTGTTAAATTGTTTATGTCTATCAGATAAATGTTGACTGTTTAAGTAAATTATTATTTTTTTTCTTTAACCAAGCATATGATGGTGTAGTTATAGGCATATCCCTCTCTAAATAAAAACCCATAATTGCTCTTCAATTTATAGTTTTTGTTTATGCTATAGTTTATACTACAATTGTAATCTCAAGACACTATGTGTTTAATTAACTAGACCAGGATCACATGGCCAAGGTATGTCAGAATTGGGACTTGTACCCAGGTTTTCCTGAGTTCAAATCTGACTTTTTATCCACTATCCCATACTATCTTTCCTTAATAGGTTAACCCTCTCTACTAGTTGTGACCAAGGTGGACAACTGGACGGCTGGGCCAATAGGTGACCTGAGAGGGACAAAGGGTAAGCATGAGGTGAGTGATCATACTCACCATAGTCCCTACCTGGTTTATCCTGGAGAGTTCCCAGGGGTATTCCAAATTCAAATAGGCTGGGAGGTACTGTTCAAGAGCTTCAATTCTGGATAAGTCATGAGCTTCCAGGAACCTAAATTCTGCCTTTAGATCCCCAGCCTTCACACACCTCACTCTGCTTAGCAGACTCAGTCGGTCGTCATTGTGGTAACCCCTCTCTGAAGCCCTTTCTTCTCTCAGCTTGAAAAAACTCCAATTTGGTTATTGTTCATTATCCCCCCATTTAGACAATTTTCAACACACACTGGAACCTTTAAACAGTGTGAACAATGTTGTCAATCTTTCTGCACGCTGGCTCCGCAAGACATTAAGAGGTAAATTTACTGCTCAGCGGGAGGGGAATTAGGAACACAGTTTCCATTAATAGTAACCGGAGAAGCAAACTCATCCCCTGAGTCTGGCCCCAGGAGCCTGTGCAATATAGCCCAGCACAGCTGCACCCAAATGTGGTGCTAAGAGGCTGAGTAAGGCACATGAGGTCACCAAATTTGTCATCTCTCCATTGGGGACTCACAATAGGAAAGTCTTTGTCTTCCCTCAAACCGCAGGGATCCAGGAGAATGATGTTCTTCCAAATTCCTTGCTGATTTTCTATTTCCTCCCCCAATCAGAAATGGTTTCATTACCAAAGACAAAGAGTCCCAGCTTCAAAATACTCCATCAGCCAACTGGAAATCATTATCTCTCCAATGCAAATTCTCTACTTGAGCAAGTCTAGTCTCCCCAGAATATCTATCAAGCATGGAATAATAATAAGTAATGCTACTTCATTTACGGAACACTTTAGTTTGGAGATTTAATTCCCCAAAACAACTCTGCAAGGTAGAGTGCAAACATTATTAAACCATTTTAGAGATGGACAAACTGAGACATAGATAAAGTCATTTGCCCATGATCACAAAATCTCAAACCCAGGTCTTTCAACTCCAAATCTAGTGTTTTCTGTATTCCAGGCTAAATCCCCACTTTACTTATAAATGATACTCTCATTTTCAACTATTGTCTGCCCTGCTACTTATTATCTATTTGCATTATCATTTAAATAATTCATATCTTATACTCTTGCCTCCCTACCTAGATAGGACAGGATCCAGATCTCTCTCTCTCTCTCTCTCTCTCTCTCTCTCTGTCTCTCTCTCTCTCTCTCTCTCTCTCTCTCTCTCTCTCTCTCTCTCTCTCTCTCTCTCTCTCTCTCACTCTCTCTCTCTCTCTCTCTCTCTCTCTCGTCTCTCTCTCTGTCTCTCTCTCTGTCTCTCTCTCTGTCTCTCTCTCTGTCTCTCTCTCTCTCTCTTCCCCCCCCCCCTGCAGTTATGTATCCTTGAGAGGCAGCAGCATAGTGGAGAACAGAGGGAGCTGAACTCAGAGTCAAAATGATGTAGGACTGGATTGTTGCCTTTGAAATATACTGACCAGGTGACCACAACCAAGCCACTTACTCACTTGAGGGCTCAGGCAACTCTTTAAGCCTAGCTGAGTTGCCAACTCCACCAGTGAAAGGAGTTTACACACTGAGATTCTCCTACACCAAGAGTTTCACACTGACAAAATCACAGGTCTGGATGTTACCTTTCAACCTCTCCTCTCTGTTCCCCCATTTCATGCCCTTATTCAATTAATTGTGCTAGATGCCAGGGATCCAAAGACAAGATAAAAAAATACTACTTGACCTCAAGAAGCTTATAATCAAATGAGCATTGATTCCATATACCTACTATATATTTCCCCTCAATTGTTCAATTGTTTATCACAATCAATCCATCAGATTAATGTCCACTGTTTAAGTAAATGATTATTCTTTTCTTTGATCAAACATGATTTCCCGAGTATAGGAATGTCCCTCTACAAATAAAGATCCAAAATTCCTCTACACTTACTAGTTTGGAATCTACCTTCTGGCTCTTACCAGATACCATTTTCTAGTTTTTGATATGTAAGGTGGAGGAGATAGATCTTTGCAATCATTCTAGGCAGGTCCATAGACCTCAGCACCAGCATGTAGGGCTAGGTGGTAGAAAGGAATAGGAATTTAAAAGAAAGGATACACCATGTTCCTCACTCCCTCCCTCACTAGTATAGTATTCAGTTATAGAGTTTCCACCAATACTTAGTGCATGAATGAATGAATGAATGAATGAATGAATGGAATGGAATGGAATGGAATTGGCCAATCAATTACATCTCTGAGCTGATTTTTTTTCCTTCTTTAGGGAAGATCATTGAGTCAACTATACTCTGATTTACACATTGCCTATCATATCTGAGTTTTTTTTCCCTTAGCAGAATTGGTTTCCCATCTACTAGTCCCTCCTCCCATCATGGTTAAGAGGGAAAAGAATTAAAGTGGTAATGAGGATATCTGTGTTCAAGGTCAGGTGATGTGCTCTAGCCATTGAACTTTAGCAAGTTATGTAATTTCTGTGAGGCTTTGTTTCCTCAGTGGCGATTATTCATTTGCCATCTTCCCCAACCACTTTATAAGGCAAGAGATATATGAGGGAGCCAACACAAAGTAGTGAAAAGAGCAAAGGAGTCAGAGAATCTGAGTTTAGGGCACTGTTCCATTACTTTCTACCTATGACATCATGTGATATCAGAGAAAGCATAGCAACTCTGAAGTCTGAGAAGCTGGGTTCAAATCTAGCCTGTGTCATTGACTATCAGTGACCTTGGATATGTCATTTAACTTCTTAAATTCTCCTAGATATGGCTAGGTCATTGAGTGGATAGAACACTGGACCTGGAAGCAAGAAGACACAAATTCAAGTTGAGCTTAAGACATTTCCTTTCTGTGTAATCACTTAATTTCTGCCTGACAGTTTTCTCAACCTTAAAAATGGGATAATAATAATAATACCTACCTCCTAGGATTGCTGTATGGATCAAATAAGATGATATTTGTAAAATATTTAGTACAGTGCCTGGTAAAGAATAGTCATTTAATAAATACTTGTTTCCTTCTCTAATTCCTGGACCTTAATTTCTTCATTTGTAAAATAACAGGGTTGATTTTCTTAACCTGTCCTTTTTAAAAAACATTTTGAAAATTATATTTCAAAATAATCTATTTCCTTTGTAATTTCATGAATTTCATTTTGTGCATTTAAAAACATTATTCTGAGAGTCTATAGTATTCACCAAATTACAAAAAGAGTCCATTGGAATAAAAAATGTTAAAATCTTTTAGCTAGAAGATTGTCTTAGTTGTTTCCAACTCTAAGATTATATGATTCTATATAGTTCTCGATTTTGTACTTAGAAATTATCACATCCTTCCCTTCTCTCTAACCCTCTCCTAGCCCAAGGAGTTGAACAGATCTTTATGCCTGAAAGATTTCTCTACTTCTCTGCCTCCCAGAATTCTAAAAAGGACATTGTTGATATGTAATATATCTCGAAACACCTTACCTGAGGCTAGGAACAATTTATGGGTGACTTGACAGAAAAGAATGTTGACCATAATTTTTCCCTAATTTTTAAAAAACCTTTACCTTCCATCTTAGAATCAATACTGTGTATTGGTCCCAAGGTAGAAAAGTAGTAAGGGCTAGACAATGGGTGCTAAGTAACTTGCCCAGGGTCACATAGCTGGGAAGGGTCTGAGGCCAGATCTGAACAGAGGTCCTGATCTCAATCTACTGACACACCCAGCTAGCCATTTTTTCCTAATTTATAACACTCCACCCCTTTAAAGGTAAAAGCAGAATTTGGAAAACATTTGGAAGTAGTAAAAACTAACTATATATATTTTGAAAATAATTTTTCAGTCTTTTATCACTAGAGTGATCTTTACATAGTTTAAATCCCTTTCCAATAAGGACCATGTCTACCATGTGGCAATGGAAAAACAAGAGACTGCTGGGCAAGAAGTCAGGGCCCAATAAAAACATATCACCCAAACTGAGGCCCTTGTTACCTCTCACCTAGACTCTGGTAACAGCCTCCTAATTTGTTCTCCTTTTCTATTCCTCACCCCCTCTCCAATCCATCTTTCACAGAGTTGCCAAAATAATCTTCCTAAGGCACTAGCATGATTATGTTTCCCAACATCTAAAACCACCTTCAATGTCTTCCCTTGCCTATGGGGTAAAATACCACCTTAGCTGGGAGCTCTCCACCTGCCCTTTCTAGCCTTACTTCATATTATCTTCTCTTAAGTATTCTTCATTCCAATTGTAATCAACTATATCTATTCCCCAGATTTGAAAAATCCATCTCCTCCTTGAATAATTTTTCCCAGCCTATGCCAATGAGAGATGGCATATTATCTATAGATGAGAGCATGTAGATGAGTTTGGCTGGACCATAGCATACATAAAGAAGAATCATATGGAATAAGCAAGAAAAGGTGGACAATAGCCAAATTGTCAAGGGACACCTAAAGGACCATAAAAAGAGTTAAACGTAGAGTCTAAAAGCTAGGTAAAAATATATTGGAGAAAAATAGAGGTATCAGCAACAAGGTGACCCTGATCCTGATGACATTAACCCTGGGAAATAAGTTCCTGTTAGGCAGAATATAATTCAGAAATTAAGAAATCTATAAGGACGGGACCTGCAACTCCATTGATATAAGGAAGTCCTCTCCCTTGACAAATATAGGCTGGCACCTTCCCTATAATATATTGCCTTAGAATCTAGTCATCTTGAACTCATAGAGGTTACATGATTTACCTAGAGTTACATAATTAGTATTTGTCTCCATGATTGTCAGAAGTGAGAGTTGAACCTAGAACTTCCTAGATCTGAAGCTACCTCTTCATTCTACCATGCCTTGCTGGCATTAGAGGTGGACCTAAAATGAAGCAAGTCTCCCAGTCTGATAGATGCTGAAACAGGACTGATATGGCTCACCTTGCAGATTCACTAATCCTAGTGCCACCCAGGGAAGCATTTGAATTGATTTAACAGAACTTAGTCAAAATTCCAAGATTCCTAAATTGTGTTAAAATTAAACTGTGGTTGGACTCTGTATATTATTAGGTGATCTCTGGGGATTTGATTTCTAAATCCCAAAATGAATTATTAAAGTAAATGGAATTTATGGTAGTTTATTTACAATACTTACAATAGAAGAAAGATATTAAGGAATGAGAAAGAGAAAAAAAACTCTGGCTTCTTTTTTTTTTTTAATTATATTTTATTTGATCATTTCCAAGCATTATTCGTTAAAGACATAGATCATTTTCTTTTCCTCCCCCCCCACCCCCCATAGCCAACGCGTAAGTCCACTGGGCATTAGATGTTTTCTTGATTTGAACCCATTGCTTTGTTGATAGTATTTGCATTAGAGTGTTCATTTAAAGTCTATCCTCTGTCATGTCCCCTCAACCTCTGTATTCAGGCAGTTGCTTTTTCTCGGTGTTTCCACTCCCATAGTTTATCCTTTGCTTATGAATGGTGTTTTTTTTCTCCTGGATCCCTGAAAGTTGTTCAGGGACATTACACCACCACTAATGGAGAAGTCCATTACGTTCGATTATACCACAGTGTATTAGTCTCTGTGTACAATGTTCTCCTGGTTCTGCTCCTCTCGCTCTGCATCACTTCCTGGAGGTTGTTCCAGTCTCCATGGAACTTCTCCACTTTATTATTCCTTTGAGCACAATAGTATTCCATCACCAACATATACCACAGTTTGTTCAGCCATTCCCCAATTGATGGGCATCCCCTCGTTTTCCAGTTTTGGGCCACCACAAAGAGCGCAGCTATGAATATTTTTGTACAAGTCTTTGTGTCCATTATCTCTTTGGGGTACAGACCCAGCAGTGCTATGGCTGGGTCAAAGGGTAGATATTCTTTTGTCGCCCTTTGGGCATAGTTCCAAATTGCCCTCCAGAATGGTTGGATCAGTTCACAACTCCACCAGCAATGAATTAATGTCCCTACTTTGCCACATCCCCTCCAGCATTCATTACTTTCCTTTGCTGTTATGTTAGCCAATCTGCTAGGTGTGAGGTGATACCTCAGAGTTGTTTTGATTTGCATCTCTCTGATTATAAGAGATGTAGAACACTTCTTCATGTGCTTGTTAATAGTTTTGATTTCTTTATCTGAGAACTGCCTATCCATTTCCCTTGCCCATTTATCAATTGGAGAATGGCTTGATTTTTTGTACAATTGATTTAGCTCATTATAAATATGAGTAATTAAACCTTTGTCAGAGGTTTCTATGAAGATTTTTTCCCAATTTGTTGTTTCCCTTCTGATTTTAGTTATATTGGTTTTGTTTGTACAAAAGCTTTTTAGTTTGATGTAGTCAAAATTATTTATTTTACATTTTGTGATTCTTTCTATATCTTGCTTGGTTTTAAAGCCTTTCCCCTCCCAAAGGTCTGACATGTATACTATTCTGTGTTTACCCAATTTACTTATGGTTTCCTTCTTTATGTTTAAGTCACTCACCCATTTTGAATTTATCTTGGTGTAGGGTGTGAGGTGTTGATCTATTCCTAGTCTCTCCCACACTGTCTTCCAATTTTCCCAGCAGTTTTTATCGAATAGTGGATTTTTGTCCCAAAAGCTGGGATCTTTGGGTTTATCGTATACTGTCTTGCTGAGGTCGTTTTCCCCCAGTCTATTCCACTGATCTTCCTTTCTGTTTCTTAGCCAGTACCAAATTGTTTTGATGACTGCTGCTTTGTAATATAGTTTGAGGTCTGGGACTGCAAGGCCCCCATCATATGTGTTTTTTTTCATTATTTCCCTGGATATCCTTGATCTTTTGTTCTTCCAAATGAACTTTGTTATGGTTTTTTCTAAATCAGTGAAGAAGTATTTTGGTAGTTCAATGGGTATGGCACTAAATAGATAAATAAGTTTGGGTAGGATGGTCATTTTTATTATATTGGCTCGTCCTATCCATGAGCAGTTAATGTTTTTCCAATTGTTCAAGTCTAGTTTTAGTTGTGTGGCGAGTGTTTTGTAGTTGTGTTCATATAGTTCCTGTGTTTGTCTTGGGAGATAGATTCCTAGGTATTTTATTTTGTCTAAGGTGATTTTGAATGGGATTTCTCTTTCTAGTTCTTGCTGCTGAGCTGTGTTGGAGATATATAGAAAAGCTGATGATTTATGTGGGTTTATTTTGTATCCTGCAACTTTGCTAAAGTTGTTGATTATTTCAATTAGCTTTTTGGTTGAATCTCTAGGATTCTTTAAGTAGACCATCATGTCATCCGCAAAGAGTGATAACTTGGTCTCCTCCTCTGGCTTCTTCTGATACCAATTAGAATTTCTAAGCCCCAGCCAGGGAAGAGAGTTTCAAGATAATGGGCCTTATTTGGAGGCTTCACACCTCCAGAAAGGCAGGGTCAATAAGTCAGCTTTTCACTCCCCAAGGGTGACAGTCTAAAAGAAGTCTGGGTGTCTACCTTCCAGTGGCTCCTCCAAGTCAGTGCCTGAATGTCCTAATATCTGAGTCCAAATGAATGATTCGAATCCAAGTGAATGATCTTCTTCTGCCTTTTGGTCCTCTTTTTAAAGATCTTTTTCTTTTGTGTCACCTCCCCTAAATTTTCACTTCTACCAATCACAGCAGACTTTTCTCCAGGACTGCCCATTCTTTAGTTCTCACCTTCTTTGGTTAGATTTTCTCCAGGACTGTCCATTCTTTAATTCTCACCTTCTTTGGTTAGATTTTCTCCAGGACTGCCCCCTCTTTAGTTCTCACCTTCTCTGGTCAGATTATATCTTTTTAGGTTACTTAACACCTCTTTTGTTAAGTTCACCTTTTGTAGTTAACACCTTTTTGTAGTTAAAATCCAAAAATAGATTGTAGCTTACAATTATAGCTTCACTATAAAGGAAGACCTAAGTAACTTCATTGTTATAATCAGGAGATAGCTAAATCCAATCTTCACAATTGGCTGTGCATCCCTTGGGTTGCAGAAACTGGTTAAAACAGGACCAAACTCAGACTCCCAACAAAGAATTAACAAGTGTAAAGAGGTCCTCAAGAGAGAAAGGTGTCATGTACCCATTATCTCCCAGGTCATTTTCTTTCTTCTAGTCCTAGTATCTTTTTGTAGGTTGTTTTATTTTAGTGGGTCATTTGGGAGCTTAAGGTAATTTGGCTTAGATAGTTCAGGTGGTGCATTGGGATAGAAAGCAAAGGATAATTTCCAATTGATGGCAGACTAAAAGTACTATACATAGATCATGGGTACTCCAACTTGGGTTCTGTTCTCTTCTCCTGGCCTATATTTCCACAAAATATACCATGAAGATAGCTGCCACGTGGAGCCATTTTTTTTTTCTCAAACAGATAATTTTGCCAAGAGCTGTGTAAATGCTATTATTATTATTATTATTATTATTTCCATTTTAGAGATGAGGAAACTGAAGTTCAAAGAGAGAGCATCATTATTTACCTTCAAATCACCCAGCTAATTGAGGGCAGGATTCAATCTTGAACTTAGTATCCTTAATACCAGGATCAATTAATTTTTCACTGTACTGCAGCTGCTTCTGACAAGTAAGGTCTTTCTCCAAAGAGAGTGAGTGTTACAAGGATGAAGTCAAGACAAAGCATTTCTAGGGGAGTCTTCCTCACACGAGTGATTATAATCAGACGAGAAAGAAGTCTTTTCTGTAGCAAATATAGTGGGTAGAATACTGAACATAAAATCAGAAAGACTTGAATTCAAAGTCTGCCCTCGGATACCTATTGTTTGTGTGAACCTAGAATCATACAGATAGGAAGTCTGGTAAAAATTATCCAATTCAAGTCCCTCATTTGAAAAATGTACCTCAAGAAAATAAATGATTTGTCCAAGCTCAAACAGGTATTAAGTGCCAGAGACAGGATTCTAATATGGGATGTGTGATTCCAAGATCAGTACCTCTTGATCTCCTCCATTTTCTCTTGTAAAATGGGACTAATACTACCTGTGATATTTACTTAAAGGGTTGCTAAAAGTATCCAATGCAATCATGTATGCAGGGGGCAGCTTGGTAGCTTGGTGGATTAAAATCCATACCTAAAAATGGAAGATTCTGGGTTCAAATCTGGTCTCAGACACTTCCTAGCTGGGTGATCCTGGGCAAGTCACTCAATCCCTATTGCCCAACCCTTACCACTCTTCTGCCTTGGAATCAATACATAGTATTCCATGTATTGATTATTTATTATATGATTCTAAAATGGAAAGTAAGGATTTTTTTTAAATCAAGTATGCAAGGGCTTTGTAACCCCTAAAGTATGATATAATAGCTAAAATGATTGCTTTTTAAAAAAACAATTGCCAAAAAAAATGATTTTTTTGTGGGTTACCTGCTAGGTCACAGAAATCAATTATCTCTGCAGAAGTCCTCCTGACAATAGTATCCCTTGGAATGGAATTTTACTTGTTCATTCATTTGGAATTTCTAACCTCTCCTTCTCTAGGAAAGCAATAGCCAGAAGCCACAGGGATTCCCATTGCATTCTTCCCTCCTCCATCATCAGCCCTCCATGGCTCACTCCCTTCCTTCCTCTCAGCATTTTTCTCTCTCATAAATATTTGCAAAAAGTCGGGCTGCTCTGTTTCATTTTATTTTCACGCCTTGTTTTGCCACCTTCTTAGTTGAGCTGATTTGACATAAATATTTATATGTAGAAATATGTTCTTGCAGTCCCCGGTGTTCTCTTATCCATAAAATCCCGCAGGGAAGTCTTTGGAAGCTCCTACTAACATGGCACCAGATCACCCGCCTTTAGGCCTCAATGAAAACTGGGCCATGCATTCAGTCCTAACAAATGCCTGCCAGAGCTGTGTTTATCAAGCACTAAGATGGGGGCCCAAACTATGGAAACTTCCATGGAGAAGCATAACTACGGAGTGGCAATGGAGGAAACAGTCCTGAGTGCCATCTCAGCCTAACTGATAATCCATCATTCTAATGCTTCACTATAATATAGAAAATACTGATGTCTTCATACATGCATATGTCTTCATGTGAGCAATGTGCATGGATGCTGCCATTTCCTGATTAATATGGATATTTTTCTAATTGTTGCTATTATCAGTATATATTTGCATAACACTTCCAATTTTTACAGAGCTTTCACATTTCTCACAGAATCTGATCCTTCCATGAATCCTACAGAAACTAAAAGTCCCCTAGTTTCAGTGCATGGAACACTGATCCTAGAGTCAGGACACCTAAATTCAAATAAGGTCTCAGTCATTTGCTAGCTCAGTGACTCTGGGCAAATCACATACAAAAATAAATAAGCAAATAGATCTGGGGCTGCCCCAGTTTTATTAACATTAAGAGAGGGACGATAATAGTACCTATTTGGGGGGGAAAGAGTTCATCTTGGAATCAGAATACATGGATTTGGATCCTGATGGTAATATTAATGAGGTATGTAACCCCTTAGCAAATCATTTATTCTTCTCTGACCTTCAGTTTCTTAATTTATAAAAGAGAAAATCATGTTTGCATTACCTACCTTACAAGGTTGTTATTAGCTAGGTGATCCTAAAGAAGGGCTAACAGCATACATTTAGATCTTAAAGGGGCTTTAGGGGTCATCTAGTTTAACCTCCTTATTTTAGAGATAAGGAAAGAGCTTTGTAAATTTTAAACTGCCATGCAAATGTGAATTGTTATTATCATTATCACTCCTATTTTATAAATGGAGAAACTAAAAGAGGTAAATTTTACTTGATATACAGTAAACCCTCACCTTCTTTCCCTTAAATTTAATTTTTTTAAATACTTACCTTCTGTCTTAATAAAACAGACAGAAAATAAAAAAAGACAGAAAACCAGCAAGGGAAGGACAATTAAGGTGAAGTGACTTGCTCAGGGTCACACAGTTAGGAAGTATCTTGGGCCAAATTTGAGCCCAGACCCTCCTGACTCCAGACCTGGCACTCTAGTCATTGTTTTACCTACCTGCCTCCCCTAGATTTAATTTGAGACATTCTCTTACCACCCTATGTGTCAGGGTGACCCTAGGCAGGTAATAGCTTTTCTAAGTTTCCTCATCCCAAAAATATGGGAATAATACTACCACCTGTTTTACAGGATTGTTGTGATAACATGAGACAATGTATAAAGTCATCAATCAGCAAATATTGCTTTTTAAATAGTTCAGTCAGTCAGTCAATAAGAATTTATTAATCATCTATCCTGTGCCAGGTATTGTGCAGTGTTATACACTGAGCATATCAAAAAAGCTGTCTTATTCTATGTAGCTAGAGGGAGTAAAATATATGTATATGTGCATAAAAATAAAGATATATATGTACATATTGCTATTATCAGTATATATTCGTACATTTTCTACACACACACACATATTGGCCTCAAACCCACCAGTGAGTTAGGGAAATGTTTTTCCTCAGTGGAAGGGGCAGATAAGAACAATTTGTTCTAATGACCATGAAGGGGTAGAAGCAGGCACTGTAGAGTGCTTAGAGTTGTTAGATATTAAAGAAGCTAAGATCATCCACAGAGTCCATCACCAGGCCATCACCAGGAATCTTGACTTTTGTCTTGCCACTGACCTTGGATGACTCTGCAAGAGAGAGTGAAGCTGAAGAGGACTGTGTAACTCTGCCTTACTTAAACCTAATTTATGCTGAAGTCAAAAAACATCATCAGTGATGTCATTTTGGTCCTCTGAGTATAATGGACAAAAACCTCTCTGTGTGTCTTCCTCTCTGTCTCTCTCTTCCTTACTTTCTCTCTCTTCCTCTTTCTTACTTTCTCTCTTCCTCTTTCTTTTTCCTCTCTTCCTCTCCTTCTTCCCCTTTCTTCCTCTCTCTCTTCTTCCTCCCCTCCCCTCCCTTCCTCCCGGCCTCCCTCCCTGCCTCTCTCTCCCTCTCTTTCTCTTTCTCTCTCATATGTGCATTATACAATTTACCTAGAAATATATGTATCTGTAACGTATGCCTATAAATATATATCACATGTCTATAATAATCTAAATAAACCTTTACATGTTCTTTAGACACAGACATAACCTTTTTCAGCTTCTTTTCTATAAATCCTGCCCACCCTCCCATTCCATCCTAACCCAGTGCTGAAGGCATCCAGAGGTCTCAGTGAAGAGCCATTAAAGTGGGCACTCCTTAAAGCGGCCCAAGCCCACGCCGTGCGTCCCCACCCCCACACATTGCTGGTCTCTCTCTGGCCTGCATCCCGCCCGTGTGGAGTATTGTTTAAGGAAATGAGTTCTGGCAAGAGCTACCGTACCACACTGCAGTGTAAGCCAGAGAGAAAAGCCCAGCAGCTCACACAGACAGCGAATCCTATTAGCTATTCCCAGCCATCGGACTTTATCCATGCTGTTGGGGATTCCCTGAGAGGATTGCAAAGATGCAGGCGCTCAACCCGACCAATTACTCAGCAGCCCCAACCTTCCATGCTGACAAGCAGGCACTAGCAGCTTTGGCCCACAAAGAGGTTTGGGGCTGCTGTCTTGGCTGCCGAGCTGAGCTGGACTGGAGAACCGGAACTGGGGATTAAAGACGCTTTGGGTATTGATAATAGCAATCACCCGGGTAATCATGGAAATAAAATGCCTTTGAAAAAATGTCTGCTCAGTGTCATGTGCAGTTACTCATTTTATGTCCCCTTGAAATTCTGTAAGTTACATGGTATAGATATGAATATTCTTATTTTGTAGGGAGGAAAGTGAGGCACAATGGAGAAAGTGCCTTGGCCAAGGGCAAATATCCCATAGCCAGTCAAGCTGGAATGTGAGCATCAAGAGTTCTAAGCCTCAAATTCACCGAACAAATTTGTTATTCCCTTTAGAAGTATCCAACATTTAGCCAGAACTTCAGTCATCTTGGAGACCTCATGGAATGTCACTTGGGCAATATTTTCAACCCTGAAACCACATAGGTATGCCTGAAGTTGATCGTGAAATTATCAGATTGTACCACAAGCTTCGCAGTACCTTTCCATCTATTCATATAATAGAGTCCAGACTTCTTTTTATTTTAACCAGACCTATATTTTCAAAACAGCTTAAGGGAGCTTCAAGAAAAGATTTTTCTCTAAGGAACACAAGTCAGCACTTACTCTGCAATTTAACATTTTTAGATTGCCTGGGGACAGTGGGGAAGTTTCCTCATTTGCCGAACATCACTTAACCAGAATATGTCAGAGGTGGGAATTGAACTCATGTCTTCTGGAGTCAAGGCCAGCTCTTATCCACTATGTCACATTTCCTTTCATAAAATGTTGGTTAATTAATTGCTTCCTGTACAATCCATCATATGTTTTTGTCCATAGAAAAGCAAAGGTGCATATGACCTTAGAGGTCAGTTAGCTCAACCTTCTCTCTGTTTTTCAGATGAGGAATCTAAGTTAGAAAAATGTTAAGTAGCTACCCATGACTATCCTTGAGAGTGAGCTAGAAGCTCATTGCTATCTCTGTCAATAAAAGGATGCACATTTCTTTTTCTGTGTTGTTTTGGGAAGAAAAATCTTAAAGGGTATTTATCTCTCCCATGCTTTTCTTTTTATGAAAATTTACTTATTTTTGACATTCTTTTGTCTTTAAATTTTGAGTTCCATACTCTCTCTCCCTCTCCTACTCCTTCCCTTACTCCTCCCCTACCCACTGAGAAGGTAAGAAAAATTACATCAATTAATTATACATGTCAAATAATGCAAAATATTTCCATATTACCCATATCACCAAAAATGGGAAAACTATACTTCAATTTGCATTCAGAGATCATCTGTTCTCTCTCTGGAGGTATATAGCATTTTTTCATCCCAAGTCCTTTGGAATTATCTTAAATTGTTGTATTGATCAGAGTAGCCAAGTCTTCACAGATGATCATCACTACAACATTGCTGTTAATATGCACAGTGATCTTATGGCTCTTCTCACTTCACTTTGCATCAGTTAAGATAGGGTCATGTTTTGTTTGGGTTTTTGTTTATTTTCTGAAACCACCCCTATCATAATTTCTGGAGCACAAAAGTACTCTGTCATAAAAAAGTACTCTATCACAATCACATGGTACAACTGGTTAGCCATTCCCCAGTTGATAAGCATCTCCTCAATTTCCAATGCTTTGCCCTCACAAAAAGAGCTGTTATGAATATTTGTGTGCATATAAGTAAGTCCTTTTCCTTTTTCTTTGCTTTCATTGGGATATAGACATAATAGTGGTATTTCTGGATCAACAAATATGCACAGTTTTGTAGTTCTGTGAGCATAGTTCCTAATTGTTTTCTATAATGGTTTGAACAATTAGCTTCTCCATCAACAGTTCATTAGTATACCTATTTTTCATCATCCCTCCCCAGAATTTGTCATTTCTGATATGTGTGAGATAATACCTCAATTTGTGTTTCTCTAGCCAATAGTGATTTGGAGTATTTTTTCATATGATTATAAATAGCTTTGATTTCTTCTTTTGAAAACTTCTTTATTTAATTTGACCATTTATCAACTGGGGAATGGTTATTTTTTATAAAATTGACTTAGTTCCCTATATATCTGACAAATGAAGCCTTTTCAAAGAAATGACTTATAAAAGTTTTTTTTTTAATTATTTCATTGTTTATGAAATCTTTTAGCAAAATGTAGTTTCCCGGATTATCTCTTTTAATTAGGTTTATTTTTGTTTTTAGTTATATGAGATCACCACTGTTTCCCCTGCCTTTTTTACTTTAACCAAAGTATAATAATTTTTGTTCCAGCTCTTTATTTTAACTCTCTGAGTGTCTGTTTCAAGTTTTTCCCTCATAAATAATATGTTGTTGGATTCTGGTTTCTAATCCATTCTGCTATCTACTTCTGTTTTATGGGTGAACCCATTCAATTCACAATTCATAACAACAGAGCATATCCCTTCTTCCTATTTTCATCTGTATATGCTTCTGTCTCTCTCTCCTGTCCCTCCTCAAAAGTCTATTTTGCTTTTGACCACTGCCTCCTTTAATCTGTGCTTTATTTTATCATCCCCTACCATATCTCTTTTTCCTTCTCTTCTTATTTTCTTATTGGGTAAGATGGGTTTCTATTCCCAGCTGAGTCTCTGTGTGTGTATGTGTATGCACATACACATACACACACATACATACATATATATATATACATATATATATATATTTACATACATAGAAATAAATGTATTTTTCCCTTTTTAAACTGATTCTGATGAGGATAGGGTTGAAGCATTGCCTGCAACTCCTCCATTTTCCTCTCCACTAAAAACACTCTTTCTTGCAAGCCTCTTCTTTTGAGAAAATTTTCCCCTATTCTCCCTATCCCTTCCACCATCTGCCAATGTATCACCCTTTAAAGTTCTTAGGATTTGTATATATCATCATCCCATGTAAGCAGTTTAACTTTATATAGAGTCTACTATGATTGCTCTTTCATGTTTACCTTTTTATACTTCTCTTCATGCTTGTGTTTGAATTTCTAATTTTCTATTCAGCTCTGGTATTTTCATCTGAAATGTTTGTAAGTTCTCTATTTCATTAAATATCCATTTTCCCCTTCAAGGATTATACTCAGTTTTACTTGGTAGGTTATTCTTAATTATATTACTAGCTCCTTAGCCTTGCAGAATATTATATTCTAAACCTTCTGTACCTTTAAGTTGGTAGCTGCTAAATCTTATGTAATCATGACTGTAGTTCCATAATATTTGAATGGTCTCCTTCTAGTTGCATATAATATTTTCTCTTTGACCTATGAACTCTGGAATTTATCTATAATATTCCTAGAAATTTTCATTTTGAGAGTTCTCTCAAGAGGCTATTAGTGGATTCTTTCATTGTCTATTTTACTCTCTGGATCTAAAATAAAGGTAGTTTTCCTTGCTAATTTCATTAAATATGTTGTCTAGGCTCTTTTTTATCATAGATTTAATTTGGCCCAATGATTGTTAAATGAGCTCTCCTTTCTCAGTTTTCCAGGTCAGTTGTTTTTCTGATGAAATGGTTTACATTTTCTTCTATTTTTATCATTCTTTTGACTGAAAAGGATTTGAACTCAGGTCTTCCTGACTCTAAGCCCAGTTTTCTATCCATTATACAATCTACGGGCCCCTAGAAGGAACTTTAGAGGTCATCTAGTTCAATGCTTATTTTAAAGATGAAAAAACTGAGTTTCAGAGAGCTGTAAAATGTTTTTCTAAGATCAAACAGTGTTTATTCTAATAAACACTGCTTCAGAGTATATCTCTGATCAGAAATTCAACTATGTCATTTGGTAAGGGTATGTCTTGGAGCAGCTAGGTGACACAGTAGGCAGAGTACCAGGCCTGGAGTCAGAAAGATTCATGTTCACAAGTTTAAATAAGGCTTCCAACACTTATTAGCTGTGTGACCCAAGCAAGCCACTTAATCCTATTTGCCTCAGTTCCTTTTGTGTAAATGAGCTAGAGAAGGAAATGACAAACCACTCCAGTATCTGTGCCAAGAAAACCTGTCCTAAACAGTTGTCCATATTTACAGATGATATGATAGTATACTTAGAGGATCAAACTAATCAAAACAATTAACAACTTTAGGAAAGTTAAAGGATATAAAATAAACTCATGTAAATCACCAGTGTTTCTCTATAATACCAATAAAGCCAAATAGCAGGAAATAAAAAGAGAAATCCTATTTGAAATAACTGTAGTCAATATAAAGTACCTGGGAGTCTATGTGTCAAGATAAACCCAGGAACTATATGATCACAATTACAAAATACTCTTCACACAAATAAAGTCAGATCTAAACTATTGGAAAAACATTAATGGTTCATGGGATGTGTGGGTTTTAAAATTAATCATTAATAGCAAAATATTATATTTTATAAAGTTTTATTAATAATAACTAAAACAACAGAACTGCTTGACTTCAGTCCAGTCACAGGTCCAAAAGAGGAAGAGGGAGGAGTTATAGCCATTTAAATACAATCACCCAAAATGTGGGGACACAGGAAGATGGAATTTTGGGAAATACTAAGGAACTCTGGGAGATAAAGTCCAAATGTTTAAAATCTCCATTTATACATCAGGCTGAGCCAATACAATAAAAATAAAAATTCTTCCTATATTTTTTATTCATTCAGTACCATACCAATCAAGCTACCCAAAAATTATTTCACAAAGCTAGAAAGAATAGCAAGAAAAAATTCATCTGGAAGAACAAAAATCCTAGAATATCAAAGGAATTAATGAAAAAAATTGAAGGAAGATGGGTTAGCTATAATGGATCTCAAATTATATTTCAAAATGTCAAACATCAAGACAATCTGGCTAATAAACAGAGTGGACAACCAATGGAATAGATAAGGCACTCAACATACAAGGGTAAATGAACAAAGTAACATAGGTTGACAAACCCAAAGATCCAAACTTTTGGAAGCTATTTGACAAAAGCTACTGGGAAAACTGGAAAACAGTATGGCGAAATTTAGGCATAGACCAACACCTCATACCATATACCAAGATAAAATCAAAATGGATACATGATTTAGAAATAAAGAGTGATACCAAAAACAAATTGGGGAAGCATAAAATAGTATATCTTTCAGACATAAGATAGGTAATTTTGACCTAAAGTTTCTGCACAAACAAAAGCAATGCAATTAAAGTTAAAAGGCAAACAATGAACTGGAGAAAAAAATCTTTATTGCAAGTATCTCAGACAAAAATTTCATTTCTCAAATATATAGAGAACTAGAGTCAAATTTATAGGAACATAAACCACTCCCCAATCGGCAATTGGTGAAAAGATATGAACCAGTAATTCTCAGATGAAGACAATAAAACTATCTTTGGTCCTATGAAAAAATGCTCCAAATCACTATTAATTCAAGAAATGCAAGTTAAAACAACCTGATACACACCCGATTGACTAACATGGCAAAAAAAAAGAGAGAGAAATGGTAAATGTTAGAGGGGATATGGAAAAATTGGGACACTAATACATTGTTGGTGGAGCTGTGAATTGATATAAACATGCTGGACAGGGATCTGGAGCCATGGCCTTAAAACTGTACATTCCCTTTGACCCAGCAATACCACTATTAGGTCTGTAACCCAAAGAGATTAAAGATAGAGGAAAAGAACCTACCTACATAAAAAATATTTATAACAATTATTTTTCATATAATTTGTCACTTGTTTATTTGGGTGTGTGATTTGGGGTTTTGGTTTTATAAGATTATTCACTTACAAAAATAAATAATATGGAAAATTTTTGCATGATAATATATGTATAACCCATATTGAATTGCTTGTTAACTGTGGGAGGGGTGAAGGAAGGAGAGAGGGAGACAACATTAATCATATAACTTTGGAAAACATGGAAATTTGTTTATTAAAATAAAAAAGAAATTTTTCAAAAGAAAGAAAAAATGTTATTTTTGTGGTGACAAAGAACTGGAAACTGAAGGAATGTTCATCAATTGTGGAATGGCTGAACAAGTTGTGGTATATGCTTATAATTGAATACCCTTGTGCTATAACAAATGACAAACAAGATGATCACAAAAAAATCCTGGAAAGACTTAAATGAAGTGATGCAAAGTGAAGTGAGCAGTATCAGGAGAATATTGTTCACTGTAAACAATAATAATGTATGATGACCAAGTATAAATAACTATTGTCAGCAAGGCAAGGATCCATGACAACTCCAAGGGACTCATGACAAAAAAGAATATCCACTGCAATAGAAGGAACAGATGGAGTATGAATGCTGAAGAATGCCATTCTTCACTTTATTTCCTCCATGAATTTTTCTCTAGAGTAAGCAATGTGTGTCTTGTTTCATGACATGACAAATATGGAAATATGTATTATATGATAAATGTACAGCCTAGATCATATTACTTGCCTTCTCGGGGAAAGGGAAGTGGTAGGAGCGAGGGGAAGAACATGAATTGCAAAATGTCAGAAAATGAATATTAAAATTTTATCAACATGTAATCTGGAAAAAATAAGTTAAAAAAATGAAGAGTTGTATGTGACTAAAATGGCTGAACAATAACAAAAAAGGCTTTATTGTTGAGGAAAATGAAGAAGCTTGGTGAGGAGTCCAAGCCATCTGGGTCTCCAGTCTGCTTATAGCTGAGTAGGAATTCTAACTTCAGTAACTCATAGATTTGAATTTAGAAGACACCTTAGGGGCAGGGAACCCAACTCCCTCATTTTATAGATGAAGAAACTGAGAGATAGAGTGGTGAATTGTTCAGGGTCCTAGAGCTAGTAAATTCCTGCAGTAAGATTTGAATCCAAATTCCTGACCTCAAGTCCAGTGTCCTATCCACTATACCACACTAATAGATATGACTATTGGATGACTAAAGGGAAGAGGAAGCCTGACTCAGGCACTTCAAAGGTATACCACGTTAGAAAATTGAAAGAAAAATTGGACCTAGGTAGTTTCAGTTCCTCATCTACAAAATGAAGGGAAGGAACTAGTGTGTGTGTTGGTGGGGGGTAATCTTTTTCTAAGTCATGGACTCCTATGGCAGTCTGGTGAAGCTCACAGACCCTTTCTAAGAGTAATATTTGTAAATATATGATGGAATACAAAGGATTATAAAAGAAATCAACTGTCAAAATACTTCGAACAAATATTTTTAAAACAAGTTCACAGTGTTCAGGACATGCACTACTAAACTAGAGGAAATCCAAAGCAGATCTGACATTCTATGTCTCCCCAAAGACCTCTCTGGGTGTTGGGGTCTCCTTGAGATAATAAGTCCAGCTTGTGGTACAGTTGCCTCAATTAGGGACATGCTCGCCCCATCATGCCCTTTTCTGGAAATTTACACGCGCAATGTTTACTTTCCTAATCGGATTTGATAGCCAATACCAAACAGCTTCTTTAGTCGCAAAGGGAAAACTGGTAAAACTGAGCCTTCCAAATCTAAGGAAGTCTTTCCTAAGAACTTGGGCTTTTTCACTGATTCCTTCATTCATTCTGATATCACTGACCTCTTCTCTTCTCTCTTCCATGACCTGAAAATCATGCAACCTGAGGTTCCAAGTTGAATCATTGCTCCCCAGACCCCCTATCCTCTCACTCACCACCCTCATCCAGCTCAGGACTTGGAGCTTTCTGTGTAAGAGTTAAAACATGCCAAGATAAAGCTGTTTTGCTTTATACATCACTGGCCTGTATCTTTTGTGCGAACCTTCCCTAAGTCCCCAGACTACTGGGACAGATTGTTCTATGTGGTCTAAAGTCTGAAGACCTCACTGGGACCTAATCAAGCTATAGGATAGTCTTACAAAAACGTTACTGAGCTTTCAGTGTAAGATGCCAATTTGCATCTTATTTCCAAAACAACTGAGATGATGCAGAACGTGCCCTTGAGAGCAGCTCTGGAAGAAAATGCTTGTTTCTGAGCGAGACAAAGCATTTGTGCAGAACAAAGATTTCTCCTTCTCTTCCAAGGAGGAATCAGATGGCTTGCTTGCAACCTCACCTCACAACAGTTTGCATTTTCATAGAAGCAGACATGGGCCTAACAGTCAGTTGGACTACTACATCATGGTTAAAAAGGGAGGGGGAGAAATGGGAGAAGAAGCAAACATGGGAAACTACTGAGCTGCAAGAGCAAGCTCTCTAATTCAGACAGGACAGGGCCCAATAAACTCAACAACCATGCAAACAACGGCTGGCCAAGGAAATTGATTTCCTTAAAAAGCAGTACAACAAAACAAAAAGAAAGCCAACTTATTCTATTCTGAAAGTGGGTCTAGAAGGAAGTCCATTGACAGTGTTGTGTGAATACTTTTTATAGAAATGACAATTTTTTCAACTTTTGCAACAGCTTCCTTTGCCTCTTAAAAAAGTCCTAAGGAAGATGGTCAATATGCATATGCAATCATATTGTATTACATACATATATAACATAATGTTGCTTTAAGATTTGCAAAACACTTTACAAATACTATCCTATTTGATCCCAACAACCCTGGGATGTAGGTGGTATTATTATCTCTATTTTACAAATGAGGGACTTTAGGAAGATAGAAGTTAAGGGACTTCCTGCTTAATACAGGCAGGAAGTGTTTGAGGATGGATATGAATTTAGGTCTCACGGTCTCAGGTCATTATGATTTCTATAACTTTTCACAACATTAATTCAACAAATATTAATCTGCTGATTGCAAGACAATGAGCAAAGGTAAAAAGTCATGTTTTCCACCATGTCTTGTAAATACACTTCTGTGGAGTTTTCTTTGGAACTAAGTTATCAACTCAGAGGTCATTTTGCAGTTTCTACATTCATTTGCCACACTTTGAGAAACTTGCTTCATATTTTGGAGGGGAAAAAAACTGAGGACGTTTGCCGAGTTTTCTCTTCTTTCCTCTTCCTTATCTCAACTCACTTAGATTTTTTCTTCTCACATAAAGATGTGGTCCCACTCCTTACGAAAACTAATCCTTCTATTGGTACAAATGATCCCACCATCCTGACTCCTCCAATAGATTCCTTTCTCTATAATCCCACCAAATCTCTCCTTGTCTACTGGCCCCTTCCCTACTGCCAACAAATATACCAATGTTTCCTCCATCTTGAAAAACAATACTCACTTGATCTTTCTTTCCATCCCTACTAACTCTCTTCCTATATCTCTTCAATTTTTTGTAGCTAAACAATCATCTACAAAAGGTGAATCTAATTCTCTGCCCCCACTTTCTTCTTAACCCACCCCTTATAATCCAGCTCCTAAAATTATTATTCCACTGAAACTCCTCTCTCCAAATTTATTAATGATCTAATTGTTGTTTCCATTGGCCTTTTCTCAATCTTCATTTTCTTTAACCTCTTTTTCCCCAGTACTTTTTTCTCTCCCACTCCCCACTGGTTCTCTTACCTATCAGATCACTTCTTCCTGGTCTCCTTTGCTAGATCATCATCCAAATTATGTTCACTGACTATATTAAGTCCCAAAGGGCTCCATTCTCTTTAGCTACCAATGCTTTAATTATAAGCTCTATGATGATGATTCTTAAATTAATTCATTCTTCCATAACTTCCATGCTTATCTCCAATATCATATTTCCAAGTATAGTTTAGGCATCTAGATTAATTCAACATGTACAAAATTGAACTTGTTAGCTATTCCCCTTCAAAACTTGCCCTACTGTTGATGGCACCATCATCCTCCCAGGTCCTCAGGCTTATAGTTTAGGTGTCATTCTTGACACTTCACTATACCTCAGTCCCCATATTCAATCTGTTGCCAAAGTTTCTTAAATTTTATCTTCAAAACTCCTTCAAATATGCTCATTTTTCTCCTTTGATACAGCTACTACCCTAGTGCAGGGCATGAATTATCATATGTTTGGACTATTATAATAACTTGCTATTGGGTCAGCCTGTCTCAAGTTTCTCACCACCCTAGTTTATCCTCCATTCCAAGGTGATTTTCCTAAAATACAAGTCTATCCATAGTACTCTCTCTACTCAATAAATTCCAATGGCTCTATATCTCCTCCAGGATCAAATACAAAATATTCTGTTTGTCATTCAAAGCTCCTCACACAGACTCCCCACACACATATTTTTTCAATCTTCTTATACCTTCCTCCCTACCATGTTCTTCACCCAGGGACACTGGACTCCTTGATCTTCATAAAGAGAGCATTCCATTTCTCAGCTCTAGGCATGGTTCCTGGTATAGCTTCTCATTTCCTTCTAGCTATGGATATTTATATGATTGATATTTAAAGAAATGCTAGCACTCACTTCCATCCTTACCCATTTTTTTTTCATATAAACACTTACTTTCTGTCTTACAATCAATACTAAACATTGGTTCCAAGGCAGAAGATTTAGGCAATTGGGGTTAAGTGACTTGCCCAGGGTTACACAGCTAGGAAGTGACTGAGACCAAATCTGAACCCAAGTTCTCCCATCTCCAGACATAATTCTTTATCCCCTAAGACACCTACTTGCCCTTATCTTTATCCATTCTTTGCACACAACTGTTTTCCAAACTACAAAGGCCAATATAAGGAGACTTATTTATCAGGGATTGAGCTATATATTTAAACTGACTCTGAGGAAAGCTAATACTCTTGAGAGTCAATTCAGATGTCTAGAATGCTCTTCCTCCTCCTCCTCCTCCTACTTTCCTTCAAATCCAAGGCAAAATGTCCCAGAAGCAACATTGGCACAAAAATTGTTTACTTGTTGTCTTCCCCCATTAGATTGTGAATTCCTTGAGGTCAGAAGGTGTCTTTTGTCTCTTTTTTGTATCCCTCCTGCTTAGCACACAGTGCCTGGCCAGTAGTAGGTTCTCAATAAATGCTTATTGACTGATTAACTATCATTCAGCTAGCAACAATTTGTGTATCACTATTACATGGCCAGATTTGAGCTAGACATTGTGTGGGGCACAGAGAAATGAGAAGCAGCACGGTATGGTTGAAAGGGCTAGACTGGACTCAGAGGACCTGGGTATGAGTTCCAGCTCTTCCACTTACCCCCTTGGTGATCCTAGGGATGAGTCATTTGACATCCTTATGCTTCATATAAGCAAAATGAAAGAATTGGACCAGAGGACCTCTGATGCCTCCTCCAGTTCTAAATATAAGAGCCTATACTCCTAAGTGGGCAATTAGGTGGGACAGTACATAGAGTGCCAGTCCTAGAATCAGGGATACTCATCTTCCTGGTTCTAAGTTTTGCCTCAGATACTTACCAGCCATGTGACCTTAGGCAAGTCACTTAACCCTGTTTGCCTCAATTTCCTATTTCGTAATATGTGCTGGAGAAGGAAATGGCAAACCACTCCAGAATCTTTGCCAAGAAAATCCCAAATGGGATGATTAAAAGTCAGACATAACGAAAGAACAAAAACTTGTGTGGAAATAAAAAATAAACACATGAAATGGTTCAGTAACAACACAAAATGATAAATAGCATAATTGTTGAAAGGCATATTCGTTTATTATTAATCAGGACAGTGAGTTCCAAGGATTTGGGTGCTGGAGCAGGGAAGATTTCAGGAAGGAGGTAAGATTTAAACTAGACCATTTCCATTCTAAAAGCGAACTGGTACCATAAAATGAAAGCCGGAATCAGAGACCTACGTTTAAATCCAAGCGCTTACAGTCATTATTTGACTATAGACAAGTCTTTTGACCTTTCTAGACCTCAGTTTCCTCATCTACAAAATAAGGATGACAATATCAGGTCTGTGAGAAAAGAACTTTGTTAAACCTTAAGTTCCTATATGAATGTCAGGTTTTATTTTGATTACATCATATTTTATGATTTATGGTTAAGGAAGGAGAAACTAGAAAAAATGAGTTGACTCTCAGAGTACTAACTTTCCTCATTGGAGCCAGTTTTAAATTTATAGCTTGCCCTCTGGATCAATAAGTTTGCTCATATTGACCTTGGTAATTCATGGGACAGTTGTGTGCCAAAAACTGAGTGAGAATGGAGGAGAATGTTAGCATTTCTTTAAAATATCATATCATATCATAGAATTAAAAATCAGAGACTATCTAGTCCAGCTCCTTCATTTTAGAAGTGAGGAAATTAAGTACAAAGAAGATTAAATGTCTTGCCTAAGATCACAGGGGTAGTAAATGTCAGGGAACTGGGGGTTGGGACATAGGTACCTTGATCTCAATACCAGGACTCTTTCTACTGTACCACAGCATTGTGTGACATTATCCAAAAGAAAATTCATAGTTCTCTGGAAGGAGAAACTAAAAACAACTTCTGCTTCGAGAAAACCTTCCCTGTGGAACACTCTTACTCTTCCTGATCACTTTCTTTCTCTAAGTCTCTTTAGGTACTTACATGTTCCATTATTTGTTTGGTCCTCTGAGGGGGATTCAGCCCTGTGATTTCAGGGGTCTAATAATGTTAAGCAAATCCCCTCTATCAGTCCAGATTGGGATAGCTAGGTAGTGCTGTGGATAAAGTACAGGGCTTGAAATCAGGAAGACTCAGAATTGTGAGTTCAAGTCTGGCCTCAGGCACTTGTCAACTGTGTGACCCTCTTTGCCTCATCTTCCTCATCACTGGAGGTGATACTTGAGAAGAAAAAGGGAAAGCACTCCAATATCTTTGTTAAGAAAACCCTGAAAAGGGCCATGAATAGTTGAATATGACTCAACAACATCAATGCAGATTAAGAAGTATTCTTCAATTTATAGTTTTAGTGAGAAGTTAAATGTCCAGGGCAATACAGTCAGTATATATCAGAAATTTGATTTTATCTCAGACCTTCCTGACACTACTGCTATAGATGTTCTATATAGACCCTGTCCCCAGTCTATACTAGCCTTTTCTTATATTAGGATTCCCTTAGATGTATCTATAGGTAGTGGATGGCCAACCCATAGCTCGTGAATCATATAAGGTTCTTCAAAGCTTTGTGCACAGGCCTTGAAAAAGATATGAAGAAAAAATAAGTATCATTACAAGTTGTATTGCTGCTACGATTATATGTAATACCAAATCCTTTGAAAGAACTAAACATTCTAATGCAGAGACAAACAGAAGCATGCTTATGCACCAGCATGATATTCTGTATAATCAGTGGTTTAAGTTTCCAAATACTGTGGGGGAAAAATTACAACTTATTTTTCAATAACACTGGTAAATTCTGGCTCCTGTTATTTGTCAGACTTGTCATGCTTGATATACAGTTAAGGAAACAGAGAGGATGTCTGAGGGTGACCCAGCCCAGTCCTCTCCCATGTATCAGGGCTCTGGACCTCATTGATCTTTCTTTAGAAGCTCTCCCACTGTTGGTGTCCATTCTGCTGCCTCTATTTTCTTTTCCCAGAAGCCATCTTTGATCTTTTTCATCACCATCCTCTGCTCCCAGAATATATTATGGCTGTCTTCATCTCTACTTCCCAATCACCTGCTGTTTAGTTCTCTTAGAGCAGCTGGACCATGGAACACTAGAGCTCGAGTTAAAGTGCCATTGCTTTTTTCTTCCTCAGGGTCATCAAATGCCTTCTATTTAAATCTTCTACTATTTCCAGTGGTGTGGGTCCACACCCAGCCCCTGTACAAAAGTTTTCTTCAGGTGGCTCTGGTAATATCATTTTTACCCATCTTTAAAATAGGTCTGTTTTCTGCACTAAGGAGGCTCATAACAGATCTATAGCTGTTTATTTCTTCTTCCCCACCCAGGCCCTGGATGGTGATCCCTCCCTCCATTAGACTCTTCCCCTGATGTTTTTTGGGGTGGCAGTTTAAGAAAGATATTCTTGCTTGGTTTCCATTTGCCTTTCTGCTTCTCCTCTTCCTCTTTGGCTTCTGGGTCAACTTATGTAAGTTACTTAAGACTACTTCTCAGAAGGGATGTTGGGGACAGGATACAGGGCTGGCTTGCTGAGAGAAAGGCATCTTTTCTCTCAAGATAAAAATATAAACCCACACATATCAACATTCCAGTGAGGAGTCTTTCCAGACTTAACTAGAATGATCCTCATATGCTAGACATATTGTCCATTACTAAACCCATACTCAAAGCAATTTCATATTGATGCTATCTGCCAGAGTTTCTATTCCACTGGCATAGCCCTTAAAGAACCAGCCACTTTCATTCCATGATTAAGTTTCAAAGTCAACTCACTTAACTCCAATTCATATATGTCAAGACATCACCCTATGATGTCACCAGTATTCTTCAAAAACAAAGGAAGAACAATAACAAATTTCACAGTAGAAATACAATGGAGGAAGAACTCTATAATCAGTTGAAGATCATATAGAGAGATGAAGAGAAAGAGGCTGGACTCAGAATCATCTCAGTTTATACTTGGGCATCTATGAGGACCTGCCATTCAGTCACATGAAGTACAGGTGCCACTATTTATTTTCTCTAACCAGAGTAATTTTTCAACTTAGTCATTTGTTTAAGAATTGAAAAGTTCTCTATTGCCTACTAGATAAAATCCAAAATCTGGACTCTAAGGCTCTACCTCTACAGCCCAACCTTAACTCCAAACATTTCCCAGAAGGGAATCTCTACTCCAATCAGACCTATTAAACAATTCTCATTCCTATCTATTCACCTTTACTTATATTATTCTGCCCACCTAGAATGCCCATTCTACATCTCTCTGTTAATTCACATCCAACACTATCATTTATTGAATTATATATTGCCTTCTAGAAACATTCTTTAGTGCTTTCATTTTACATACAAATATGAATCTATGGGAAGTTCAACTGGGACCAAGTGTTATAGTTTTATAGTCTCTTGTCTTCTCCACTCTACTGCCAAAAGGCTAAGGATGTTATTATTTTGTAGATGCAGCAAGAATTCAGTGAATGTTCATGGAATGAAGGGATTATTCCTTGGTACCAATTTAGAACACAGGTCTTTTGAGTAGCAGCAGTCATCTAAGAAGAAGATTATCCTCTCACCAACAGATGACTAAAATGTAAGTTGACCACAATAAGATAGTATTACCTACTTTGAAAACCAAGATCCAGCCTAATAAGAACTGTCACAATGGGAGTAACTTCCTAAAATGTAAATATAACTTAATGGTTTTCGCCTCCCCACTCCCCTGCCAAATCCTACTCTAGCATCCTTCTCTTCTGCCTCAAATTCATGGCCCTGTTAATTTTCAAGGACACCAGGCTACATTTTAATGGGCAGTATTTCTTTCAAGGAAATTCTAACAAATACAGGAAATCATCCCTTTCTATTTGACTGATCTACTCTGCTTGGTGTCCCTCTATGTTGGTTTGTCTTGGGAGGAAAAGTGGGGAAAAGGAGCTCATTCATCTCATCCTAAGAGGTAATAATGATAATAATAGTATTGATGATGATAAACCTTCAGGTTTAAAAATAAGTTTCAAATATATTATTTCATTTGATTACCTGAATAACCCTATTAGCTAAATAAAGCTATTATTCCAATTTTACAGCTGGAGAAGCTGAGGCCCAGAGATGTTAAATGTCTTTTTCAGGGACACACAGCTATAAGGTATCTAAGGCATGATTTGAATTTAGGTCTTCCTGACTCCAAGCCCAGCATCCTATCTTCTATATCACTTGCCTGCCTCATTTGCTATGTATAATAATAATTCTCATTCCATAAAATCAAAGATTTGGAGTTAAAAGGGAACATGTTGTTGTGGTTGTTCAGTGATGCCCGGCTCTTCATGACTCCATTTGGGTTTTTATGACAATGGTACTGGAGGGACTTGCCAGTTCTTTCTCTAGCTCATTTGACAGGGGAAAAAACAAGCAAAGTTAACTGACTCGCCTAGGGTCACACAGTTAGTAAGTATCTAAAGCTGGATTTAAACTCATGTCTTCCCAACTCCAGAACCAATGCTCTATCCAGTGTATCACCTAGCTGCCCAGAAAAGACCTTAGAAGCTATCTAGTTTAAGGGCATCATTTTATAGATGAAGAGCTAAGGTCTGGAGATATTAAGAGATTTGCCTAGATTTACACAGTAAGTAGCTGAGTCAAGATATAAATAGATGCCTGCCTTCTTGACTCTAAGTCTAGCATTCTAACCATTATAGCATGTTGCTTCTTTATTAAAGGGTAGATTACACTTCAAACTTGAGTGGAGACAGTGGTATGGAACTAGTGAACACGTTAGTGGGAAGGATAACTGAACTGACTTACAAAAATCATCTTTTCCCTCTTTGTGAGCTAAGTCTTGTTCTGAGCTTCATGGTATTTCACCACTTCTAGGGCCTTTAAACCTATAAGTCTTAGGAATGAAATAAAGACAACAAAAGACAAACACATTGAATTTCAGGGTGCCCCAACTTCCTCTGTTCCTAGAGCAATTGCACATTAACTCTGACCTTCCTATGACAGCAATTAAAGAGTTCCTCTAGATCTTCTCTTAGAGAAACTTTCATGTAGTTTCGATCTCCTATTCCTACCCAATTAGCAAGTGCCTTTAGGTTATCTGGAAAGTTGGCTGGCTGCTGCTCAACAACTACATCAAGCAGAGCCTGGATTCTCTCCCTCTTGGCAGTGAAAAGGGCAAATCAAGCATTCATATTAATGCTTCCTGATGGATGGGTGATTCCTAAAAGAAAACTCAACCTCTGTCAAGAAGACCCATAGACCCCCTTTCTCGAATTTCATAAATCATAAATTCATAAATCCCACTTTTGCAGTTCCCCATCCACAGGGGGACAGCATCTAAATTGAAGGAGACCACAAAATGGGGTCACCCAAAGTTCCATTCAGATTTAGAACCAAAAGTTAGGAAGCCAAGTTAGGAAACTAAGTCTACAGGTAGAGTTCAGAAAGACAAATAGAAATAGGGTTCTTTGACCTTCTGGGTTGATGCCCCCAGTCCCAAAAGGGTTATAAGCATGTGAAAAAAGGAAATATTAACAAAACAATTGCTTTGATTTTCCTATAAAGGAAAAGGAGGGAGGAATCCTGGAGACCAGGAGCTATGAGGCTCCAGGGAGGGCTTTGATTTTTCTCCAGATGGTATTGCACAGCCCTACCAGGCTGTAAATCACTGGGTAGTATCCAAATCAAGGATTTGAAGCAACCAAACTGTGAACCAAAAACTGGAACAAACCCACAGTGATTTACCGAACCCTAATTATGTTGTTCTGTTTTGCTTTGAAACTGAATTACACACTGAACCAAACATTTTTTTTTTTAAGTTAAGAGCACAATGGATTGGGGGTCAGAGTATGGCATCAAATCCCAACTCTGTTAGTTACTATTGTGTGACTCTGATGGAGACCTTCAGTCTTTCTAGATCTCAGTATGTAAAATGAAGAAGTTGGATAAGATAGTCTATATAGTATCTCCTGGATCTATGACCTGGACCAAAACCTTTGTTTTCACTGAAACTAAACTATCCCATAAAAATATTCTCTAACCTGAACTGAAATTTCATTTGGTTTGATTCTCTGGTATTTCTATACCAAAATATACAGGTTGTATATATGAATTGTATAGCTGGGGGGGGGGAGATCATTTCTCCTCCCTCGACTTCAGTTCCTTCATTTATAAAACAAAAGGGTTGAACTAAAATCTCTCTACCTTTAACTACCTTGACACTTACTATTTAGGTGACCAGGGAAAGTCACTTAACTCCCGGGGACTTAGTTTACTCAGATGTAAAATGAAAGAATTAGACTACATTATCTCTGAAGTTGCTCCCATCCCTGTTTCTACAATGCTGTGACTTTTTCACTCTGTCCTCTTCCTAATGTTTATGTGTACCTATGCACATATGTATCTTTCTCCATGCAAATACATCTTTGTACCTCTAATAGTATATTAAAATTTATTTATATTAAAAATGCTTTGCAACTCTTAAAGGAACATGTAAATCTTAGTTATCATTATTAATATTATTTGAATCATATGTTAATGTTAGGGCTCTATTCAATGAAGTATGAGGTAGGACATTATTTCAAGTCTTGTTTTAGAGCAGGGGTTCTTAAGGCACCCATGGATAGACTTAATTGAATTCATGAATTTGGATGAGGAAAAAGAAAAGCATTTTTCTATTCATTGTCTTCTAACTGAAATTTAGCAATTCCTTCAATTATTTAAAAAACATTATTCTGAAAAATAGTCCATAGGTTTCACCGCACCGCCAAAGAGGTTCGTGGTAAGAAAAGGATAAGAGTTCTTGTTTTAGAGGCTTCTAATATTACTCTAACTCTTGCATAAGTGAACATTGTTTACTATTGCTTTCTACAGATTCTCCTACTCTTTCATTTTCCTTCCCACCTTGTTATCCTTTTCTTCCCTCTCTTATTTTTCCTCGCCAGTTTATCCCATTGCCTGAGACTGTATCTTGGAATGGAGGAAACACAGAGTTGACATTGAATCAAACAGAGGAAAAGAAACCTTCCAAGTTTCAGGCCATGATGAATATATCATTCATTTAATTTGTGTAATTGTATAACACTGGCCTTGTCACCTATAATGTGATAAGAAGAACCTCCAGGGCAGGATGGGGTCTGTGCACCTGCCATGCTCAGCTCAGCACCAGGCCCAGAAAGCTTAATCAGGGCTCTTTCGTTGATTGACTGATTGATAGGACTTATTTCCCAGTTTGACTGTCAGGAAATTATTTCCATTTCCCCTGCATATTTCTCATTCAGAGGTTCAGGCCTCTGCTTTCTCAGCTTTAAAGATTATATTGTATCCCAGGAGAAGTCTGGTGTTTAGAAGAATTGTTTTTTGAATTTGACCAGAAAAAAGGAAGTAAATATTGCCTGCTTTTCATAAGGAAGTTCACCTTTTTAGCATGACATTCATCTTTTTGTCTCTAGGATGAAAAGCCCTTTTCAACATCATCACTGCTTTCAGAGCCCCTAGAAGGTGCCCATCTGGTGGAAGAGATGAGCTCAGACAGTTGAACTCTTCTGTAACTTCCCCTTTCTCTTACAATTTGCTAGTGAGGGAGGGTGTTCCTTCTAGAGAGTTCCTGGTGGCTTTCATGGATGCTACTCTCACTGATGGCTCATATTCTTGGTAATGGAATAAACCAAACAAGATTATATCATCTGGGGATACCTTTAGTATAAAGTCCAGAATGAGGGGGACAATAGTGATAGGAAATGGACTTTTGATTTCACTGGTGAGGAGTTTCCCTCTACTGGTACCTCTTGGCAGCTTCTCTGCAACTTACAGTCTTAGATCAACTGAAATAAAGTAAAATAATAGTTGTTAGGCAATGAACCCAGTATTGAGCACATGGTCAGTGATATAAATGCTTCACTTCTCCCCTTACCTGTCTAGAAGACTGATTTTATACAGGGTCACATGGATAGTCCAAGATTTTTGCTGGTCTTTTTTTTTTTGGGGGGGGGGGTGGAGTTCATGATCTTACCTATACATTGAAGGTCAGCTCCACTCCTCCGGTGAATGGAATACTCTCCATGGGTTCTTGTGGGTGCCGAGTACATTGGATTGTGTTGGATTCCACTCCACTCCTCCTCTGCTAACTCCCCTGGGTGTGCTTGAACCAGTCTGGTCCTCGCATTCTTCTGCATATTCCAGGTTGCTCTTCTGCATGTGCTATACTAGTCTTCTGCATATTCTGGGCTGCTCTTCATGCTGACAGTTCCACTGCTCTCTCCTCTTTCCCCAGTGAGTTAGGTCCTTTTTGCTGTCCTCTCTGTTTTCCGTGGCTAAAACCTGGCTTCACTCTATCTCTTTTGGTTCTGTCACCGCAAAACTTGTTTTGAGGAATTCTTTATTTTGGAGTTGTCTGCAGGTGGGTTTGGACAAGCTTGGAGCATTTATTACTCCACCATCTTGGTTGCCAGAAGCAAAAATCCATGACTAGTTTATGACAAAAATGGGAATTGAACCCAGGTCACATTGGTTTCTAGGCCAGCAATGCTGATATACCTCTCAGGGGAGGTATTATTGCTGAAATAATTTGACCTTACCAGACCACATTTAAGGTACTACATCCAGTTCTGAAAGCTATATTTTACCAGGAAAATTTAAAAAGTATTCAAAAGGGGCAACTAGATTATAAGGGAGTTTGAACATCAATCTATATGTGAGAAGTATTATGAAATAATACAAAGATAACATGTTTAGAATCAGAGGACCTACAGGCAACTAGATTGAGAATCAAGACCTAGAGGTGGGAGGTTCTGGGTTCAAATCTGTTCTCAGACACTTCCTAGCTCTATAACCATGGGCAAATCACTTTACCTCCACTGCCTAGCCCTTAGTGCTCTTCTGCCTTGGAACCAATATACAATATTGATCTTAATGAAGAAAATAAAGGTTTGAAAATAAAAGAATCAGAAGTCCAAATCCTGCTTCTATCATGCACTAACTGTATGACCTTAGGCAGACTCCTTCTCTAGGCATTAATTTCCTTTTCTGTAAAATGAGGATTGGACTAGATAGCCTCAAAGGTCTCATCCAGGCCTACATCTATGATTCTGTGAGGGTCTAGCAATGTTTCCTCTGCCAAAGAGGAATGATTGTTGTCTTCAAGTATCTGAAAAGCTTTCTATGTTTTTTTAATGTAACCTACTTGTCATTACTTAAAATGCAGTAGAATTCTGCCACAATTATATGCCTCAACTTATTTATCCATTCCCCAAATGATGGGAAGCTCCTCAATTTCCAGAGGGCTTTTTTTGCCATCACCATGAGAGCTGCAATAAATATCTTTGAACGTATAGATTCTTTTCATTTTCATGAAATTATGAAGTGAAATGATCAGAACCAAGTGAACATTATATACAGCAACAGAAATATTGTTTGAGTAACTTGTATATGTCTACCTCCAGAGAACAAACTGATAAATAGAAATAAGCAAGACATAGTTTATATATACATATATATCTTTTAGTCCAAGTGATGCCATTTCTAGAGCTGGAGGGAAGGGGGAACTAACTGGGGATTTTAAAATATAAGGAACAAATAAATAAATTTAAATTAAAAAAAAGAATCTTAAGAACTTTCCTGGAAGATCAATTGAACTAGTTCTGCTTGACTCTAGAGAACAGAACTAGGAATGAAGAATGGAAAGTGTGCAACTAGATTTAGGTTCAATGTCAAGAAAAACTTTTTAACAAAGTGCATTTGGTTACAAAAAAAAAGAAAATGCAATATAAATAGGGGTACATTTTTTGTCTGTTTATGAACATATAGATTCTTTTCATTTTCATGAAATTATGAAGTGAAATGATCAGAACCAAGAGAACATTATATACAGCAACAGAAATATTGTTTGAATAACTTGTATATGTCTACCTCCAGAGAACAAACTGATAAATAGAAACAAGCAATGATGTTGTTGGTGTAAGTAACTTCTAGTGAGAAAAATCCTTCTACCAACCAAGTAGATGCCAACTGATCTGCATCTTACAGTGATGCTTCCTGGGGTGTGAGAGCTTAAATAATGTTAATATAGCCAGTATGTGTCAGAGGGCAGGTAAGTGGTACAGTGTGTAGAGTGCAAGGCCTGAAGCCAGGAAGATTCATCTTCCTGAATTCAAATTTGACCTCAGACACTTACTAGCTGTGTGACCCTGGGCATGTCACTTAACCCTTTTTGCCTCTGTTCCCTCATCTATTAAATGAACTGGAGAAGGAAATGGCAAATCACTCTAGTATTTTTGCCAAGAAACCCCCAAATGGGTTCACAAAGGGTCAGACAAGACTGAAAAATAACCGAAAATGTGTTAGAGTCAATTCTGGAATCTATCTTCTATGCCATATTGCCTCTTCAAATATGTATCGCATAATTATAATACTTAAATCTATACAAAAGTAGATTGTGCTACTTCACTGGATATATTCTAGTAAAGACTGGATGACTACTTGTTTACAATACTGTAGAAGTGTTCTTAATTGGATGTATATTGAACTAGATGGATTCTGGGGTAGGTCCATAATAGCTCTGAAATTCTGTGATTTTATATAGTATTTGAAAAGCTATAATAGAATAAGGAGTGGGGAGAGACTTTTGCTACATTATTTCAGAAGTTAGAATTAATAGCAAGAGGTTGAAATTATTAGAAAGTGGGGTTTTTGTTACAGCTTAAAAAGGCTTTCTAACAGAATATCTTATTCAAAACTGGAACAATTTCTATTAGGAAGTAAAGAGCTCCTCATCACTGGAGGTATTCAAGGGCTGGTTATGTATCAAGGACAACTTCAAGATACTTTCTACACTGTGTGGTAGGTTGGATAAAGTGACCTGTAAGTTCTACTACCACTCTAGTCATCTACATGATTTGGTTCTATATCTTCTGGGTTCTCAGGAAGATCTTAGATCTGGTCAGTGTATGGCAAAGACCTGTGAGAATGCAACTCCCTCGAATGGATGTCCCTAGGAGATTAAGGTCACCTCACAGATTTAGAGCCCGATGAGGCCAAGAGAGACTAAGTGACTTGCCCAGTCAGAATTCAAACCCACATCCTTTAACCATAAGCCCTTTCTACAGCAAGGTTGAGACAAGGACCATATTTCCAGTACTCTAAATAATTTTAGAGTTGCACATCCTAAATTTGATTCATTTAGGAATATATCCCCAAATGTTACAGGACAGATATTTTATTTTTAATGATCAAATGGAAATAAAATGACTGCTGCTTTGAGAATGCTCTTGAAATAACAGGAGATACCTTGGGATGATGCAAGATCCTTTTTGAGAAGCAAAGAACACTTATAGATGGAAGGGACTTTAGAGATCATCTAATTCTTTTTTTTTTCCAAAAAGCAGACTAAGACCTGGAAAAGAGAAGCCTCTTTCCTGAGGTCACATAGCGACTTATATGGAGTCCTTGGATTTAAACCAAAGTCTCTTCATTCTCCAAATCAGTAGTCCTTTGCTGTACTATTCTTGAGCCTTATTGAGTGCTTCTTCTGGGTAAAATATTATGGTGAGGGTTGTTCCAGGTCCCCACCTGGTTCCCATTATAGGAACTCATTATCCAGCTAATGTGCCCCAGAGTACTTAACATATAGGGAATATTTGACTCAGCTGGCATGCTCAAGCAATAAAAATGTATTGTTAATTAACTATTATTTCTTAATTATCATTACTATGTACCAGGCACTGTGCTAATCATCAAGGATTTGAGGCAAAGGCAAAAACTGTCTCTGCCCTCGTGGAGTTTGCATTCTAATAGAGGAAAAACCCTAAACATAAATAGATACACAAAAATGCATATAAAGCAGATAGAGGGAATCCTTAGATAGGAAAGAGCAAGTGGCTAGCAGGGTGAGGCTAAGAAAGGCCACTTGCACAGGATGCCCTTAGAGATGGATTTTGAGGGAAGCCAAGGTTGCTAAGAGACAGAGGTCAGAATGGAGAGTACTACAGCCATGGCAGACAAGCATTGATATCCATGGAAATGGAATATGGGGCATCGTGTTTGAGGAATGGCAAACAGGCTAGTGCTACTGGACAGTAACAAGTAAGAACAGGAAGAATGTATAAGAAGACTAATATTCTAGGTCAGACCTAATCTAGACCAGACAAATGATTCAGTCTTGAGGATTAAAATTCAATGAAATACTACTCTAGGACCACTCCAACTGTAACCATAAATAAAATAAAAATTTAAAAATAATAATAAAAATAAAAATAAATAAAAAGCAATTTATTAAGTAGGAAACTAATAAACTTCAAAGTTAATAAATACAAAACTCAAAAGTTTATTTGCTAACACTACCAGTATGAGAACTCAGAAAAAAAATGTATTTAGGAGACTGTAGGAAACCAAGGTGTATTATCTGAGGCAGGTAGATAGAACTCTGGGTCTGGAGTTAGGAAAACATGAGTTCAAATTTAGCCTCAGATCTTTAGATTTGTGTGAACCTGGCCAAGCACATTAACCTCTGTTTGCCCCAACTTCCTCAGTCATAAAATAGGAATAATAATAGTATCTATCTTCCAGTGTTTTTGTAAGGTCAAATAAGAATATATTTGTAAAGCACTCAGCATGGTGTCTGTCACATGGTAGGTACTTAATAAATTCTTGGTTTACCTTGTTACCCTCATTTCCCACCAGACTGAACCTCTTGCATTCAAAGTAGTCTGTTTCCTTGTTAAACAACCAGTCTAGTTTACTTGCAGAAATCATGGCTTCCCAATATATAAAATGCTGAATAAATAGCTAGAGAAATGAAGAGAGAGAGCAGAAGCAAAAAGGGAAATAAGGGGGAAAGAGGTAACTAGCCTGTACCCAGCAGGGTGTTCAAATACAATCCTGCTATCTGCAATGGATAAGCTTGGTTGGTTTTCTTCAGTGGCAACCAACAATGCCCATTCAATATCCACATAAAACCAATGAAGCTCCTATCACACCTGGAAATATAGGAAGGGAACAGTTTGTAAAAGACCTTCAATGAAATAAATATTATATTTAATTCTTAAAAGAATAGGAACCCCTCCTTTTCCATCAGTGCTTCCATGGAGGGGGCAGCTATGTCTTCACCAGCATCATGCCTTCCTTCAGACTCCTTATGAGGCCTAAGATCATCAAAAGATTACCAGTAATTCCATCTGGCATCAGTCAGACAGATATATCAAGATCATAAGAAACTGGCATAAAACAAGGAGTCTTGATGCCCAATATTAGTTATAGAAGCAACAATAAATAAAACTCATGTTACCCAGCAGATTCAGGAAGTTTTTGGTGACCAGTGTCAAAGAGTTAGAAGTGCTCCTAATGTGCAACAAATCTTACTGCACTGAGATTGTTCAGAATGTTTCCTCTGAGAATCAGAAAATCATTGTTGAAAGAGCAGCTCATTATGCCACCAAGATCACAGGTGCAAATGCAAGATTGGGGAGCAAAGAAAATGAGTAAATGCTTTGCACATTTTCAAATGTTAAATAGAAGAAGGAGGAGGAGGAGGAGGAAGAGGAGGAGGAGGAAGAGGAGGAAGAGGAGGAAGAGGAGAAAGAGGAGAAAGAGGAGAAGGAGGAGGAGGAGAAGAAGAAGAAGAAGAAGAAGAAGAAGAAGAAGAAGAAGAAGAAGAAGAAGAAGAAGAAGAAGAAGAAGAAGAAGAAGAAGAAGAAGAAGAAGAAGAAGAAGAAGAAGAAGAAGAAGAAGAAGAAGAAGAAGAAGAAGAAGAAGAAGAAGAAGAAGAAGAAGAAGAAGAAGAAGAAGAAGAAGAAGAAGAAGAAGAAGAAGAAGAAGAAGAAGAAGAAGAAGAAGGCAATGACAACAAAGATGACAAAGACAATGACGCCGACACTAGAGCTTATTGAGTAATGTGGTAACATGCTCAGACATGGTTGTAAGAAAATCATTTGGCAGCTTCATGAGGGGTTTGAGGGTAGACATGATGTTGATGAAGATATAGAGGTCCCTTCCATGGAAGCACTGATGGAAAAGGAGAGCTTCCTATTCTTTGGGAAGGTGGATTGGATTGGATTAGGGAGAGATGAAACACAGAAAACAACTAGTAAGCTATTGCAATATTTGCTACTTGGTGTCCTGGAATGCAAGTAATGCCAGCAGATGGTTATATTGGGGGATAACAAGAAGACTGAAGCAACTAAGTAGCTTTGAAGATAAAGCACCCCACAGAGTTAGGAGGAGTTGAGTTTGAATATTCCCTCAGAGACTTAATTGTATAACCCTGGGCAATTATTTAGCTTCAGTTTCCTCATCTGCAAAATAGAAAAATAATGGTTCTTACTTCCCAAGCCTTTTGAGAGGACATATATATCTATATATATACATATATATATATATATGTATGTGTGTGTATATAGATATAGATATACATGTATATACACATACAGATACACACATATACACATGTATATAAAGTGCTTTGTAAACTTAAAGGGCTATATAAATGTTAGCTATTATTCCCCTGCTCCCTAAACTGTATACCCCTAGAAGAAGCAACTCTCTAAATGGTAAAAAGTTTCCAATAGCAAGGAGCAGGAAAGAAATTATATATATATATTTCCCAGTCTGGCAGAGAGTCAGTTATCAGCATTAGATGTATTTGGGGATTTGAGTCCCCAGGTATCAAAGCCATAGGTTGAGATTTTGTCTGTGGCTATGGATTATAAAGAGAAAAACTGCACACATCATTTCTCATCAGAAATGCTGGTGAAATGACTTCTTTTCTAGGAATGTATCTATCATCAGAATAATCCACATCATCAGAAAATTTCTAAAGCCAAAGAAAGTTCACTCGGCTTTCATATAGAACCCATCACCCATGACCCAAGATCTTAAATGAACATGCCTATCAGAAAATCTGCCTGTCAGAAGCTGCTACCTTCTGCTCCTGTCTGTCTACACCATTTTCACCTCAGTCAGATAGTATGTGTATTCACACCTACAGTAGGGCAAAGATCAACCTGGCTAGGATTGATTCTTGATTCAATAGCAGCTGTATTTAGGAAAGTGCCTCATACATCAGCATACTTACTGCTGGAACCTGTATCTACTATTCAGAGACATCTGACAAGTCACTTAGTCTTTCTGAGCCTCAGTTTCTCAATCTGAAAAATGAGGGGATTATATTAAATGACTGTCTTCCAGTTGTCAATGTAAAGTTTCTTCTAGATCTCAGTCTAGGCTCCTGTAACCCTATGATCTTATGATATATTGGATTCCAAAGAAGTTGCCTACTCTGATCTGCTCTACCATCCAGATATTTTAAGTCTTGTCTGTGGTACTGTCTAATTGGTCTTGCTCCCTTGGCTTTGGATCCAAGGCTCGAACTTAATCACCAACCTCTGTGCCTTTCCCCAGACCAGGCCCCCATGTAGGCCTGTTCATAATCCTTTGCTCCAAGCATCAGATGATACTAGAAAACTGCCTCTTCAGCCATCCTTGGCAATATCCTAAGTTATCAACTGACATTCAGCTGCCTTCCAGCTGTTTGGAATCATTATATTTTGCCCTCTTTCTGACTTGGCTCCAACCAGTTAGTCAATAAACATTTATTAAGCATTTTCTATGTGCCAGACACTGCACTAAATGCTAGAAAATGGGCCCTAATATTTCAAGATGACAGGATTTGCAGGAGGTATGGGGGAGGGAAGCCTTCTGTCCCAAATAGGGTAGGACCGCCTTGATTCAAAACTGAGTTTTTTACTTTGAAAAAGAATAGCACTCTACTGACCTTCTGAGTTGGCAGGGTCTTGACTATAGAAGGTTTACTATTTTCTCTATTTCTCAAGAAGGCAGAGAGGGGAAGGCCAGTATTTAAGCAAGGATGAACATGGTTATGTCTAAAGTTGGTAGAAATGGTAGGTGGGGCCTGAAGACAAGTATTTCTCTTGATTGTTCTTTCCTTCTGGTGGAAAGGGTGAACAGAAACTTGGCTCTAATCTTGGCTCTGCTTTCTCTACCTCACAGAGAGGGGAATTGAACCTTTTAGGCCCTACATGCTCAGTTTTAACTCTCTTCATTCTCATCTTTTCAGTCAGTAATATTGCTCTTCTAAAGAACAGAAAATTGATCAGTAATCATTTTCCCATTCCCTCTTCCTTTCCCTCTTTTGCTTTCTCTGTGCTTGGAGAAGGGATGCCCAAGTGGCTTCATGTCAAGGAATGCTCAGCTTGGCCAAGGATAAGTATCTATTGCCATCCTCCTTTCAAAAGTAACTAGGTGGGATGAATATCTACAAAAATATAAATTGCCCTGATTAACAGAAGAGGAAATAGAATACTTAAATAACCCCATCCTAGAAAAAGAAATTAAACAAGTCATAAAAGTACTCCCTAAGAAAAAATCCCCAGGACCAGATGGTTTCACCAGTGAATTCTACCAAACATTTAAAGAATGATTAATTTCAATACTATAGAAACTCTTTGGAGAAATAGGCAGAAAGGGAGTTCTGCCAATTTCCATTTATGACACTCCTTTGGGGCTGATACTTAAAGGAAGAGCAGGAAGAGCAAAAATGGAGAAAGGGGACCAGACAGATTCCTTAATAAATATTAATGCAAAACCTTTAGATGAAATACTAGCAAGGATATTACAGTAATATATCACAAAGACTATATGCTATAATCAAGTGAGATTTATACCAGGAATTCAAGACTGGTTCAATATTAGGAAAACTATCAGCATAATTGATCATCTCAATAACAAAATAAACAAAGATCACATGATTATATCAATAGATAAAGAAAAAGTTTTTGACAAAATACAACACTTACTCATTAAAAATAAGAAACTAAAAAGTATAGGAATAAATGAAGCTTTCCTTTAATGATAAGTAGTTTTTATATAAAATCATCAGCAAGCATTACTTATATTGGAAATAAGCTAGAAGCCTTCCCAATAAGATCAGGAGTGACGAGTGGGTGCCCAATATCACCATTGTTATTCAATATTGTACTAAGAATTTTACCTATGGCAATAAGAGAAGAAAAAGATATTAAAGGAATTTAAATAGGAATGAAGAAACAAAATAATTACTCTTTGCAGATGATATGATGATATACTTAGGGAATCCTAGAGAATCATATAAAAAACTAATTGAAATAATAATTTCAGGAAAATTGAAGGATATAAAATAAACTCAAATAAATCATGGACATTTCTATATATTACCAACAAAGCCAAGCAAAAAGAAATAGAAAGAGAAGTTCTTTTTAAAATAATTGCAAACATTGTAAAATTCTTGGGAGTATCCTTGCTAAGAGAGACCCAAGAACTATATGAACACAATTATGAAAGTTTTCACACAAATAAAGTAAGATCAAAACAAGTGTAAAAAATATTGATTGTCCATGGATAGACCAAGTCAATATCTTTTTAATTCTACCCAAATTAATTTACTTATTCAATGCAATCCCAGTCAAACTACCAAAGTATTATTTTATAGAGCTAGAAAAAATAATAACATAATTCATCTGGAAGAAAAAATTAAAAATATGTAGAGAATTAATGAGAAAAAATGAAGGAAGATAGCCTAATAGTATCAAATCTCAAATTGTATTACAACTTGGTAATCATCAAAACAATCTAGTATTGGCTAAGAAATAGAGTGATGAATTAGTGGAATAGATTAGGTATATAATACTCAATAATAAAAGACCATAATAATGAAGTGTTTGATAAACCCAAACATTCCTGGTTTGAGGATGAAAACTTACTATTTGACAAAAAAACAGCTGAGAAAACTAGAAAGCAGTTCAGCAGACTACTATCTTACACTGTATACTAAGAAAGGTTGAAATGGACATGTATCATAAGTAAATTAGGGAAACATGGAAAATTTTACTTGTCAGATCCATGGATAAGGGAGACATTCCTAAGCAAACAAGAGATAGATAAAAATTACAGGATATAAAAAAGGATAACTTTGATTAAATTAAATTTAAAAGGTTTTGTACAAACAAAACCAATGCAGCCACGATTAAAAGGAAAACAGGAAACTGCCAGGGGAGTGGGGTGGATTTTACAACAAATTCTTCTGATAAAGTCTCATTTCTCCAATACACAGAACTGAGTAAAATTTATAAGAATATGAGTCACTCGTTAAATGATAATGGTCAAAGGATATGAACAGGAAGTTTTCAGAAGAAATCAAAGCTATCCATATTCATATGAAAAAATTATTTTAATCACTATTGTTTAGAGAAATGCAGATTTACTTCGAGCTACCACCTCATACGTATCAGGTTGACTAATATGACAGAGAAGGAAAATGACAAATTTTGGATTACATATAAGAAAATTGGGAAACTAATGAACTGTTGATGGAGTATGAAACTGATTCAAGCATTATGAGAACTCTGCCCAAAGGACTATAAAATGATGCCTACCTTTTGACCCATCAATACTACTACTATTAGGTCTATATTCCAAATATATCAAAGAAAAGGAGAATCTCTATGTACAAAAAATATTTATAGCAGCTTTTATTGTGGTTGCAAAAATTGGAAATTGAAGGGACATCCATCAACTAGGGAATGGCTGAACAAGTTGTGGTATATGATTGTAATGGAATACTACTGGGCAATAAAGATTGTTTCAGAAAAACATGAAGAGACTTATATGAGCTGACACAAAGTGGAGTAAACAGAACCAAAACATTATTTATAGTAACAGCAATATTGTACAGTGATCAACTGTGAACCACAATTATTTTGAACAAGGTAGTGATTCAAGATAATTCCAAACAAGTTCTGATACAAGTTATCTATCTCCAGAGAAAGAGCCCATAAAATCTGAATGCAAATCAAGCCATTCTTTTTTCTTTTCTTTTCTTTTCTTTTTGTTCTGTGTTTTCTTTTCCAATACAGCTAATCTGAAAATGTGTTACATATGACTTTACTTATATAATCTATATCAAATTTATTGCCTCCTCAAAAGCACAAGAGGAGGGAGAGAGTAAGAGAATTTAGAACTCAAACATTTAAAAAAACAAATTTTTAAAATTTTACATGTAATTGAGAAAAATAAAATGAAAAAATAACTGTGTGACATATTTTTAGAATTTTTGCTAAGAACTCCATTCTTACTAAATAGGAGTGGTTTTTTTATAGATTTCTATGTTTGTATGGAGGTAGAAATTTTCCCAGATAGTGAATATGTTTGATGGTTCCCATCAAATACCTTTCTCTGCCTCTTGAGCAAAATTGTGTAGATTTATTCAGTGCAGTTCAACCTGCCAAGTGTTCTGGTGGTCAGTTCTGGCAATGATTCCTAGGGGAAAGGACTATTGGTTCTTAACAGATTTAAAATGCTGAGACATCACTAAGAGATAATTGGTGGAAAGATGAGGGTATTCAGGTAATTGGTGGAGAAAACCAGTCAGCCTCATTAACATTTAGGTTTTCTGGTCCCAGAGCCTTTCCTTGCATATACAACCTGCTGTTGCCATATCCTAGTATGAAAATATCTATTCAACTAAACTAGAAAATGAAGAAACTGGGGCATATGAATGGGGATGTGCCTTACCTAAGGTCACATACACAAGAAGTAACAGATATGAAACGAAGATTTAGTGCTCTTTCCCTAGAGGCTACCTTGTTTATTCTGAAAATGCTACAAAAGTGTACTGAAAATCAGGAGAGGAGCTCAAGTCCTAGTTCTGTGCCCTGGTAGCTGTGTGCCCTTAAGAAAGGCATTTAACTTCTCTGAACTTCATTTTCCTCATCCTGATAAATGAAGGGATTGGTCTGACTGAACTCCAACATACCTACCAACTCTAATATTCTACAATTCCAGAATACTAAGTTGCTCTACTTTGCAGAGTTGGAAATGAAGACCACACTAAATTCAAGCCACAAAGTACATAAGTACAAAGTACATAACAGTCCTACTGTACACCTAGCACTATGCTAGATATTCTCAAAGAATAATGAAGAATCCAAAGATATGATCTCTACCCTGAAGGACAATCATCACATTGAAGTTCAAATCAGTTCAAATGGATCTACTATGAACTCATGGACATAGAAAGTACCTATAAAGATATAGACCACAGCCCATCCATGTTTGCCTATTTTTAAAACTCTTGTCTATGTCCTCCCCTATGTTCATCAAAGAAGGTCCACCCAATGTGGTGAGGGCCTTGTCATTTTTTTTGACACTACACGAATGTCAAATGGTACAAAGCTGTCTAATACTTTTATCTCTCAATCTTACTGCTTAATTAGCCCATCTTCTTTTTAGTTCATAATGTGTTTGATGTCATCCTTTCCTTCTCTTCTTCTTTGTAATTCCTTGACTCCAGTGAATTATAACCTATTTATACCCATCATGTGTCTCTTCATTGCCTTTTGGGTGAATCTCAATTTCAGTTTTTGAGAGACCCACTTTCTATAACTCTGGGCCCTACAACACATTGGAAAAATAGTGGCCTCAAGAAGATGGAACTTTGGTTCATTTTTTTTAAAAAATCTTTCTTTTTCTCAAAGAAAATCCTGCCTTCTTTTCTTGTTCCAGGCTGTCTCAACCCCAAACAATTCCTATTAATAGAATTCTAAAGACAGTATATAATTCACTATTGAGATGTATGGCATGGATTATAAATGTCTCTGAAATTCAGAGAAAGGAAGGAGTAGTAATCATGGAAGGCCTAATGGAAGTGTAAGCCAGGGTCAAGCCCATTTGTATTCCTTTGAGATAAGAGAAAGTCTCTCTTTGAATAAAGCCAGGAAGAGTATGTGCCTTCTCTCAATACACTTAGCCAGAAGACCATAATCTCTCTTCTTCCAAGTTCCTAACAAAGGCCCCGCACACAGGTGAGGAGGATCTAGTAATCATTCTCTACCAAGGAAAAGAGTCTTCTAATAGGCTTGAGTCCCATGGTATAGAAAAGTTAGATCCTGAAAAATAAAATTCAGAGGAAAGGCAAAGATTAGCTGGAAATCTTTGAAAAATGTGAATTCATGCTAAATGGAAAGGTTTGTGAAAAGGAGTCAAATGTCAGTAAATCAGAAGCAGAAGTTGGGCTGTTGGTCTCCACAAGAGCTGGTATTTCTTACTTCAGAGAACTGAGTTCCATTGTTCTTGTGTCCTGTTCCTTCAACATATCTAAGTTGCTTCAAGATCTAACCCTGATCACTTACTACAAAAACCCTAAAGATCGAGGTCTGCATTTTACTGCCAGTTTTTTCAAGGAGCAGTTTGGTTGCTATGTGCTCTCCCTTGGAAAGGTGAGTGTTATTCTTCCTGACAGCAAAAACAACTGCTATATACAAAAGGAAATTGACTGCTTAGATAAGTTTTGCTCCATTTTCTTGCTCTATTTTTTTCTTTCCCCAATCACAGTGGCTATCCCCACTGGAACCCACCCAGACCTCCAGAGTTGCCATTGTCAGTCTGACTGCAAAGCCAACAGGAAGCCCCCTGGTAATTTCTCTTTCTTTCTCCTTTCAAGCCCTCCCAATTAGATGAACTTTAGTTCAAAAGGAGGGGAAAAAGCCACAGAAGGGACAGAGACCTATTGCTATGAAAAAAGCAGAGAAAACCTGGTTCTCTGAAATATACCTTTTAAAAATGTTTCTTACTCTACTGATAATGAATATTATTAGCTCAGCATTGATTCCTTCCCAATTTCTGCCAGCAGAATTTTTATTACCTGGTTTGCTTCCCATCATTCTCTGCACTTGCCATTCACACTCTCACAGGCTTTAAAAGGTTATATGGGCAAATAGCACTCTATAATTCACCCAAAGTCACAATCATTTCCCTTTCATGTAACCAAAGCTCCATAAATCAGTTAAGCCAAAGTGTGATAAATCATCAGTCTTTGATCCAAAGCCCAGTGCTATTGTGAAAGGGGACTTTATTAAGTTTCTAGACAAGGACACAAGGTAGAATTCTCTGGTCTTAGATGGCCACCTTTCCTGGCTGCACTGAACTTGCAAGATGGGAACAAGCCACATTGTATAGGCTTTGGTCCAGAAATTCAATTCTGATTGAAAAGCAACAACTGGTGGCCAATAGCAACTGTCCAAGGTGCTGGTTTATTGGGGCTTCTTCATTTAGCAGTTAACAGAGGGCCTCAGGGGCTTTACTATTTGGCTCTCTATGAAAATTTCTTCTTGCTTCCCCAAGCTAAGCATCTCTAATTCTTTTTAATCAATTCCAGAATTGTCTCCAGTCCCTTTATAATTCTGGTTGCCATCATCTTGGTCTGACTTGTCAGTATCCTTCCTGAAAGGTAAGTCACCGAACTGACTAGTTTTGTATTTGATTTCAATTCCAATTCAAATATTCCAGATTTGACCTCCACTATCATCTCCTTTATGTACACCATGTTTCTGCTAATGCAGCCTAAGATAGCTCCTCTGGTTGCCATGTCACATACTCCACTCATACTGAGACTGCTGTCTACTAAGACTTAAAAGTTCAATAACCCAGAGGGAAACCAGATGAGGAGAAGGGCTGAGGGAGAAATCAAATAACTTAATTGGTTCATTTACAAACTTGGGAGGTTCACTAGGCCACTCAATTCCCCAGCCATGTAAATATTGTAAGTTTACCTGGGCACATTTGAAAAAGGAAATGGCTTCTTTGTTAAACCCTAATTGTCCAGGGGGGAGAAAGAGCTTTCAGATGAAAAATCCCCAACTAACAATTGCCTCTTCAGGGTATTTGTATTTTTATGATGTACATGGTACATACTGTTATGCATGGCCTGATGAGGCATTGTAGAAAGAGCTGGAAGCATGACAGAGAATTTGCCTCAGCCTTTATAGAGAGAGCCAGGAAATTCAGGAGCCTGAAATCTTCATTCTGTTATTCACCAGAAAGAAAACTAGGTGGGCCACCTTACCCTATCCAGAAGGGATGGTGACACTAAGGGGTGGAGTCAGCAGGAAAGGACCTCTGTCCTCCATTTGGAAAAGCCAAGCTCCAGAAGTTCAGCCAGAAAATGCTTCCACAAAAATCCTTCAATAATTGAAAAACTCACAGAGGCAGCTGATGTACAGGGGTGCCCTTTTAGTGCCCAGGCTATTATAGATTAAATCCTTCCTTTTTAATAATTAAAAGTCTTGGATATAAATAATGTCTGGCACTATATAGAGATATTTAAGGAGTAAATTTGTGCCTGTTTACTACCATAAATTCTCCTGAAGGGTAAGCCATGACCTTCCTCTGTGCTGTTTGGGTCTGGTGAAGTGAGATCTGTGACAAGTAATCTAGCCCCAAAGCAACTATAGAGGAGGCAAGAAAGTCACCACCTCTGAGGATTCATCTTACAGTCATGCCCCACATAAGATCATAGATTTAGAGCTGGAAAGAACCTTAGGAGCTATCTACTCTAATCCCACTCGTTTTTATGGATGACAAACTGAGGCCAAGAGTGATTAGGTGACTGGTCCAAAATCTCAAAAGTAGTAAGTGACAGAGCTAAGTAAGACAGAGCTAAGTTTGAACTCACATCCTAATATTTCTCCCCTGTACCAATATATTTTCATGATATCATTTCTAAACAAAACTCACTAGGGTATCACAAAGCACTTGTATAATATTCACTGTGACATTAGGCAGGGCTGTCCTTCCTTAAAATCTCAGTTTCCTTCAAAGATTAAAGTTCCATCCTCTACTTGAAGCATTTACAGACTCTTCCCAGTTAATAGTCCCTTCCTCCCATCAGACCCACAAAATTACCTTGGTTTTATTTTGTATATGTCTTATGTATAATTATACTCATATACATTGTTCTGAATAGGACATAGACTGGTTAATGGCAAAGAGAGTCTCCTTTGTGTTCATATCCACAGTGCCTAGCACGTAGGTAGTAGGTACTTTAATAAATGCTTGTTAATTTATGGATAGCAGAGTATATAGTAAGTTGTAAAGGCACTAGCCTAGAATTCCAAAGACCTGCATCTTTTCCTAGTATTGCCACTAGTGGGTTAGAACCCACTAATTGTGTTTGTGTTTAGTTAATTTTTTTCTGAAATTTTTTTTGATTTATAAAATTTTTTTTCTGAATTTAAACACTAAGAAAATGGGCATTTCTAAAAATAGAAAACAACTCTAATACATGAAAGTATAAGCTTTAATATGTCCAGCTTGCTATTTTCCCCAATAAAAAATAAATTCAATTTGTAGCTTTCAACTTTCCAATTCACTTCTAGTTTTCAAAGCTGTCCTGGTCATCTGTAACTCTTTCTGGCCTTTCTTCAGTTTTCTTCCATGTATCTTTTTTAAAGATGCCTCAATGACCTCTCTCCTTCCCTCCCCTCCCCCCCCTCCTTCCTCTCTTTCTTCTCTGGGCTATTTTTCCCATTCCTCTCTTCCCTCTTCTCTTTCTCCTCTCTCACACTCTTCTTCTCCCATCATCTTTCTCCCTACGTCTGCTCTCCTTCTTAGAAAAGAATACAAATAAAGCCCTTAAAACAAATGTGCATAGTTGAGTAAAGCAAGTTCTATTCCAAAACAAGTTTCCTACATTTTTCTATCCCAACCGCTTTTCTTGTTTTCTTTAGTCTTACTGGATATAGGCCCAGTAGTGGTATTTCTCAACCAGTTGAACTGCGTTAAATCTTATCTATAAAATGGGGATATACTAGAGAAGGAAATGGCAAACTTTGCCAAGAAAACCTCAGGGATAAAATGTCCATGGGAGTCAACACAGAATTGGACAGGATTGAACAAACAAGTTATCATTAGAATGTAAGTCCCTAGAGACCGAGGAGTGTTTTTTATCCTTTCTTTATATCCTCAGTGCATATCACAGTACCTGCTACATAGTAAGTACTTAATAAATGCTTGTTCATTGAGTATTTTACTCCTAAAAATTCTCTTTTCTGAAAAAAAATGCAAATAGTAAGTTGAAACTCAACATTTCATATTTACACACACATATGCACACGCACACACACACACACATGCACACACATACACATGCACACACACGCACACACAATTCTTGAAAAATATCAAGCAAGGGGCAGCTAGGTTCCTCAACAGAAAGCCAGGCCTGGAGGGTGGAGGTCCTGGATTCAAATATGGCCTCAGATACTCCCTAGTTTTGTGACCCTAGGCAAGTCACTTGATCTTAATTGCCTAAGCCCTTATCACTCTTCTGCCTTAGTATTCATTCCAAGACAGAAAGTAAGGGCTGAAAAAAAACAAAACAAAATAAAACAAAAAAACCCAAGAGTAGTAAGCAGAGCTGCTAATTTCCTCTTCTACATGCATAATATTGTATTTTCACAGGGATGTAGTTCCGGTTTTTTCTTGGCCCTTGGGGAAGCCAACAACTTATCTGGGCCAGAACCTAATTAGCCGAATTTCCCTACTTTGTTGCCTAATATCTCAGCCAGTACAATGGAGAAAGAAGCTGAGCTAGGATAAATAGGTTCACAGGTCCAGGGGTGGATGGACTGCCAGGACCCATTTTCAAACTGCTTCATGTAGCTTGGCAGCAAGCCAGGGCTCTACAAGTTTCTATTTCTGTTGCAATAAACATATGAAGCCATTATTAAGGTGTTCTTTTAACAAAGCCTTTGCCTTTAAATAACAAGTACATTTCTCACTTTTTGTCCCCTCCTCTGACTTCTTTTATAAAAATCCAGTCCTTATGTCTTCCTGTTTTAAATGCTGAAATCCCACTGAGAACATACAAATAAACGCCCCAGTCAGGATCCAGACTGTTTCTTAGGTATCACAAATTGAAGGGTTCACCCTGAACCCCAAGTTATTTAATAGGGTCCTTTGGTGACTAAGGAATCTTCTTTGCATTTAATTAGCTCTCCCCCACCTTAGCGGAAACTAGGGTGGAGACAAGAGATTTATTTGTCTCTGAAAGCTGAAATTTAGAAGGTGCTTACAACACTTGCAATCCTTCAGTAGCACAGGAACAAGGGAGTTTAATTCTTAGTTCATTTGAATTATAGTATGAAACTATTAAATAGTATGTGTCTTTACCTGAAGTGAGCTCCCCTGGATCTTAGCACTCTTTATTATTGCCCTTTCCCCAACAGTGGCTTCAAAGTGTCCCACGGGGTTCATAACCATAGGAAGCAGAGCCTCTCTCCATTGGGAGGCAATATCCTGAACTCTCCACTGCCCCTCTCCCATTGGGCCCGGTGTGCAAGATTCTCTCAGTCAACATATATTAAATATTTGTCATGAGCCAGTCATGGTACTAAGTACTAAGTGGGGATACAAAAAAAAGATAAATTATGTTATAACAAGGAAACAATGTATAAATAATTAGGTACATATAAGAGATATTCAGACAAGAAAATAATATAAGAAGGGAAGACACTTGCACTAGTAGCTTAGAGGACTAGGAAATGCTTCTTAAGGAAGGAAGGAAGGAAGGAAGGAAGGAAGGAAGGAAGGAAGGAAGGAAGGAGGGAAGGAAGGAAGGAAGGAAGGAAGGAAGGAAGGAAGGAAGGAAGGAAGGAAGGAAGGAAGGAAGGAAGGAAGGAAGGAAGGAAGGAAGGAAGGAAGGAAGGAAGGAAGGAAGGAAGGAAGGAAGGAAGGAAGGAAGGAAGGAAGGAAGGAAGGAAGGAAGGAAGGAGAGGGAGGGAGAAAACAAGCATTTATTTGATGAGATTTGAGCTCAGATTTGAAAGAAGCCAAGGAAACTAAGAGGCAGAAGTGAAGGGTAGAACATCCCTAGCCAGGGGGGGCTACTAAGCTCTGCCAACAAGGTTTTTATTTAACAATTGAATTGAATACATATTTTAGTGATTATTTTTTATCTTTATCAATGCCTTTTGCTTTTACATTATATATATTTATGAATGTTTTTTTTCTCCTGCTACTGAATGAGGCTTCTTCTGTAACAAAGTTGTACTGTTATTTTTAATTAAGCAAAACCAAACTTTGCTTTGACTGACCCATATAGGATATGTAACATTTCACAGCCATAATTCCTCTCTCTCTAATAGTTGGTGGAAAGTGCAAATTCTCATCTCGTGCTTGTTCAATATGGTTTCATAGTATTCACCTTTACTTTATTATTCTTTGCATTTACATTGGTATAATTATTGAGTAAATTTTTTCATGGTTCTGCTTAATTCATTCTGTAGCTACTTACACAAATTTTCAAATTTCTCTAAATCTCTATATCCATCATTTCTTAAGGCATAAAAATATCTTATTACATTCATGGACCACGACTTATTTAGTCATTCCTCAATCAATAAGCAACCATTTTGTTTATAATAATAATAATAATCATAGCTGGCACTGATAGCTCACTTTAAAGTTAGCAAAGTATTTTATGTAGGTTATCTCACTGATCCTCACTCCAAATCTGTGAAGTAGATGCTATTATTAGTCCCTTTTCACAGATATGGAGACTGAGGCTTAGAGAGGTTAAATGATGTGCCTCTGGTCATAGGACCATTAAATGTGTGAATCAAGATTTGAATTCAGGTCTTCCTGACTCCAAGTCCAACATTATCAATGACAAAACCTCTTTCTTCTTTGTTAACATCAGAAGTTCTAGTGAACATATTGTTTGTACATGGAGCTGTTCTTTTTGTTAGTGTCCTCTTCAGGTTAGCTACCCTAAAGTGATATCTCTGGGTCAAAGAGTATGGATATTTTAGTCAATTTTTTCCAATTAATTCCAATTGTATATGCTTCAGTTGAGATTGCCTAGGGTTCTCTTATTGATCAGATGATTCACTGCTCCACAAACCTTCTATTATCAACCTGTTTTTCCATAGTCTGAGGGGACATTTAAGCACCCCAGGTGTTAAAATGGTTGGTGGTGTGTCCATATATTCCATATTACTAAGATAAAGCATTAGGGCTGTCCCTCCCCCATCTACACAAGCCCCCTGACCCCAGCCTGCACATTGGCCTTATGTAACATTTCTTCTCCCTTCAAGGCTACCCCTGACATTCATTTTAACCTGATTTCACCTGAATAAAAATGAAAATTGTCGGCGTGAGGGTAAAGGTGGTGAACACACAGCACAATTTGTCCAAACTTCTTGGGACAATGTTGACCAGCACTTTAGAGGAAGGAGAATCTCTTCTGAAAACTGGAAAGGACTAACATGAACAGACTTTCTATTTGCTGGTTATGAAGTGTTTGTTATCCAGTATTTCTCAGTCCTCAGAAAAATGACACCCAAGCTTGACTGGGTTTCTAGAGGCAAACTCCCCTACCTACTATGACCTCCTGGCATTACCTCCAAATGATCATCCCAGAGAGATCTACTATCTGCTTCAGGTCCAGGCAAATTTTGCCCTCCCTTACTGAGACCTTCAAGATCTCCATTCAGTTCCTAAAAAGTTAATTATATCATGAAACTCATCTGAACCCAAGGAAAAGCTACTGCCTCAATTTTCAAATGGCCATTCTTATCCCCCACTGTGCATGAGGCCCTGAGATCCCCATAACTTCAACTCTCAATTAGAAATAATGAGGTTTTTTCACTGGCTGAAAAAAAGAAATTTCCATTTAAATGTTCACTATGGGATTTTAGCCACCCTACCTACCCTCAACCCTTCTCCCTCAAGAATAGCAAGCCTAAAGGTTGAATTAGCAATTCATCTTTTAAACTGAGATTACTTTATACACATTCAATTTAGACAGAATAATAATTATTTTGTGCTAAACACCAATTGCATTGGATGCATTGATGGAAGATTAACAACACTGGAATAAGTCATAAGAGGGTAATAGTTAATTCTGCCCAAATATGAAGGAGAATCAATGAAGCATCATACTAGCAGGGGAAAGAGGAAGGGTGGAGAGAAGAAAGAACAGAAGGGTGAACAACAGGAGAAAAAAAATCAATTACTATGTCATGGATGAAATGTTTTCTAAGCCCCAGCCCTGAATTCCAAATTTCTTTATGAGAACATTGTGGAAGAAGTTTGCATTAAGTCATCAGATGGAGATAAACAGAAAATCATCCTTCTGCCCTCTGTGCCTTCCCATCACACCACGCCCTCCAAAAAATATATCTTAGAAATGTAAATTCAGAGGAAGACAGGCTGGCGACAGCAAAATGAGCAGAAAGATGAAATGTGCCCAGCTCCTCCCAATTCTTGGCAAAGATCAGAATTACTCTGGAGGTCAAATGTTGTAACCCCTTCTGAGGACTAGGCTTCTGTCCTATCCTGCCATAGGAATTTGATGTCCATGAAACCACATCTGCTTCCCCTAGGCCTATCGTGCAGTTGAGGCATCCCCCAAAATAGCAACATGAAATTACACTTCATGGAATTCCTTCTAAGTGCTTCTCCTGAGCATTTTAGATAGGATACAGTAACTGGAGACAGATAGCACTGGTACTTAGAGTGTGTAATGGGCCAGGGAGAGGGAGATTTGAGATTATTGGTCATATATGGAATAAATAGCCAAAGAAAAGCCTGGAGCTTTAGTCTTCCTAGTAATGACAAGGAGATTGAGTAGGTGATGTTTTCAAGTCACATATAACCAAAGCATTAACCAGCAATTTTTGTGAGTTGATCAATTGCCACTAAACATATCCAATGTAAGCTTGGGAAGTCAATGCTACATTGATAGATTTGGGCAGGGAGGATACACAACAGTGCTTAGGGAGCTCTTCATCCAGTAACTTCTTAGTTTAATTATTATTGCTAATTAATCATTAGATTGTAAGTCACAAAGAAGATGTCAATCTATTTTGCAAAGAGGAAATATGGTTCTAAGGAAGAAGTACTAGCTTTGAAGTCAGAGGACAATGGCTCCAAATTCCAACTTTGCCATTTAACAAAACCTGTGTGATCTTGGGTAAGTGATTTCACTGTTCTCATGTAGTTTCCTTATCTGTAAATGAAGAGTTATGGCTAGATGGTCTCTAGGGTTTCTTACATTTCCTAAAAAATTCCTCACCAGGAGTTCCCCAAACCAAATAAATTACTTCTGGTCAAAACAAAAAAAAATGTAAGAGTGAGTTCTTATTTCAGTCTTGTTAAAGGACTACCAGTGCTACCAGTGACCTCTAAATATGCCACCCTGAGGCAAAGATCTGATAATCTATCTCTAAACATGATACAAAAAATGTAGGATTTAACTAAGACTATACATTAATTCCTGGTCATAACTCTTAGTCAGCCCTGCATTTGGCTTTAATTTAATTTTCTTGTGACACCAAAGTACTTGTTATTGTCAAAGATATCCAGAATGAGAAAGAATCCCTTTCTTCTCCTCTTTCTCTGTCTGCTGAAATCTTAATCAACCTTTAAGGTCTAACTCAAATCCTACTTCCTCTATGAAACCTTTCAAGTCTAACCTAGCCCACAGTGACCTCTGCCTCCTCTGGGCTGGAGCACTGAAGCATTCTAGTCCTTTGTGTCTTGACTTTTTATATAAATACATAACTAATAATAGTATAATAGCTTTGGCACCTCAAGTGGAGTCATAAGGTTCTAAAGGGCAAATTTATATAGACATATTTTATATATATGTACAGACATATTATATATATATACATATATATATGTATTATATTCTGTATCTCTCTAAGAGCCTTGCACAGAATTAAGAATTAAGAATTATTCTTAGGGCCAATATTTGAGCAAATCATTTAGCTACTCTCAACCTTAGTTTCTTCATTTGTAAAACTGGGATAATGATAGCATTTAACTCACAGGGTTGTTGTGAGGAACAAATTAGATAATTTACTTTTAAATTTTATTTATTTGTTTGTTACATTAAAATTACCAGGTATCTCCCTTCCAGCACTAGAAAAGACATCATTTGACAAAAAAAATATATGTATATATAAAACTATGTCTTGCTTATTTCTATTTATCAGTTCTTCTTGGGAGGTGAACATATACAAATCATTCTTCAAACAATATTTCTGTTGCTGTATATAATGATCTCTTGGTTCTGTTCACTTTACTCTTCATAATTTCGCATAGTCTTTCCATGTTTTTTTTAATTAAACTGCTCATCAATTCTTACAGCATAGTAGTATTCCATCAAAATCATATGCCACAACTTGTTTAGCCATTCCCCAACTGATGGGCATCCTCTCAGTTTCCAGGTATCTGCCATCACAATGAGACTGCTTTAAATATTTTTAGAACCATATATTATGAGATGTGGCATGATTGACATAAAGCACTCTGCAAATCTTAAAACAATATATAACTGTTAGTTATGTTAGCTACAAATGTTAGTTATCAATATTATTTCAAATATTGATTTTAACATAAAGGCAAATTCAAAAATCAAAGAGTTGGGGCAGTTAGATGGCTCAGTAGATAGAGACTCAGGCCTGGAGATGGGAGGTCTTGTGTTCAAGTCTAGATATTTCCCAGTTGCGTGATCCTGGCCAAATCACCTAAACCCAGTTAGTTTTGCTTAGCCTTTACAGCTCTTCTGCCTTGGAACCCATACTTCAGTATCAAAAAGTCAAAGGGTTAACTACAACACATTGATGCAAAATAATTCCATATGACTTTCTCTCCCTACGCTGCACTTACAAATTTTCCAAAGCAATATTATTTTATTCCACAACTCTGTATGACATGTTAAAATGATAATATGGTATACCAAGGGCTCTCAATCATTTTCATATCATCTTCCCACAAGGGACCTTACTGACTCCTTTCACCAACAGCTCCTATGCCTCTTCTGCCCCAAGTCTATTAGGCATATTTTTGTATCACTCAGCAAATCTTAAAGGTTAAAAGATAGGATGGGAGGAAGGGGAAGAAAGATTTGAACACATAGGAAGTCCCAGAAGGTTAAAGAAAGTTGTCCTACCCCATTCACAAAATCTGTCCTTTCCTATGGTTATTATCAAATAACTGTTCCAATACCCCTTATTATGCCCCTCTGTTTCCACAAAAGCTTTCAAGGCTTTGGTTCATTTGCAGACTTGGTGTTGCAGTGATTTCACTACCTTTGAGCCACTGCCATTTTCTCTTTTCAACTTGAAGGCAGGTCAGGTTTGTCACTAGTGAACAATGAAAAAGTTCCCACCCCTTACTTCCAGAGAACAAGGTTCAGAAATCCAGAAGCCAGATGAAAAGAACTATGACACGAGAAATTCAAAAGAAAATTAGGATGCTTTGGGTGTAACTGGGATTTTAATTAATACATATGTAATGCAGTACTGCTAATATTGTGTAGTAATTAAGAAAAAGAATTATTTCATTTTGTACCAGGAAGTACACAACTCATACACAGCCTAATGTCAACTCTTAATGAGCGGCTCTTTCATCATGGTCACAAAGAGATTTATTCTCAGGATTGGCCCAAGACAAAATGGTGAAGCAAAAAATAATTATCTTTTGTGCTCTTTTGTTCTCCATCTTGCCCTTCCTCCTCTTTTAGGTATTTTCCTATTACACAAAGTTTCTTTGTTCTTTCATCCTGGGACCCAGGGCTATTCAAAATGATGGTTCAACTGGGCTCACCTTCCCTAAACAATACTCCATATGGTAAACTTATAACCTGGGTCAAAAAGCATATTCGTGCTTTTGGAACTCTCTCAATGATAGAGATCAAAGCCCTGTGCCTGCATGAAGGATGAGGTGGGATGGAATTGGTGAGAGTTGGAGAAAGAAGAGATTCATTCTCTTCCTGCTCAAAAATCTCATCAGTCTCTTCAGACTTCAGGTACTTCTGGCTTCCAGCTTCAAGAGAGAAAATGGAAGATGCCAACTTCACTTCAGATTACTAAAAGAAAATATTCTGGGAAGAAGCTTATATAAGAGGAGCTGACCATTTCCATCATATTCCTATATCCAGCTTGGTATATTAGAAACTTTGGGGTAAGATCCAAGATTCTCTCTCCTTGGTAGACCTGAGTTATCTTGCTCTCAAAGGGAGCATTCCTTCACTCTGCATTGTCTGGCATATATTCTCCTATGTATACTTCCTCTGGTTTCTGGTTTTTTTTTTCCTATTCCACTTGGACAAATGGATTTCTTTGCTACCTATATGTATGTTCATTGTGGAACTAGTGTTTGGTGGGAAAGGGTCAAGTCTTAGACATGAAGCAAGGGATCTTCCTATTTCCCCCAATAATGAAAAGTAATCAAAAGTTAGATTGAAGTAGAAAATGGCAGGAAAAAACCCCTAGACCCGTAATATTTAAGGAAGCAGATAAATATAATTCTGGCTGAGCATTTCTTTCTCTAAGGAGAAGACAGTGATGGCCTCTGATCTCCACTTCCTACTTCCTGTTTCTTCTTCTGGAAGGAATTAAAGTCTCTCTGGGAGATGGCTAGGAAGAAGAAGTTAAACATGTCTAATATGCCTCCCGTTGAGCCACAAAATGATGCCCTCATGCTACATATGGGGAACAGCCCTCACAACACCTCCATCACACCTTCTCTGCCCTATGTCTCATTCTCTCATGGTCGTACTCACTGGGGGAAGAAGACAGACAGTGCCATATTGACAATAGCTAATAATAACATATGTGTTGTCCATAGATTCATCTGTCAGATGTAGGTGGGATTCTAGAGATCCAACCTCCTCATTTTATGAGTGAAGAAATCCTGAAGAGAGGGGAAGCAACTTTCCTGGAGTCATATAGCAAACTAAAGGCAAATACAATGACTTGACTTCGATGTTCTTTCCCTTATGTTCATTCATTCCTCAGTAATGTATTATTATGTACAAAGCAACAGTTGCTAGATGCTGGGATACAAAGATAATTAAGACATAACCCCCGATCTCTTGGAGCTTTCACTATAGAAGAAGTGGATGCCACAAATATAAAAATTAAATAATATTTCTTAAATATAATGATCACTAAAAATGAGGGAAAGACAGATGAAAAATGCTCTATGGTGCCATAGGAAGAAAATATAAATTTCCATGTGAGGAAAAAGAAAAGACTTCATGAAAGAGTTGGCATTTAAGCTAAATTTTGAAGTATCATTTCAAAAAGCAAAAGAGGAGGCTGAGGCATTTTAAATATAGGAATTGATGAGCATAAAGGAATGTAGGTCAGAAAGCACTGGCCATGACAGGGACAGTGAATAGTCTCATTTGGAAGAAAAGAGAGAGATAGGAAAGTGCCAAGTTGTAGAAAGAAGGTCTTAGAGACCACAAAGAAAAATTTGGTCTTTATGTGCTGGACAATAAGTAGTCCAAAGTACTTAGCAGCAAAGGAGTGCCATGATCTATTCTGTGCATAGGGATAATCAATTAGATTTTTAAAATGGAATCAGGTAAAGTAGTTTTTTTGGACAGAACATTGGATCTGGAGTTAGCAAAACCTAAATTTAAATCTCACTTCTGACACTAGTTGTGTGACATTGGCCAAATTATTTAATCCCTCTAACTTTCAGTTTTCTTATCTGAAAATGGGAATAACAGCAGCCCTATTCCACAAGGTCAATATGAAAATCAAATGAGAATGTACATAAAGGGCTCTGCAAACCTTAAAGCAGTATATAAATGACAATGATATTCTTCTTATTGATGATATTTTAATTTCTACAAGGACATCCCATATATTCTAAAGGGGTAAATAATTTGGGAATGTTAGGTACAATGGTGGTGAAGATAACTGGAGGTAGGAGATATCTAGATGTCCCTCCAATATGACCAGAATCAGAAGTGGCTCGTTGGTTATGAGCACTGAGCCTGGAGTCAGGAACACCTGAGTTCAAAATCAAACTCAGAAACTTCCTACCTATGTGATCTTTGGGCATGTCACTTAATATCTGTATGCTTAGGAGGCAGCTAACTGTGTCAGTGGATAGAGCGCTATGCCTCCAGTCAGGAAGACCTGAATTCAAATCCAGCATCAAACACTTCCTAGCTATGTGACCCTGGGTAAGTCACTTAATGAAACTGCCTACTTTACCAAGGCTTATATATGGCAGCTTTGTTTATGACCAGTTGGCATAATTGGGATAGCCCATCAAAGAAACTGAAGGTCTCATTTCCTGAGCCATATCATGAGACATTTGGGTCCTACTCAGTGTTGTTTGGGTTATCAACCAACCACTATGCTACAAAGAGATCAAGTCAAACAATAAGATGATAAATGAGATATTTTGTCTCCATAAAGCATCTTGGCTGGTCATGGATACAGAGTTGCATCTCATTCTAGGAACTGGACTGGAAAAGGAGACAAAGAGAAAAAGAGGTAAGCTAAATGAAGAGCCATACTCTCTTGTGCAAATTTTCTTTTATTTGCTTGAATGATCTTCAAACTTTAAATTGTGTACCCCTATCAACAAAAAATTTTAGAACATGTGCCTCAAATGTGTATATATTTCACTATAAGTTACATACATAAACCACTGAATTAACAATTATGTAACTATAAAATATGAAAAATAGAAATAAAATAGAGTGACACTAGAGTCAAACTCAAATTCATTGAGTAGAGAAGTGACATGATAATACATTTACTTTAGGAAAATCGCTTTGCAGTTATTGTGTGGAAATTGGGATGGAAAGAGGTGAGATTGGAGCAGAGAGATCAATTAGGAGATTATTTCAATAGAAATGGAAATGAAAAGGTTTGGCAGCAGATTGGATAATGAAAGGATTGGCAGCAGACTGAGGTACAGTGAGGAGTCAGAAATAATATTAAGCTCATGAACCTGGGTGACTGCCTGAAAAGATGGCAGTGTTCTTAATAGCAATGTAGAAGATGGGTGGGTTTGGGGGAAAATAATATAAGATGTATAGTGTTGATCACAACATATCTCTGTGTGTTCTTCCTGAGTGACTTCATTCTGCCCTACCCCAAATGAAAAGAAGAGGTTTTTAATCATTGGTCACTGCCCCAAAGGCAAAAGCCTGCTCTCCAAGGGATGATGAGTGGGAGGGGGGAAGGAATACCAGAAGAAATAAGAGATAGGAATTTTCCCAAAGGTGAACATGCAGATTGCAATTAGTTTAACTAGGAACCCTCAGTTTGGGACTAGGACCAGCACTTGGCTCATAAGGAAGGGGGTAGGGGGTTGTGACCATGTACAGTAGAGGGGTGGGATGCAGTGGAGGAATTGGGAGAGAGAAGGGTAGTAAGTGTGTTTTGATCAGATACAATCTTCAACTAGATGAGACCCATCTTCCCCATTGATTGATCAGCTCTTGAAGTGGGGCCATGTCCCTTTGAACATTACTACATTATTTGATTCAGAAGACACTAGCATAAACAGTTAAGAGAATCAGATGCCCTCTAAGTCTTCTATTTATCCTAGGGTCCTTTACTTACACTAAGCCTTAATGGACCAAGCTATCTTGCTCATTTATTCAGGGGAAGTCTATTTTATAGATGAGTGCACCTAGGTTTTATGAGTTGGTGTTGCTTGGATAAGGACAGGGCTCAGTAATAAATTGTTGATTACTAGAGTGCATGACTTGCTTGGAGAGAGAAGATTCTATCCGGCCTGGATTAACTATTAAGGAGCTTCAAAGATGGTTTTCTATTTTTATAAGTTCACTTTCCAGAAGAGATCCAATATAGATCCCCACAGAAAGGTAAATTGGTTCTAAACTGATTGATCATAGGATCCACAGATTTTGAGCCAGAAAGCTTTAAAGGGATCATCTAGCTCCTTCCAAAACAGAAACCCAGAAAGTTTAAGTAATTAATTCATCTCTTACCTTCCTAGCTTTCTTCAGCTCTCAGTTGAAGTTATATCTTCTATAAGAAGTCTTTCCTGTTTTCCTTTCATTCTACTGCCTTCCCTCTCAAACTAATCCCAATATTTCCTGTTTATATTTTGTTGTTCTTGTTGTTTCATTTGTTTGTTTGTTACATTAAAATTCCCAGGTTTTTCCCTCTCTCTCTCCTCAAAGAAGGTATCATTTAACAAAAAGATATATGAATATATAAAACTATGTCTTGCTTGTTTCTATTTATCAGTTCTTTCTCTGGAGGTGAACAAACACAAGTCTTTTTTCAAATAATATTTCTGTTGCTGTATATAATGTTCTCTTGGTTCTGTTCATTTTACTCTTCATAATTTCATGTAGGTCTTTCTACGGTTTTAAAGAATTAATTTGCTCATTTTTCTTACAGCACCGTAACTCATTTTAGCCATCCCATCCCTCAATTGATAGGCAACCCTTCAATTTCTGGTTCTTTGCCACTATAAAGAGAGCTGTTGTAACTATTTTTAAATACATGGGTTCTTTTCCTTTTTTCCTGATCACCTTGAGAAACAGATCCAGCAATGGGTATTGCTGGGTCTAAAGGTATACAGTTTTATAACTCTTTGAACATAATTTCAGATTGCTATCCAAAATGGCTGGATCAGTTCACAGTTCTACCAACAGTGTATTAGAGTCCCCATTTTTCCACCTTCCCTCTAACACTTGTCATTTTGCCCATTATCATTTTAGCCAATCTGATAGGTATGACATGATATCTGTTTTATACATAGTTGTTGGAATGTTATCTCCTCCATTGGCTTATGATTTCCTTGAAAGCAGAGACCCCCTCCCCCAATTCTTAAAGTCTTGCACAAAGTAGACATGTAATGACAACAGCTTTTCCTACTTCACAATTCTACCAATGGTCAGGGCCAGTAGTCAAGACTCCTTTTTTCTTAGGGAACTGCAAAACTGGGATAGGAATAACAATCAGAAATGTGGGTGGGACAAGGTAGACCTAAAAGACTGATAAGAATGCTTATAGCTTCTTAGATTTTTCTTCAAGCTATAGCTGGAACTTTGGAAATATCTCAGAAACTATTACATACAGAATACTTTTAATGTGAAAAAATTAAAGAATCAGAATTATTTCTAAACCCCTAACCCCCCAAAAACAAATTCTAGTCAATAGAGTGTGAATCAAGGATCCTTGATCATAGAGTTACATAAGATAAACAGAATTCACTCCCCAAATGACAAAAACGGTCACCTAAAATTATATATATATATATATACACATGTTTAGGAATCTTAAGGTTAAGTTCAATTCAAATAGTTTTCTTCTCAGATTGTTAGATTCCATTCAAAAGATATTTTTCTATTTTAGCCGTAGTTACAGCCAGAACAGTCAAAATGAATTCATTTGTTTTTTTATTTTTACTTTTATTTTTTGCCTAGTCATCTGTAAACAAGATCTATTAAAATAATTAAATGCAAATTCTGTAATTTCCGCAACATTTAACTCAAAAATAGCAGATTTTGTAAGAATGGGTATATTTAGCACTAATTTGGCTCTTAGCTTACTTTTGTCTAATGGCATATTTTAGAGTCATCTTCTGTGGATTGGGAGTTGTGCTACATATTTTGCAAACTACTTCCTGGAGCTTTTTTAAATGATCTTTTTTTTTTTTAGCACAACCTGTGAAGTGTGTAAAACATCTTTTTTCCCCTACCTCAAGAAGACAACATTTCACTTCCTAACATCACATCTGTTGTCTAGGTGGAAAGAAGGCAGAAAAGAGAGAACTCATACTCTGAGAAAACTACTAGGTCTGATCCTAGTGATCAGATGATTGCAGTGCTTCAAAATCACTTCAGGTTTCAGTATATTTCTTCTCCTGGTCCCACCCAAGAAGAAGGAGGAAGAATAGAAAAAGATAAGACATAGGAGTCTTAGGGGAAGAGAGAAAGAAAGAGGGAAGGAAGAAGGGAGGGAAGGGAAGAGAAAGGAGGAGAGAGACAGAGAGATAGAGACAGAGACAAAGACAGAGACAGAGAGGCAAACAGAGATGGGGAGGGGAGAGGGAGAGAGAGAGAGAGAGAGAGAGAGAGAGAGAGAGAGAGAGAGAGAGAGAGAGAGAGAGAGAGAGAGAGAGAGAGAGAGAGAGAGAGAGAGAGAGATCAGAACCCAGTCATACTTAAATCTCAGAAAACCACCTCTATTACAGAAGAATAGACATATGAATTAGTGGCAGTGCTTTGTGTGATAGATATTTAGAGATATATAAACAGAAGAGGGAAGAAGGGGATGGAAGAAAAATACCAAACTCAGGTAGACTTCCCAGGAAATTTTTTAAATAAACCTGAAGCCTCCAACGTCAGATCCAAAAAAATCTAGTGCTGAATTTAAATAAGAAATGGACCAAGGAGAAGGCACAATAAGTGGGTTATTACAGTTCCCAATGGGATCTCTGATTTCCTGGAATTTCCTCATCCCCTGAAGTGAATTCTAGAAGGACCCTTTCATTCCTATAAGCACATGTTAGTATAATTTTGCCTAACCTCATTAATTGTTTGCATGAAAATTAATATTGTTGTAAAGAATTGTTTAGTACACAGTAACAAGGTTAAATGAAATGGAAAGTATACGTCTACATGTGAATGAGAAGCAACAACAAAAAATATAAAGATCTGTAATGAGAGGACTCACCCTTGACCTTGAGCAAATAAGTTGATTAACCCTTCAGGAACTCAGATTCTTTATATGTAAAATGAAATGACTGAACTAGATTGCTTGCAAAAGTCCCTTCTAGCTCTAAATATGTCATCCATAACCTAGAAGGTCAAAATAAAGATAGCAAAAACTTAAAATCTATTGAGGGTGACAATGTATATGCATATATTCACATATTTATATAGGTATATGTATGCACACACGTAAATATGTATGTATGTATCCATAGAATGAATACATGGTAGGTTCTGAGAAGTTGAGTTTCCATCTTATCAGAGACCTAAGACAGAACTGTAGGGCATTTCTGCTCTTGGTTGGGCTACTTTGAATAGGGATACTTGGATGAATGAACAGCCCCAAGCTATAGGATCTTGGCATCTACAAATTATCAGAGAGATCCCTGAGGTTGGCAATTGAAAGGCAACTGAATGGAGAAGAAATTGGGGTTTCATCTGATTGACAGAGCACTAGAGAATGGAGTAGAAAGATCAGGGACCACCAAGTATCTGGGGAATTGGCAAATAGAGGATTATTGCTTAAGATTCATAGGATTTAAATTGTAAAGGACCTAAGAGATCATTTAGGGGCATTCTGTGGTACTATAGATGAGGAGACTGGCACCCTGACTGGGAACTTGGACTAGCCAAAGATTATACAAGTAGTAAGGAGGAGGCAGCGGGATTTGAATCCAGGTCTTAGGGTAGGGGTTAGCAGGCTCTAAGGTGGATCCTAAAGAATATAATGATGTCCTATAAGGAGTATGTTAAAATGGAGTTAATTCTTACCTTTTCATAAATCCCCAAACCTAAAAAATCTAAGTAGGTAATCAAGACTCTCAGTTGAGTTCAAACAATATTTCTCAAAATAATAAGCTGGGAACAGGGTAAAAGTAAAATAATCAAGGCCAATTTAGTATATGAAAAGAGGAGAAGGAGACTGATTCTAATTCAATCTTTACTGAAAAGAGCTAAATCTTTCTTACTTCAGAGAAGAGTCTCTGAGAAGGAGTAAAATCCAGTGAGAGAATTTGGAAAAGTTGGCTCACACCTGGTGATCTAGGAACTATTCAAATCTTCTAAAAATCCTCAGATTTTGTTTTTCCTTGTCTTTTTATAGTAAAATAGCAATTTCTATTTTAGAGCATTTGGGGGTTAGAAATCATTTTCATACACATCTTATTTAACCTCTGAGGTAATTAATGCAATCATCATCATCCTATATTTAGAAAGATTTTCTTTCAGCACAGTTCTGACCACATTATTGCCCTACTCAATAAACTCCAGTGGCTCCCTATTACCTCTAGGATCAAATGTAAATTCCTCTGTTTGGCTTTTTAAAAACTCTTCATACTCTGATCTCAACTTATCTCCTTTTTTAAAATTAGAAGGTATTTTATTTTCCTAATTCCTCCTATTTCCTAATTATAATTCCTAATCCTATTAATTTTCAACATATGTTTTCCAAAATTATAAGATCCAAACTGTCCCCCTTCCTCCCTTCATTCCCTCTTCCCAATTGGAGATGATAAGCAATTTGATCAGGGTCATATGTGCATTATCATGCAAAGTACACTTCCATATTGTCAACCTTTCTTCTTATCCCTCAACCTCTTATTTCTATTAGACCTTTGCACTGTTTATCCCCTATCCTGGAAGTAACTGCTTCCTTCCTTCAGCTTTCAAGAATTTTTTAACTCTTGGAGGCCTCTGGGTGGCTCAGGGGATTGAGAGCCAGAACCAGAGATGGGGGTCATATGTTCAAATCTGTTTCAGACCTTTCCTAGCTATGTGACTCTGAGCATGTCACTTAACTCTCATTGCCTAGCCCTTCCTGCTCTTTTACCTTGGAACCAATACATAGTATGGATTCTATGCTGGAAGGTAAGGGTTTAAAGAAACCTTAAAGGTCTCCTTTTCTTCAGTTATAAAATGAGTTCTTTCCTTCCAACTCTACACAGCCATGAAAACCACATTTTACTCTCTTTGAGGTTCAATTCACTTGCTATATTGGACAAGAAGCCTTTCCTGATTTCTACAACTGTTAATGTCCTTTCCCCTTAAACTACCTTGTATGTACATATGCATTTTGCCTCTCTCAAATATTTGTTACATATATATTTTAGAGAATATAAATGTATGCTATTTATAAATAAAATATACAAAATATAAATAGAGAATAAAGACTTTTTTAATATTTACCTTCCATCTTAGAATCAATACCATGAATTGGTTCTAAGGCAAAAGAGTGGTAAGGGCTAGGCAATGGGGGGTTAAGTGACTTGCCCAGGGTCACACAACTAGGAAGTGTCTGAGGTCAGATGTGAACCCAAGATCTCTTGTTTCTAAGTTTGATGCTCTGTCCACTGAGCCACCTCACTGCTCTGGAATTAATTTGAAAGCAAGGACAGATTGATTTTTTGTCTTTGTCTCTGAGCTGTATTGAATTGTGCATAGTACATTGATATATACTGTACATAGTATCTAGCACAATATAACAGAGATAGCCAGGCTGCCCCATGGAGAGAGAGCTGGGCCTGGAGTCAGGAATATTCAAGTTCAAATCCAGTCTTAAATATTTATTAGCTGTGTAACCTTGGACAAATCACTGAACCTCTGTCTACCTCAATAGTGAAATGCGGATAACAATAGCACCTGCTTTTCAGGGTTATTGTCAAGCTTACATTAGATTTTATATATGACTATATATATTTAAAAATCTCATATATAACTATATATAATATCTCATATAACTATACATAATCTCATATAACTAGATATCTTATTTATAACTATATATAATCTCACACATATAAGTGTATATAAAATCTCACATACAAACCTATCTGTAAATATAGTCTCAGATATATAAAATCTCATTGCTTAGCACAGTGCCTGGCACACAATAGAAGTTGAATAAATGTTTCTTCCCTTCCTTTCTTTCTCTTATAGGTACTGTGCTTTATTTATTGATTGATTGATTTTTTAGCACAGTTTAGCTTTTTATTGTATTATATGCATAACAGGTCTTCTGGGCTCCCATCCAGAGTCAGCTGTGTGGGACTTTAGGTAGGTCACTTGCCCTTTCTGGGTCTCCTTTTCTTCAGTTATAAAATGAGTTCCTTCCTTCCAACTCTACACAGCCATGAAAACCACATGTGCCTCCTAGGTCACTGATCTTCCCCTACCACCAGACTGGCACTCTTCTACTCGATATCCTTGATGTTTCTTGATTGTCCTCATTACCCTACAGGCTGCAAGGTAAGATTCTAACATGTTCTGGCCCTGTTTCCTTCTCAGATTGGCAAGCCCGTAAGGACTCTGTAGCCCCTCCATTCTGAAGAGGCAAGAAAGCAATATTAAAAGAGAAATACAGTTGGTTCCTTCTCTTGTTCCTGCTTTGACAGCCATTGAGAAGCCCAATCATTGGCTGCCGGCCCCTGAATCCTCTGGGGACTCTGAAGTCCTGGGTCGCCTCACACATCTGTTCTCTTTTTGGAGTCTCTGGAAGGTATGAACAACTGCCAGAAGAATGGCTTCAGAGAAATGAAGAGCCCAAGGGAGGATCTGGCAGAGAATTCCTAGGGAAGAGACAAACCACTATGGATCTTGGGGAAATCATTCCCCTAGGACAGAAGCCTCCCTCATCTCAAAGAGTCAAACACACACACACACACACACACACACACACACACACACACACACGCACACAAACATACACACACACTTACATACACCAAATCAATGGAGCTCTTCTCATCTAAATATGTTATTAAAATTAATTAATAAATTGTAATATATTAACAATTTTTTAAAAAAGAATCACAATTAATAAATAAATCCTGTGTCATCATCATAGTTGCCTTAGTTGTTGGATTGGATGGAGAGAAGGGAATTTTTTTAAAAAATTTAAGTGATAGGCTGGCTTTTATAACATATGTTTTAGCCTATAGGTTATGTTTCTGTGCTTTCAAGGTAAGATAAAAACAAAACAGAACAGCTGGCCAATATATTTCAGTTGCCTGTCAGAAGACACTGCTGTCCTCCAAGTATGTCTCCCATTATCCTGGTCCTAAGAGCTGCCTGCTGATGCACAGATTGGAGTTTTGAGAGCCTATTCATCTTAGTTCCATTCATTCAATATGTTTTTATTAAACAAGGGAAGGTGCTAGACTCAGGAGACACAAAAATAGATGTCTCAGGCCTTGTTTTCAAGAAGTTTACCATCTAATGGAGAGGAGAAGAGTCCACTAATAAAAGGAAAATGAGATAAATGGGAAAGAAAGGTGTAGGCAATGTGCTAAGAGAAAATTGAAGAGGGAGAAATCAGTTCCATCAAGGGAGTGAAGAAAAGGAAAAAGAGTTAGCCAAGAGAGAAGGTTTCTAGGAGTAAGTAATATCTGACCTGGACCTAGAAGGCAGGGAAAGAATTCAACAAATTTCAAGTGATGTTTAATAACAATAATGAGGAAATCCAGTTTTGTTCACACTTACTTGGATGTTTGAACAGACACAGTACATTAAACAGTATCCAGTCTGGCCCTTACACATTTCTTAGGGCAGTTACCATGGCCCTGCCTTCAGGGAAATTTGTTAAATTGGCACAGTTTGTCTTCAACATCCCTAAGTCTCTTTTTTCTGTACTTTTTTTTTCAGAGGTACCTCTTCTTTGTATTTTGGGCATTTAATCCCTTCTCAATGATCTCTCCCTGGCCAAAAACAAGCAAACAAAAACAATTTTTAGGAAAGTATATGATAACATTCATTATATGAGAATTGTCTCCTGGGGAAAAAAGAGGCAACACTTGACTTAGAACATAAATCCTTGAGCAGAAGTTCTTAACCTAAAGTCTATGAACTTAATTTAAAAAAATTGATAACTACGATTTAGTTTTTTGCTTTCCATTTTAACTCTGTGTTTTTTTTTATATACATTTAAAAAGATTATTCTAAGAAGAGGTCTACAGGTTTCACCAGAGTGCCAAAGTGAAGCAGCAATGCAGGACGATGAATTGTGCATAACATAACTGTTATCAGCAATGCAAGGATCCTGGACAACTCCAAGGGACTCAGGACAAAAAAGGCTGTTTGCTGCCATAGGAGGAACTGAGGTCCAAATGCAGATTGAAATATTTATGTCCTCCATGCATTTTTCTCTATTATAAGTGATATATGTCTTGTTTCACAACATGATGAAATGGAAATATGTATTGTATGATAACATGTGTACCACCTTTATTATATTATCTGCTATCTTGGGGAAGAGAGGGATAGAAGGGAGAGAGATAACATGGATCACAAAATGTCAGAAAACTATTTTTGAAAATTGTATTGACCTCTAAAAAAAGTGAAGCAAGCAGGCACTTACTATATGCTTGGCATTCTGCTAAACATTGAGAAAACAAGCAAAAAGGCTGTCCCTGCCCTCAAGGACTTCACATCCTAATGGGGTCATACAACACATGAAGGAATGAAGATACTGGCCTGGGGCACTGATAGAGGACTCTTAAGTGATGAATCTGAAGTGCAGCCTGGAAAGGAATGAGGACATGGTTGACCTGGGTCTCCTTCTTAAAAAAGATGATACACACACACACACACACACAGGGCTATATATCCCTATCCTAGAAAGTTCTTTGGAAGCACAAACTTGTCCAGGATCATACAACTGGCAAGTGTGTTAGGTACAATTTAGAATCCAACTCCTTCTGACTCAAAGCCAAGGTCTCTTCTACAACACTTAGCTTTCTTGAATTTCTTCCACATATTTAAATGACCAAGTTCTGCCTTTACTAGGGAGGTCAGAATTTTTCAAGAGGTTAATATGTCAATAATAAAATTCAGTCAAAAGCACAATCTGTAACTGTTTAACTGAGTCACCAGCCAGCCAGAGAGGAAGTGTTTTCATTTAGTTTTGTTTTTTTCAAAGCTGGTTTTGAATGACATGACATGATTAAGACCTATATTCCCCCTATATATTGGGCTGGCCCTCCATTTATATGTAGTAAATACATCACTACTCTGTGTAGGTTGATTCAGCCCCTGTCCTGTGAATTCTTACTGTCCCCTAGGTAAATCTTAGGGAGAGAGGCTGAAAAATTATTGCTATCCAGGCTCATGCAATAAACCCTATGAAGAAAATAGAACAGATTAAAATACAGGCCCTATGCTTAAGGAATTTACAATACACTTTAGAATCCTACAGTCTTAGGATATGAAGGGAACATAGTGGCAATCTCATCTCCAACCTCCTATCTTATATAGGAATTCCCACTACCATATATCAGTGGTAATCTACATTCTCAAGAGATGAGGATCTTATAATGCCAGTCAGCCCATTCATTGCCACCTATAATTATTAGAAATTTCTTAAACTAAGCTAAAATGGGCTCCACTGTAATAGCCCACAATTGATGCTAAATCCAATCCCTTTTCAAAGATTCAAACCCAATCCTTCTATGTGACAACCCTTCACACATGTGTAAATAGTGATTATATCACCTGCCCCACACCCCTACTAAATATTTTCTTTTCTAACCTAAACATCCCCAGTTTCCTTCAAGGAACCTCACATCACCTGGTTTCCATACTCCTCACCGGATAATTAGAGATATAATAATAAAAATGAGAGTTTGTAGGTCCATAATACTTTAGGGTTTATGAAGCACTATTCATTTATTCACTAATCTTATTAAATATCATATATGTCAAGCACTGTGCTAGCCATCAGAGTTACAAAGGCAAAAATGAAACATTCCTTGTCCTCAAGGTGATTACAATCTATATAAGGTCAATACAGATGTATGTGCTGATATAAGGGGAATGTGAAAGATTAAGAAAACTGATCAAGAGAAGTAAAAAATAAATAAACTTAAATCACTGCATCCAACCTGGAGGCATCAATGAAACTTTTGGAAACTGAAACTAAAGGACATTAATAGAATGAAAAGGAGGAACATTTCATAACTTTTGCCTTCCCACTAGTATTTCTTCTCAGGTATAAAATTTACAGTTTTAAAGAGCATGTACACACATACATATACAAGTGTCCATAAATGGACACATATAACTATGGAAATAAGAAAATTAATCAGAAATAAACAACAACTATAGCATTATTCTTATTTGAGATTCAGAAATCCCTTTTGTCATATATTCCTATAAAAAATTGTGTTTCCTGGAAGAGCCCATGCTAGTTTTAGGATCAATAAAAAATTTTCCACTGTCATTCCCATCCACAAAATTAGAATATTTCTGTTTTAGAATGTTTGTCTTTGTCAATGGTCAAAACCCTGTAAACAGGTTCTCTTCTTCTAATCCCATGCTGGCGGTTTGATCTCATAGATTTTGTCTGAGAATTGAGATTTATTTCCATGTTTACCCAGAATTTGAGCCACAGCTCAAACCATCAACCATTTTGTAAAAGGATCTCCATCTTTCACAGTCACATCCAGAAAAGCGTTCTCCTTTCTGTTCTCAGTTCAATGGATTTTCTCATATATTCCCACAACAGCCCTGTGAGAAAGGTACTACAGGTATTAACATCCTCATCTTACAGAAAAAGGAACTAATAGAGGACAACGTGACTTTGGCACAGTCATACAGCTTAGGAAGTGTCAGAAAGAGAAGGAAATGTCTCCTGACTCCTGAATCAGCTCTTTTCCCATTCTATTACATTCTTTCTGTAAGAAAAAAGCACAAATGTGCAACAAGTTAAATGAGACCTAAATAACAGTTCAGGACAATAATAGAAGACTGTAAATCTTGAAATTTCTCAGACTTGTGAATGTTAAAAATTTCCACATTGGGGAATTCTCCATTGGAACAATTCCCTACTGGGAACATTCCCCATTTTGACAGTGAGAACTCGACTTGGATCAGAAATGGGAGGACCTCTACTCCACCCGTACTTAAGACTGCTTTAGGGGAGAAAACTCCTTGCTAAACAATGAAAGTACTTTAACCCATACTTATAATGAGGCAAAAAGTTCTTTAAGCCATGCCTATTTTTAGAATTAATACAATGGGGTGCTAAGTACCTATTAAAGGTCAGACAACTTGTAAACTTGCCAGGAGCAAAGAGGTGAAAACTTATTCAGAAGTTTTTTCTGGTTCAAACTTACTAAAGGGATTAGTTGACCCAGCAATGTTTTTTCTGATTCAAACTTACTAAAGGGATTAGTCGACCCAGCAGTGAATTCAGAATGGGCTGTCCCTTGGAAAACATCTACTGTGATTGGTAGATGGAAGAACTTAGGGGAGGTTGCATAGGAGAAAACCCCCTATATAAAAAAAGCAGAATCTCTTGGAAAAAAAGCCTTTTGAGGAAGATCTCTAAGGAGGCTCTGGAGAAGGGAAGCTCTTGGAGGACAATCTCTAAGGAGGTCTCACTGGAGCTCCTCTGAGGGGACTCTGTCCCTCTAGAGGCTCTTGAGAGAGGCCCTTTGAAACAGTCTCTGGCTGGAAGGATCTTTGAGGAGGACTCTGGCTGGAACTCTCTCTGAGGAAACTCTGTCACTAGAATCCTTGCTTAGACAGACTTTGTGGTGAGTGATAAAAGACTGACTGACTGACCTCTCTCTCTTAAGACTCAGGTCTAGGCCATGTTGGCTTAAGGCCCTTCATACTTATTTCCTTTTTCTCTCTTTCTCTCTTTTCTTGTATTATTAGTTAAATTCTCTATAAAACCCAGTTGACTTGGGTATATTCATAAGTGGGAATATTTCCCTGGAAACCACCTTATATTTGAATTAAAATCAAGACACCATAGTGAAACATATTTTCTGCGGTCACAATTTACTCCCCCACTCTTATATCTACTACAATTTATATCTTCAACCATTTTAACTCTTACAGTTTATGTCTCCCACTCTTTTAACTGCCACAGTTTATGGCAGACAACTATTTTAAATATTACAAGACCCATAATAAGGCAACATGATTAATTGCCAAATGAATAATGAAAACAATAAGTATTATGGGAGTTCAGAGACAAAAAGAGAGCACTGTGGACTGGAATAGTCAGTGAAGACTTTATGAAGAAGCTAAGATCTAGGGTGGACCTTGAAATATGGATGGGAACTGAATGGGCAGAATACCCAGAAAATAATGTTCTAAGTTGGGAAAACTTTGCAAGCAAAGGTCTAGAAGATGTACTTAAGGGATATTTAGTTTATCAGTCTAACCAGAGGGACATGTTCATTTAGAGAAGTTGCAGGACATAAGGATAAGAGGAATCAAGGTGAATGAAGATAGCCCTGTAGATTGAATCTTCTCAAGGCTCAGAAGGACATCCCAGAGGTCAAGGTGTCAGAAAGAAGCATTTTTCCAGCTGGACCAGTTATTATCCAACTGACCTTCAAACCCACATCTCTGCTTCTCTCAGATTAGTTTGTATTCTATTTTAACACACTTTGCCAATAGAGCAAATGTTTAACCATTTCTAGTTCAACCAGAACTCTATTAAATAGCACTTCCACTCAAGAGTGACCAATACTCTTTTGTTCAAAAGAATTAAAATGGATTTTAAACCTTACGTTTGTATGATGCTTTTCATTTTTCAATGTGTTCTCATATGGCATCTCATTTAACATCCACTACTGAGGAAGATGTGATGGATATTCTCTCCACTTCATAGATAATGAATTTGATATTGTGCTGATTGTGTTTTAGAGAAGTTGTCTTCAAAAGTCAGTTGGATAATAACTGGTAGAGCTGGGGGAAAAAAACCTTCCTGACCCCTTCACATCTAGAACGCCCTTCAGAGCCTTAAGAAGATTCAATCTATAAGGCTATCTTCATTTACCTTGATTCCTCTTATCCTTATGACCTGAAACTTCCCTAAAACAGTACAAAATGGCACAGGGACTCCTCAATAAAATCTATGATTACTCAAAAGAGATAAGTCTACCCATACTATACAAAGATAACTAAATGGATGAAAAAATCTTTTGTTCAGACAATCATTTTCAGGCAAGACATCAATCAATTTAATTATTTCACCCACATGTATGTCTAGGACAAACGAAGCAAATGAGCTTAGGGCCAGAAATTAATAGGAAGAAGAAAGAAGGATAGATTTCCTTTTCAAAATTGTATATAGGACCTTTAATTATTCTAATTTGTTACTCTGCACAAAAACCTACCTTTTAAACATAAATATTTTACTATTATGATTAAAAATCTTAAAATCCTTTAATTTCCAAGGAATTAAAAGTTTCAGGTGACCTAAAGACTAAGGGTGGGCACAGACTGCTACAATACATTTCCAGTGATAGCATGTGTTTAAGAAGAGGTGAGAGACTGGTGGTAAAGATATGAATAATTCAAAAAAGGAGATAGGTTAGTCATTCAATGAGATTATGGGATAACAGATGAGCAACCCATACGATGCACTGACACCTGTGAGGTATAAAATGACCTAGAGGAAGTGCTATGGAGAATATACAAAAATCTGTGGAGAATCTATAGACAATTATAACCAAGGACTACATAGGATTAAGAAAATATGGATGTCAGTCTGTGATGATAAAGGGAATATCCACATTGATGAAATTATAATTCCTAAAAACATTAGGTATAATGTAACTGAGGCCAAGACTGATTAAGTGACTTGTTCAGATTTACACAGCAAGTTGTAGTCAGAGCTAGGTCTAGAATTCAGGATACAGTTTCCAGTCTGGTGCATTTTACAATTACTATGTACCACCACTGTATTACAATATTCCAATTATACTCATTTTAAATGGTAATTCATATAGAGTACACATTCATGGAAATTCTCACAACCAGACAAATCTGAGGAAACCAGAGCATCGCAACTCTGCCACAGAATAGTGTTAATGCTATGATGAAATCTTGATATTTATATAATGCTTTTTTTAACTTTTCAAAGCACTTTCCCCATGTATTATATTGGGGTTACAATAAGAGGGAGGAAATTATATAGATTTACAGCTGACATCAGTGGATCTCTAGTTCAATTGGACACCCAGGATGTTAAGTGATCAGTCTAAATGATCTGCTGCACAGGTAACATAATTTATTCCAGTGATAAAACTGGGACTGGAACCCATGTCCTAGAACACCAAGCCAGTGTTCTTTCCATTGCCCTATGCAGCTTTTCTAAATACATATTATATCATTACATAGAGCAGCTAGGTGTCACAGTGAATAGAAAACTGAGATTGGAGTCAGGAAGACCTGAATGCAAATTTAGGCTAGCTGTGTGACCCATGGCAAATCACTTAAACTCTATATGCCTCAGTTTTGTCATCTGTAAAATGGAGATAATAATAGCACCTATTTCCGAATGTCATTGTGGGGATCAAATCATATAATGATTGTAAAATGTTTAGCACAGTGTCTGGCACATAGTAAGCAACAGAAAAATGTTAGCTATTAATATATCATCACAATTTTACAGACAAAGAAACTGGAATACATGAAGGTAAAAATGTATTTGTATTCTTCAGTTATTGAGTGACATTAATTAGAAAACTCAGGTAATTTGAATCCCTGCCCTTGACTCTGTCTATGCATTGTAAATTCCTTTTAGTCATTTTATGGGTACATATATAAGTTCTGCCTAAGTTAAAAATGGCCCAAGAGCAGGAGTCATATTTTCAATTCTTTCTACATTCCTTTATAGCTCTGGGTAGAAGGTGCTGCATGTGGCTAGTACTTATGTGGTCAATGTTATTGATTATGAGACAAAGAAAATGAAAAGGCAATTCTGAAAGCAAAGTCAAGCTTGCTTTCCAAATCTCAGAGAAGAATGAAAAGTTCAGTTTCAAGTTTGGACCAACATATGCATGAAAAGTTTGGCCCCAATCTTACCAACTTCCTAGCTCTATGCACAAATCAAATAAATCCATTAAATAACAACTTCTTCTAAGGAACCAGGAAAAGTTTGAAATAGCTTTTGTGATGCTGATCTCATGTCTCATTAAGCTCACACAAATCAACCCAAGAATACAAATAACGTCAAAGTGAACGAACATTGACAAGGGAAAATGGATCTTTCAGAAGAAATGTATTGTTTACAAGGAAGTTTGATTGGCATGAAAGTCCTGTTCTTGTTAAGGTACTTTTGCAATAAATTGAGTGTAATTTGTTAATTGCACAGTAGATCACTTAACTGTGGAATATTTTTGCATTCGATTTGGTTTTGTTTTGTTTTTAATGACCTAAATTGTCCTATTTCTCTATCACTTTGTTTTACCAGACAGACCACAGCAGGATGATTAAAGGATTGCTTGTCATAACTAACATTTATATAGTGTTTTCTATGTGCCAGGCACTGTGTTAAGCCCTTTACAATTATTATCTCATTTGATTTTCACAACAACCCTGGGAGGAAGGTGCTATTATTATCTCCATTTTACAAATGAGAACACTGAGGCAATAATAAATTAAGTGAATTGCCCATGATCAGCCAGTAAACATCTAAGGCTAAATTTGAACTCAAGTCTTCCTGAATCAAAGGCCTACTGCTCTATTCCCTGTACCATCTAGCTGCCCATAATGAGCATCATTGAAGAACCCAGGGAACTTACAGACTGTCAATTCCACTATCAGCATCAACTACTAGAAAGTTCCCTTTGCCCACTGTATTTCTACAAAATACCACCACATTCCATGTTGCCAATGATAGAAATAAAAGATTGTAAAAAAGGAGCTTGAAGATTAGCATGGACCCAAACAAGATCTACTGTTGCTATAGTTGATAAGGGGTTGAGTCATTGCTTGAAGGAAACAATATGGCCTGAGGGAGGAACTGGTTGCCAAGGTGGAACTTTTGGGGGAAGTGACCACTCCATCTTAAACTCTCAGGTAGAATAATAGAGGAAAGCCATGAATAGCCAAAGATGCTATTACATATATCATATTATATGAAAAGAACAAATTGCAAAGGATTCTGGAAAAGGATAAACTAGATCTCATCATCTAAAATTCTCCTATGGAAGTCAGGATAGCAGGGATGAGAAGCTCTAAAGGATAAATCCTGAGGACATGAAAGAAAATATTTCCAAGGAGGAGGAAAAGAGGCATTGTATAAAGAAGGTGATATGGATGAAGAAAGAACTCACCAAAAAGACAGATAGATAGATAAATAGATACCTAGATACATAGATAGATACATATAGATATGTTTGATATATTTTAAATATATGTATTTTAGATAGATAGGTAGATAGATAGATAGATAGATAGATAGATAGATAGATAGATAGATAGACAGACAGATAGATAGATCTATAGACGAAAGTAGTAAAGGCCAATAACAGAGTCAATAACAAGTAACAATCCTCTAAGAAGAGTGTCAAGAATGCTAAATGTCAGAATGAGCTGAGGTTGATAAAGAAAACTAGAACAATAACAAAAACAAAATAATGTATTTTGGTTACAGTGAGGATAAAAAAAGAAGATAATAATAAATTGATAGCATTTATATAGTGCTTTAGGGTTTGCAAAATACTTTACATATATTATCTTATTGAATATTTTAAAGAAGTAGATGCTATTATTATCCCATTGTACAGATAATGATACCAAGACTAAAAGAGGTTAAGTTAATTGCCCAGGGTCACACAACTAAGTGTCTGAAGCTAAATACAAATTCAAGTTTTCCTGAACTCCAAACCAAACACTCTCTTTTCAGGGCACCATCTAGCTGCTTTACAAAGAAAGTATTGGACAATTATTTGGGGAGGATGGGGTGATAGTAATAGTAGAAAGAAAGAAGAGTTGCTTAATTATTTATGTTTTCTCTGTCAAGTAGAATTTTGAATATGAAAGGGTGGAATCACTGTGGATATTAGGTAGATGATATCCAAGATAAGAAAAGAGATGGCAAGAGAGTATCTCAGATGCACTTAATGAGCTCAAGTTAGTTGACCCAAATGAATGACATTCTTAGATACTGAAAGAACTAATAACTGTAATTGCTATGTAAGATCACATTATCTGTGATCTTATAGGTCATGGAAAAGAGAACAGATACTGTAGGATTAGAGAAAGGCAAGTTCCAATGCCAAAAAGGCTATAAAAACTACATATACACTTTGATCCAGTAATACCACTACTAGGTCTGTATCCCAAAGAGATTTTGAAAAAGGGGAAAGGACCTACTTGTACAAAATATTTATAGCAGCTCTTTTTGTGGTAGTAAAGAATTAGAAATTAAGGGGATGTCCATCCATTGGGGTATGGCTGAAAAAATTGTGGCATATGATGGTGATGGAATATTATCGGGCTGTAAGAAATGATGAACAGGACGATTTCAGAAAAAGCTAGAAGACCTACATGAACTGATGAAAAGTGAAATTAGCAGAACCAAGAGAATATTGTACACAATAACAGCAGTATCGTATGATGATCAACTGTGAAAGACATAGTTACTCTCAGCAACACCATGATCCAGGACAATTTTGAAGGACTTATGACTTCCTGAGATAGAACTGTTGGAGTCAGAATGCAGATCAATGCATACTATTTTTCACATCAGTTTATTTGTATTTTTATTTGGGGATATTGTTTTTATATGAGTTTTCTCTTATAACAATGACTAATATGGATGTATATTTTGCATAATAATACATGTAAAACACAGATCAAATTGCTTTCCATCTCCATGAGGGGAAAGGTGGGGAAGGGAGATGATTTATATTATAATTTTTTCCCTGCAGTTCTTTCTCTGGAGAGCATTCTTTGTCATAAGTCCCTCCAAATTGTCCTGGATCATTGTATTGCTGAGATCAGCCAAGTCTATCACAACTGATCAACCCACAGTATTGCTGTTACTGTATTTTGTTATTCTGCTTATTTCATTCTGCATCAGTTCATGAAGGTCTTTCCAGCTCTTTCTGAAATCAGCCTGTTCATCATTCATTATAGCATAATGGTATTTCATCACCATCATTAATATGCTAATTAATTTATTTTTTATCTATTGATTAAAATAGGTCTTCCAACATCTCTTTGCCTATATTTCATTAACACAATCCAAGTTATCTTCCTTTCTTAAAAGTAACAAAAGTAGGGGGCAGCTAAATGGTTTGTGAATTGAGAGCCAGACCAAGAGACAGGAAATCCTGGGTTCAATGCTGGCCTCAGATACTTCCCAGCTGTGTGTCCCTGGGCAAGTCACTCGACCCCCATTGCTTAGCCCTTACCAGTCTTCTGCCTTAGAACCAATACAAAGTATTGATTCAAAGACTGAAGGTAATGGTTAAAAAAAGTAACAAAAGTATATTTGTAAAAATCTAATCCAGGTTTTTAATTCATTTATACTATTCTTTTAGAGAAAATTATTGATATTTGCCTAGAATTAGCAGTAGTGGTCAAAAAAAAGGATGATGTGTCCAAACTTCCTTTCAGGGCACAATTACATATCCTCTTAACTGACTCTGCACCTGAGCCAGGTGTCCCAGCAGCCCACAGGGAGCAATTATCCTATTGGGCAAAGTGAGCACCACCCCACCCAATAGACATAGCACTAATATTCATAAACTGTAATTAACTTAGGGAGCACTTTCTATTAGAGATCACTAAAAATAAATGGAGAATGAAGTAAAGAATATTTAAAGCTATCCCTTCCAAAACATGGAGGGAGGGGGAGAGAGAGAAATGTGGGGAGGGAGGGAGAGAAAAAGGGGGGAGACAGAGACATAGAAAAAGGAGAGAGACAGAATGTGTGTGTGTGAAAAAGGGAAGTCATAGCAACCTTCAAAGACAGTAAGTCTGGCTTACTTATCAGAAAGGAGGATATCAGCATGGACCATGTGTCAAGCTGCCTTCTTCCTCAAGTTTGACCTCCCTAAGTAAAAACAGAGATTTCAGCTTAAAAGGAGAGGATCCCCAGAATCATCCAGAGTGTCCATCTTTAACAAAATGTCTCTACCCATCACATACTTCTACATTGACCTGGGAAGCCCTCACACATCAGGCTAGGGCTCATTAAGAAAGAGCCTTAAGTTTCTAAAACCCTCTCAGAGGATTTAGTTAGGAGGTACTTATGAAACAATATCCTTCAAGGCCAAACAAGGCGATGATTGTTCCCAGCTGGCATGGGAAGATTTATTCATCTTCTCTGGCCTTCTGTTTAGGGAATGATACCCTACCATACATTGAAAGAGCAGAACATGGCAAATAATGGAAACTTCTCAAGTATGTAATTATGTTGCATGTTGACTTCATTATGCCATCCAAGCAGCTTATTAGGAAATTTTCATGCACCACTCTCCCTAATCAGTGGTTCTGCCTTGCAGATGTGGGTCAGGGAGTCTAGCCTAATGTGTCTCAGCTGTTCCCATTCTAGTGCAGAGTCTCCTGACTGAGCCCAGCACACAGAGGTGCACCTGTTGGACCTTTAAACTTAAGCATGTGCCTAAGGTGTCTATAAATAGATGTGTACAGATAGATCAAATCTGTACTTCATTACCCTGCCAACTGGGGTAAAGGAAAGATGCTAATAGGCAATTAGCACCCCAACCCCCCACTATTCCTTTTTAAGTATAGGAGCCAAAATGAATCCCCAGTCCTGGCTTCCTCTCAGGAGTATGGACTTCGTTGGATATGTTTCCTCTCTCACTTGGCATGATAGATCTGGGTATATGTAGGAGAGCTTTCTCTACAATGAACTGCTGCCCCTCTTGGCAAGCTGTGTAACAAGGTGATTTTTTTTAGCCCATGGGATTGGCAGAACAGGGGAATATTGTAATGTGATGTTCAGAAGGTGGTTTCTTTTACCTTGGTGCTTCCTCCCCAGATCCATCAAAGCCCTGCATTCTGCCACACCTGCCAGCCTGCCACAATTGCTCCAGGACTGATGATGACAGGTAATCACACTAGACATTTCCTGACTTCCTTGTATTTCCTGAGGACGTGCCTCATTAGCTTTGATCTGGCAAGCTTTCCAGCACTGGATCATTGGTTTATTTCCAGGCTACCCTTCTCAGCATCAGTGGAACAGACTTTGACACTTTGAGGACATTGGGAGCTGGCTTGGGAGGGCAAACTGCCCCCACAAGGGGAAATGGTTGGGACTCAAGCCTCAGTGAGCAGGTGAATCAGCTGTGGGATGGAAGAATCTGTCTCTCAACTCTGAGGAAAAGCAGGATTCTCTCTTCATTAACTTATCTACTTCTCTTGGACCATAGATAACCTAATGAAATGAAATTAGCTGTTCCAGGGGGAAGTGGCTTTAAATAATTCTGTATCTCCCCTCCGAAAATAGCCCAAGAGGTAACATACAGATACTATGCCCTGTGCAGGACACCCAATTTCTTTCAGAAACTAAAATTAGAGTTCTTAATGAAACATTCTTATAAAATCTGATCGATTGGGCCCTATATTTCTGTGTGTAGCCTCAGTATTTCTAGCTTCACACATTACGTCCTACCCCTTTGAAGGTCCTTGACCATTATTCACTTCAATCAATGCCAACTTCCTCCCCTCCCCCCTCCATTCATGCCTAGATTTCAGATGGAGGTGATAAATGATGCCAGCATCAAATTAGATAGTTGAGTAAAGCAAGGAGAATGTTGAAAGGTCATTTCTTCTATCCCCTGAAGTGATATTATAATATCTATCAATTCTTTACTAGGAAACCCCTAAAGAGGACAATTCCATAGATTTCTTGGTAGCAAGCTTTATGGACTCCCAAACCTCGGCCTTTTCAAAACAATTTTTTTTGTTCTGACTCACACATTCCTTTTACTTCATCATCATATGAACTCCTTCCCCTCCTGAAAAGCTCTTCCCCTCCCCCAGAGCCTGAATCCTGACTGGAAAAGAGCAACCTGCCAGACTGGGAAGAGTTTCTTTCAAGTTCTGAACAAAGGCTCCTCTACAAGGGAACCAAAGATCTTTCTGAGACTCCTGCAGGCCCATCGATCACCCAAAAACTCTGCCCTCCACTTGACAGTCAGTCCCCCAGTTTGGCCAATCACAACCCACCATCCAGCAGTGGTTTCCTAGGTAACCAGCACACTGCTTCTGGCACACAGAGGGGGAGGGAAGGAAGGAAGGAAGGAAGGAAGGAAGGAAGGAAGGAAGGAAGGAAGGAAGGAAGGAAGGAAGGAAGGAAGGAAGGAAGGAAGGAAGGAAGGAAGGAAGGAAGGAAGGAAGGAAGGAAGGAAGGAAGGAAGGAAGGAAGGAAGGAAGGGAGGGAGGGAGGGAGAGAGCAAGGGAAGAAAGGAAGGGAGGGAAGGAGGGAGAAAAGAAGGAAGGAAAATTGTAGACTTGGAACTGAAGGGAACAGTTCAGGTTTTTTAATCTTTTTGTATTAAAGATGAGGAATCCAGAAAGCTTAAGTTATTTGCCAAGGTCACAAACTCATCTATTCAGTGTCTGAGGCAGGATTCAACTTCAGGTCTTCCTGACTCCCAGGTCCAAGGCTTATAAATTAGGAAGCAGAGGACCAGGGAGGTTAAGTTACAAACCCAAAGTAACTTAAATAATAAGTACCATAGTTCAAGTATTCAAATTCAAGTATTCTGGAAGTGTAATACAGTGGAAAATGCAGTGACTGTGGAGTCAGAACCCTGGGTACAAATCCTATTTCTGATATTTACTACTTGTATGACCTTGGATAGCTCACTTAACCTCCATAGGCCTGTTTCCTCATTTGTAAAATAAGAGGATTGGACTTTGAAATCCTTTTCAAGTCTAGATCTTTTATTTTCTTTCCATGATGACATGCTGCCTCATGCTGATGACAATGAGACTTTGTCAGAGTTGAACACCTCTCCAAAAATAAAATGGAACTTTTGTATATTATCTGTTTTCTAATTGCTATATACTCTGAGATGTTTAAAAATGGATAGTAGCAATAGCTGGGTATCTGTGATCTTTGGAACAGGTATAAAATGGGCTGACAAAAATGTTTGTCAAAGATAAAAATCACAGTAGAGTTTCAAAGGGGACCTTCTAGTCTACTGTCTTTCCTCCAGGAAGTACTAAGCCATTTAAACAATCCAGACCCCATGGACATCTCACAAATTTTTAATGATCTCAGAGGAACATTCCACAGACTCTCTTAGTAATATGAAGAGAAAGAAACAGAAAGAGCTTTTTGTGCACCCACAAATTTCCAGATTCACAAAACAAGCAGTCTGGACACCCAGCAGACTTTGAAGTAGAGAGAAAACAGATCTTTATCCATATTTTATCACTATTCACCTTCAAGTCTCTCCCATAACTCCCGAAGTATCCTGACATTTCTTCTCCTGTACCCCCTTCCCCTCAAAGATGATTATCAGTTCCCTGGCTAGAGCTTGGCCATGGGTGTGTTTCCACATGTGTACCTATGTGTCTAGATTCAAGTATGACATGCACTTAAAGTGTAGTGAGACAATTATACCTAGTCACTCAATAGTCTTACTTCCTTTGTGTGCTAGCTATTTACATTTCAATGCTTTGTATTTGGGGCACCTGTCATTTCTAACAGGGAATTGTTGGTAGAAGGGAAAAGGGGGCCTTTTAAAGGAATGGGCTACTATGTACACCCATTGGTGCCACTCTGACCCCTCTAGCAAGGAGGATATTTTCAACTGCTGTGATTAGGTTTACGAACCTGTCATTGCAAACATAGTGTTTGCTGAAAAGCAACCAGGTTTTGAAACAGAGGGAGGCAGCAGGCTCTAGGAGAGTCAATCCTATGGTGAAAAATCAGGAGTTCTCATCACAGCTCTATTTACTGAGAAACCTGGGGGAGAAAAAGACTCTCCATCTCTATGCTTCCATCTCAGTCAAGGGTAAAACAGGGGTGATAATATTATAATCCCTGTTTTCAAAGCACATAGTTAAAGAGGCTCATAATGGAGTCTGAGCTGTTAATCCTAATGCAACCTTTTATAATCCCTTATTTCCAGAAGGCTGAAATGAAGTGAGAAAACGCCTCACTCATTCATTCCATGATGAATCTCAAAGTAATTGATGGTTTGCTTGGACAGCTCTCTTTAAAATGTCAGTGTACTCTCCAAAGCTTTCCTGAGTATTTTTTCTAATCCACTCTAACACAAGCATTTGTGAAGTACCTATTACATACAAGTCAATATGGTTAAGTGCTCAAGAGACAAAAACTAAAGAAAAGCAGTCCTTACCCTCAAAGGGCATACATTCTATAGGACTCGGTTGGCCAACAAGCATATAAGCATTTATGTCAAGTTCTGTGCTAAGTGTTGGGGATCCAAAGGTGAGCAGTGATAAAATATGGATAAAGACAAAATGTCAGGATACTTCAGGAGCTATGGGAAAGACTTGAAGGTGAGTAGGGATAAAATATGGATAAAGATCTGTTCCTGGCCTCAGGAAGCCCACATTCTACTAGAGTAGTCAAATGCCCAAATAGTATAAGATATATTCAAAGTATATGGAAGGCAATATTAGAGGAGAGGTATAAGGAAAGCTTCCTGCATAAAGTAGGATTTGAGCTGCCTTAAAGGAAGCCAGGAAAAATTAGGAAGTAGAAATGAGAGGGAGACCATTCCAGGCATGGAGGGTCAACCTGAACAAAAGCATGAATTCAGGAACTAGAATATCAAGTATGAGAAACAGCACTTAGGTTAATGTAGCTGAACTGAAGAATATACATAGTGGGGTAACTGTGAGAAGATTTGAAACAGCATAACAGGCAACAGCTAGGTAGCACACAAGACCTGAAGCTGGGAGGATATGGGTTCAAATATGGCCTCAAATACTTCCTAGTTGTGTGAACCAGAGAAATTCACTTAATCCTGATTACCTAGCCCTTCCTGCTCTTCTGTCTTAGAACTAAGACAAAAGTAGGTAAGGGAAAGAAAGAAAGAAAGAAAGAAAGAAAGAAAGAAAGAAAGAAAGAAAGAAAGAAAGAAAGAAAGAAAGAAAGAAAGAAAGAAAGAAAGAAAGAAAGAAAGAAAGAAAGAAAGAAAGAAAGAAAGAAAGAAAGAAAGAAAGAAAGAAAGAAAGAAAGAAAGAAAGAAAGAAAGAAAGAAAGAAAGAAAGAAAGAAAGAAAGAAAGAAAGAAAGAAAGAAAGAAAGAAAGAAAGAAAGAAAGAAAGAAAGAAAGAAAGAAAGAAAGAGCTGTGATTTAGGACAATGGCTTTGGAAGCTGAGTGGAAGTTGGATTGGAGTAAGAGAAATGAGGCAAAAGACTAATTAGAAGGCTATTGAAATAATCCAGGTGACAGAGTGATAAATGCCTATATCAGGGTAGTTATTGTCTGAGTAGAGTCCAGGAGGATATATACAACAGATGATGTTTGTAGAAATGACAAAATTTGACAATAGAAGTGGAGTGAGTGTGAGTGAGCAATCAAGGATGATAATGAAATTATAACCTTGGGCGACTTAGAAGGTAACAAACAATGCCCTGGACAATAACTGGAAAAATGGGGAAAGAGGAAAATTTTGGGGAAAGATAATGAACTATGTTTTGGACATGTTTAAAATGTCTATGGGCATCAGATCCAACATTTACCAGATAATGATCTGCATAATAATTTGATAAAGCAGGAAAAAGTTTGGACAATTAGAAAGAGGATCCATTCCCCTTCCTTACTTTCACACACACACACACACACACACACACACACACACACACACACACATACACACACACCTGGCCTATGGTCTTTCACTTTCTACAGTATGCCTTCAATATTTTACAGTTTCAAGAGAATGCAAATTTTTAAAACTGTTAGGTTTCACCTAAAAAAGTGGCAAAGAGGACAAAAGATAGGAATTTTTAATGTCGAACCAGTTGTCAAAAAACATTGCTGCTGGAACTGTGAAATGATCTATTCATTATTGATATCAATTTGGAATTAGAGAGAGAAAGAGAGAGAGAGAGAGAGAGAGAGAGAGAGAGAGAGAGAGAGAGAGAGAGAGAGAGAGAGAACTGCCCATATCCTTTAATTCAATAACACTACTTTAATACATGTTCCCAGCAAGTCAAAGATAGGGGCAGGGTCCAAAAATATCCATAGCATTGTGGTAGCAAAGAACTGGAAACAAAATGGATGTCCATCAATAGCTGGACATAGCTAAAAAAAAATATGGTATAGGGATATAATGGAATAATATTGTATAGCAATAAATGAGGAATGTGAGGAATTCCAAGCGACATGGGAAATTTTATATGAACAGATGCAGCATAAAATAAGCAAAAGCAAAAAGACAATATATTCAAATCTATAAGGTATATGAAAGATGAAGGATCTAGAAAAAGTAATAATGAAACCTTTACCTCTCACCTCTCAACAGAAAGACAGAAGATTACTAGGAGAGAATTCTCTATATATCACCAGATGGAATCATGGAATTCAAGGGTTTTGTCTAACTTTTTCTTTGTCATAAAGTAGGGTTCAGGCTAAAAGGGGTAGAAATAAAACTACTTTAAAATAAAGTCATCAACAAAACATTTTTTAAAGAAAAATTACACAGGGAAAAAGGAAAAACAAAACAAAGGAAAACAAAACTTTTTTTAAGAGACCCAATAAGTTAAAATGATATGTATCCCTATAAGAAAAGAGGTCATTGGTAACTCTTAAAAAATGTTATTATCACCTGGGCAGTTTGAAGAATTACACTTAGAGGGAACAGTGACAAACTGTATAGGATGAAAGGCCAAGACATAAATGTGTATATAGATATATGTATGCATAAATACATATATATGTATATATAAATGCAACTAGATCTTAAACAGAGGTTAATACTAAAAGAAACGAGAAAAGAAACAAAGGGGGGGTAAGTTTATATGTCACAAAGAAGCTCATTGTGGGAGGGGGGAGAACATTAATACACTGGAAAGGTAAAGAGGTTGGACATAGGAAATACTCAACTCTTACGTGCATTGAAATTGACTCAGAGATGGAAGAACAATCCAATACATTGGGGCAGAGAATTGATTTCTGCCCTATAGGGAAGTAGAAGGATAACAAAAGGACTGGTGGGGAGGGAAGCAGTAGAAGGGAGGTAGAGGGTGGGGGGTAGTATAAAAAGACTGTAAAGAAAATAAGAGGGGAATAAGAAAGGAGTGGGAGTAGAAAGGGAAGTAAAATAAGGGTAGAAATTAGTGGGACTGATTAAAAACAAACATTGGTGTAGAAGGAAATAGTGAAAGAAGTAAAGGCAGGACTAATAGTGGAAATCAAAATGCTGGGAAATACACAGCTGGTAATAATAACTGAATGTAAATGGAATGAACTCACCCATAAAATGTAAGCAAATAGCACAGTAGATTAGAAACCAAAGCCCTAGCATATGCTGTCTACAAGAAACACACATGAGGAAGGTAGACATGCATAGGGTAAAAGTAAGAGGATGGAGTCAAATCTATTGGGCATCAACTTTTAAAAAGAAGTCAGGAGTTGAAATCATGACATCTGACAAAGCCAAAGTAAAAATAGATCTAGTTAAAAGAAATAGGGAAGGTAATTACATCCTGATAAAAGACAGTATAGACAATGAGGAAATATCAGTACTCAACATGTGTGCACCAAATGGCATAGCATCCAAATTTCTAAAAGAGAAACTAGTGGAGCTCAAGGATGAAATAGATAGAAAAATTATTCTAGTGGGAGACCTGAACCTTCCTCTATCAAAACTACATAAATCAAACCAAAATAAATAAATAAATAAGAAAGATGTAAGAGAAGTGAAAGAAGTCATAGAAAAATTAGAGTTAGTAGATATGTGAAGAAAAATAAATAGGGACAAAAAGGAATACACCTTCTTTTCAATACAACATGGTACATTCTCAAAGATTGACCATGTACTAGGGCATAAAAACATTGCAAACAAGTGCAAAAGAGCAGAAATAATAAATGCAACCTTCTCAGATCACAATGCAATGAAATAATTAGTAAGGATACATGGAGAGGCAAATCAAAAATTAATTGGAAATTAAACAATACAATTCTCCAAAATCTGTTAGTTAAAAAACAAATCATAGAAACAATAATTTCATTGAAGAAAATGACAATGATGAGACATCCTTTCAAAATCTATTGGATGCAGCCAAAGCAGTACTCAGGGAGAAATTCATATCCCTGAATTCATATATTAAAAAAATTATAGAGTGCAGAGGTCAATAAATTGGGCATGCAAATTTAAAAACTAGAAAATGAACAAATTAAAAATCATCAGATGAAGGCTAAATTAGAGATCCTAAAAATCAAAGGAGAGATTAATAAAATTAAAAGTCAAAGAACTATTGATTTAATAAATAAGACTAGAAGCTGGTTCTTTGAAGAAAACAAATAAATTAGACAATGTACTGGTCAATCTAATTTTAAAAAGGAAAGATGAAAACCAAATTGACAGTATCCAAGATGTAAAGGGAGATCTCACCTCTAATGAAGAGGAAATTAAGGCAATCATTAAAAAAATATCATGCCCAATTATATGGCAATAAATATGGCAGTCTAGCTGATATGGATGAATATTTACAAAAATATAAATTACCTAAACTAACAGAGGAAGAAATAGACTACCTAAACAACCCATATCAGAAAAAGAAATTGAATAAGGCATCAAAGAACTCCCTAAGAAAAAATCCCCAGGACCAGATGGATTCACAAATGAATTCTATCAAACATTCAAAGAACATATAATCCCAATATTATACAAACTATTTGATAGAATAAGCAAAGAAGGAGTTCTACCAAATTCCTTTTAGGACACAAATGTGGTATTGATTCCAAAGCCAGGCAGGTCAAAAACAGAGAAAGAAAACTATACACCAATCTCCTTAATGAATATAGATGCAAAAATATTAAATAGGATACTAGCAAAAAGCCTCCAGCAAATGATCACAAGTGTTATCCACTATGACCAGGAAGGATTTATACCAGGAATGCAAGGATGGCTCAATATTGGGAAAACCATCCACATAATTGACCATATTAACAACCAAACCAACAAAAATCAATATTAACAAGCAAACCAACAAAAATCACAATTATCTCAATACATGCAGAAAAAGCCTTTGACAAAATACAACACATTCCTATTGAAAACACTAGAAAGCATAGGAATAGAAGGGCCTTTCCCAAAACTAATAAACAGTATATATCTAAAACTATCAGCAAACTTCATCTGCAAAGGGGATAAACTAGAAGCCCTCCCAATAAGATTAGGAGTGAAACAAGGATGCCCATTATCACCTCTATTATTTAACACCGTACTAGAAACACTAGCAGTAGCAATTAGGGAAGAAAAAGAAATTGAAGGCATTAAAATAGGCAATGAGGAGACCAAGCTATCACTCTTTGCAGATGGTATGATGATCTACTTAAAGAATCCTAGAGAATCAACCAAAAACCTAGTGGAAATAATCAACAACTTTCGCAAAGTAACAGGATACAAAATAAACCCACATAAGTCATCAGCATTTCTATATCTCCAACACATCTAAGCAACAAGAATTAGAAAGAGAAATTCCATTTAAAATCACCCTAGACAATATAAAATACTTAGGAATCTATCTTCTGAGACCAAACACAACTACAAAACACTCTCTACACAATGAAAACTAGATCTAAACAATTGGAAAAACATAGATTGCTCATGGGTAGGATGAGCTAACATAATAAAAATGACAATCCTACCCAAATTAATTTACTTACTTAGTGCCATACCCACTGAACTACCAAAAAACTTTTTTACTGAATTAGAACAAAAAAATAACAAAGTTCATTTGGAAGAACAAGTGATCAAGTATACCCAGGGAAATCATGAAAAAAATTTTTTTAAGGAAGGAGGCCTTGCAGTCCCAGATCTCAAACTATACTATAAAGCAGTAGTCATCAAAACAATTTGGTACTGGCTAACAGACAGAAAGGAGGATCAGTGGAATAGACTTGGGGTAAGTGACCTCAGTAAGACAGCCTATGATAAGCCTAAAGATCTCAGCTTTGGGGACCAAAATCCACTATTTGATAAAAACGGCTGGGAAAATTGGAAGACAGTATGGGAGAGATTAGGTTTGGATCAACATCTCACACCCTACACCAAGATAAACTCAGAATGCCTGGATGACTTGAATATAAAGAAGGAAACTATAAGCAAATTAGGAGAACACAGAATAGTATACTTGTCAGATATTTGGGAAAAGAAAGACTTTAAAACCAAACAAGAGTTAGAAAAAAATCACAAAATGTAAAATAAATAATTTTGATTACATCAAATTAAAAAGGTTTTGTATTTGTATTTGTAAAAACCAATGCAACCAAAATTAGAAAGGAAACAACAAATTGGGAAACAATCTTCATAACAAAAACCTCTGACAAAGGTCTAATTACTCAAATTTATAGAACTAAACCAATTGTACAAAAAAATCAAGCCATTCTCCAATTGATAAATGGGCAAGGGACATGAATAAGCAATTTTCAGTTAAAGAAATCAAAATAATTAATAAGTACATGAAAAAGTGTTCTAAATCTCTTATAATCAGAGAGATGCAAATCAAAAGAACTCTGAGATATCACCTCACACCTAGCAGATTGACTAACGTGACAGCAAGGGAAAGTAATGAATGCTGGAGGGGATATGGCAAAGTTGGGACATTAATGCATTGCTGTTGGAGTTGTGAATTGATTCAACCATTCTGGAGGGCAATTTGGAACTATGCCCAAAGGGGCACAAAAAGACTGTCTGCCCTTTGATCTAGCCATACCACTGCTGGGTTTGTACCCCAAAGATATAATAAGGAAAAAAGACTTGTACGAAAATATTCATAGCTGCGCTTTTTTGTGGTGGCAACAAATTGGAAAATGAGGGGATGCCCTTCAATTGGGGAATGGCTGAACAAATTGTGGTATATGTTGGTGATGGAATACTATTGTGCTCAAAGGAATAATAAAGTGAAGGAATTCCATGGGAACTGGAATGACCTTCAGGAATTGATGCAGAGTGAAAGGAGCAGGACCAGGAGAACATTGTAGACAGAGACCAATATACTGTGGTACAATCGAATGTAATGGACTTCTCCATTAGTGGCAATGCTGTGATCCTGAACAACTTGGAGGGATCTATGAGAAAAAAAACACTATCCACATTCTGAGGAAAAACTGTGGGAATAGAAACACAGAAGAAAAACAACTGCTTGAATATATGGATCGAGGGGATATGGTTAGGGATGTAGACTCTACATGAACATCCTAATGGAAACACCACCAACACAGAAATACATTTTGATCAAGGACACATGTAATACCCAGTGAAATTGTGCATCAGCTATGGGAAGGGTAGGGGTAGGGGAGGGAGGGAAATAATATGATTCTTGTAACCAAGGGATAATGTTCTAAATTGACTAAATCAAATAATTTAAATTAAAAAAAAGAAAATTACAGATCAGATTGCAAATTCCTAGAAAGTAGGCTTTGTACTTTAACTGATATCCAGGACCATTCTATATAGATGATAGGTGCATAAGAGCTAATCATGTCCATCATCTTCCTGGTTACCAGTAAGAACTTCCATAAGAACATAGTTCAATTTGACTCTAAGCCTTGAGGATGAGGAACAAGTCTTCTATTTATATACCTTTCCATCACACACACACACACACACACACACACACACACACACACACACACACATACACAGAGTCTAGAATAATTTCTTCACAAAGTAAGCTATCAATCAATAGATTTTGATTGATTGATTATTTGCTCAGACAGAAGCACCTGGGTGCAGACGTCACATAAGTTTGTCTATGTCTCTTCTACAACTGAGACCTATTGGTAAATGACTTATTCTGAAGTTTCAGAAATAAACAAATGTAAATTTCTTCCTTAAAATATGTGTGTATACTTTAAAAACTTGCGAGAGATAAATAATAGAAATGTAAGAAGAAAGCAAATCAAAGGACCACTGGAAATCTTCCCAAAAAACTGCAGATATGAAACTCTATTATCAGTTAAAATCTGGTTTTCACACATTCCTTTCTGTGTCTTAATAAAATTAGTGCTGGTTTCACGAACATAGTTTTTGTCTTTCCCAGATTGCAAAGGAAGGGAAGCAGGTGACATGAAACTACACTGAATAAAGCAAATAGCAAAAGCAATTCTGAAAGTAATAGGACAAAAATACCAATGATTCTTTTAATTTCCCTTAGTATATAACCTCACAGGGCACATCTAGCCTCTTCTATTGAAGGGCAAGTAGTCCAGTTAGAGTGCCCTGAAAGTCCAACCACTGTTGCTTGGAATCAAACATCTATAGAGTAAACATTTTATGTTGTGATTTGATCAGTACCAAGAGAATAACAACAACTGGGGTGGGGGGAATCATTAGTCTCAATGCCTGAAAATCCACCATAAGAATTCTACTACTTTGAGTCAGAGTCAAAATATTTCATTTCAAGAAGGCCATTGTTTTAATGTATATATCCCTAAAAGAAATAGTGCAATAAATTCATTCAACATAAATCAAATTCAGAGTTGTTTAACAAGATCAAAGTACATGAAAATGAACAATATAGAAATATGTTTTGCATGATAATATATGCATAGCCTGGTTCAAATTGCTTGCTGGCTCTGGAAGGGGAGAGAAAAGGGAAGAAGAAGGCAATTTGGATCACATAACTTTGGAAAACTTACTTATGTGGAAATTTGTTATTACATGCAATTTGTAAAAATAAAATATCTTTATAATAAATTTTTTTAATTAAAATTTTTTAAATGGTGAAAGGAAATGCAAAAAATGATTGAAGTATATGCATAGGGAACTCACTGAATAATAAAATATACACACAATGAACTAAAAGGGAGGTAATGAATGAGAATTGCAAAAATGAGACAGTCCTAGGAGACTATTTGGAAAGACCTTCTGGGATAGGGAGGGGATGAAGAAAAATTTAAGATACTTTTTCTTTAAATTATTTCACTTGATAATATCAACTCCCATAGATTCAATTATCTTTATGTACAGATGATTTTCTGATTTGTTTATATACTGTAACTGCTCATCAATAGAAGATGTAGATGTATCTTGCAAGGAGATTACATATAAGGGAACTTAAAAGAATCATTGATGTTTTTGAACCAGATATTTTTGTCATAGTACTCTCAGAGTTGCTTTTGCTATTTGCTTTGATTATTTATTTGTTTTATATATTGCAACTTCTCTGCTGACCCTCAGTCTCACATCTTCAACTATCTGTTGGATATCTTGACCTCACAGACATCCTAAATTCAAAATGTCCAATATTGAGCTCATTATCATTTCCCTCAAATCATCCCTCTCTTCCTTACCTCCCTACTACTAGTGACAGCAATACCATCCACACTATCCTGCCAATCACTCAAGCTCATAACCTAGGAGTCATCTCCAAATTTTCCCTCTTACCTCCCATATCCAGTCTATTGCCACATCCTGTTGATTTTACCTCTGGAACATCTCTTATTCATATATGTCCCCTTCTCTCTTCTGACACTGCTACCAGTCTGGCGGAGGGCCTTTTCACTTCACACCTGGACTACTGAAACATTCTTCTGATTGGTCCCAAATCTCTCTCCACTCCAGATACTCCATTCATTCACCTGACAATTTGAATTTCTTAAAGTGCTGGTCTGACCATGTGTATCACCACCTCTAATAAATTTCAGTGGCTCCTTATTATATAGCTTCCAGGATCAAACATAAAATCCTGTTTGGTTTTTAAGTCCCTTCAAAATCTGACTTCCTCCCTATCTTTCCAATATTTCTATATCATGCTTCCCCTATACATAATGTACAATCCAGTGACTTTGACCTCATTGATTTACCTTGAACATGGCATTTTTACTGTCTGTCACCCCTATCTAGACTTTTCCCCTCCTCATCTTCACCTCCTGACTTCCCTGGGTTCCTTCAGATCCCAACTAAAAACTTTATCATCTACCAATAAGTCTTTTCCAATCACCCCTAATTTCAGTGCCTTTTCTATAATTTTACCTCCAATTTATCATGTAAATATGTTGTTTGCATGTTGACTCTTTCCTTAGACTGTAAACTCCTTGAGAGTAAGGACTGTTTTTTAGCTCTTGTATCCTCAACCCATAATGCAGCACTTGGCACGTCGTGCATGTATAATAAATTCTTGTTAACTTGTTGGTTTCAAGATGAGTAAAAGGTAAAAAAGACCAAACAAAAATACTAATAAGACCTTGTGCTACATTTAGAGGCATGTTTTATAGCAATTGCGAGTTGTTAGTCCCAATGTATTCTTCCCTGGTTAGATCACATCTACAATACTATGTTTTTTCTCAGCATCATCTTTCAAAAGGACACTGATGGACTGGAGAGTATCCAGTGGAAGATGACCAGGATAGTGAAGGGTCTAGAGATTATGCCATATGAGGTTAAGTTGAAGGAAGTAGAGATGTTTATGGTAGAAAAAAAAAACAGGGTATATATGTTTGCTATTTTCAAGTGTCTTAAGGGTTATCATCTGGATAGGAGTCAAGACTTGTTCTGTTTAGTTGGGGGGGGGGGTGCTAGGAATAATGCATAGAGGAAATTTAGTTTTAATATAATAAAAACTTTTTCCCAAAGTTGAATGGGCTGCCTCAGGAATCATAACCTCAGTGGTTATGATCCTTCCCTTACTTGATGTCTTAAACCAAAGGTAGGGTAACAATTTGTCTAACATGCTATGAAGGAGCACCATATTCAGATCTATACCCCCAACTGTATGGGCTCTGATGTTTGCTCTGACTCTGGCATTCTGTGATTCTCTAATTGATTCAATGATTTCATTTACTCATTATGTGCAAAAAAAAATTTAGGCATTGGAACTATAAAGGCAAGTAAAAAAAATTTATTCTGGCACTTAAGGAGTTTATAGCTTACTGCCTGTTCTAAGTTTCTCCAAGTTCCAGGAAAAAAATATAGCTGTGTACTTGGAACTAAAAACCAAAACCAAAAAGAAACCCAGGGATTTTCCTGAAGAGGGAGGACCTGTATACTCCAACAAGAAAATGGTTGCTTGTTCTCTAAGGAATGATAAGTAGATGCTCAGACAATGTCGTTTTCCAGTAGGTAACAGGAAGAAAAGAAGAGATGGGATGGTCAGTATCTCCTTTCTCAGAGGTACTAAGGCAGCTAGTGATTTGTTGACTAAAAAACAAAGCACTACATGAAAAGCTAGTTATCATCATTAACATCATCAGTAGTAGTTATGGTATTAAAAGTAGTAGTTGTTGTCATATTTCTAGGGCATATATTCTAAATATAACTAAAAACTTCCCAAGACTTGTCAAAATGGATGACCATTATTCCCTTTTGGTGATTTACATTGGCAAAAAAAAAATTATATCGCAAGGAACAAAAGGATTAATTATTACTAAGGATTATAAAGTTTCTTTGGCAAGAAACCTTATAAAAGCAATATCAAATGGGGCCACTAAACTGTACATAAAGATCTCTATAGGCCACATATTAACTTAGAAAATCACACATATTTATAGATTTACTTTTGCATTAATACATGAATACATCAAAACCCCACAGACTTCCCAAAGAGATTAAAGATGGGCAAAAAACATACCTGTACAAAAACATTTATAGCAGCTCTTTTTGTGATGACAACTGGAAACTGAAGGAATATCTATCAATTGGAAAAGACTGAACAAAGGTATATGCTTATAATAGGAATACTATTGTGCCATAAGAAATGACAAACAAGATGATTACAAAAAAAAACAAACAAACCTGGAAAGACTTATATGATTCAATGTGAAGTGAGCAGAACCAGGAGAATGTTGTACACAGTAACAACAAAAAATGTATGAAGATCAGCTGTGAATAACTTAACTATTATTATCAATGTAAGGTTCCAGGATAACTCCAAGAGACTCATGACAAAAAAAAAAAAAGATATCCACTACCATAGAAGGAACAAAGTCTGAATGCCAATTGAAACATACCATTCTTTATTTCCTCCATTAATTTTTCTCTAATGTAAGCAATAATGTCTTCTTTTATAACATGACAAATATGGAAATATGTATTATATGATAATATATGTACAACCTATATCATATTACCTGCCTTCTTGGGGAAGAGGAAAAGGTGGGAAGGAGTGAGAGAACATAGATTGCAAAATATCAGGAAATTTACATTAAAAATCATATTGACATATAATCTGGAAAAATAAAAAATTCTTAAAATTTTAAAAAACTACACACTGACCTTAGGAGTGTTCAGACCAAATGCAGCCCACAGGCTATATGTGTGACACCTCTGTTTGACAAAAAAGGGGGGCCCATATTTTCCTCTCTGTTGCCTACTAGAGATAAGGTATGCAGGCAAGAAAAATTAACTTTAACTATGAACAGCTGACCAAGAAGATAGCCTATGAGAATGAGATTTGGAGCTTTGGGTCAGTTTAAAATACAGGAAACAAGCTCCTAGCCAGGGATGAAGTATGTCTAACCAAAGATTTGTAAGAATGTATTTGACTTGGGGCTTGCAAATCTAACTAAAAAGAGTTATGCAACACGGAAAATAGAGGGTGGGAAAAATAGTTATCTAGGTATAGTGACCAAGCTAAATACAGTCTAAAGCAGGGGTCCCCAAACTACAGCCCATGGGCCACATGCAGCCCCCTGAGGCCATTTATCTGACCCCCACCGCACTTCTGGAAGGGGCACCTCTTTCCTTGGTGGTCAGTGAGAGGAGCACAGGATGCATCCTCATCCTGTGCACAAAGTGTGGCTTTGCTCAGGTACAGTACTACTTCCAGTAACATAATCCTTTGCGTGGCGCCTTGTTCTGAAAGTAACTGAAAGAGAACAAGGTGCTGAGCAAAGGATCATGTGGCTGCACAATGGAAGACGTCAGCATGTGAGCTGTGATCTGGGGGAGGGGATTCCGCAGTGTGTGTACAGGCTCATTACAGCCAGTGCTGCAGCCTCCGCTATCCCAGACAGACATATACAGATTTGTTCATAGTTTTTTTTTTTTTATAGTCTGGCCCTCTAACAGTCTGAAGGACAGTTAACTGGCTCCCTGGGTGAAAAGTTTGGGTACCCCTGGTCTAAAGTGACTACAGCAAAGAAAGAATAACAGTTAAGATGCTTGAAAATTCAGAGGGCATAGAAAGTTTTAAAAGAATAATTAGGAAATCTCATGACTATAAGAGTCTATATATGCAAATGACCAAAAGTAAAACAAAATGAAAGTATACACATTAGGTATCCTGATAGGTATTACTAATTAGGTATTACTGAGGCTTGCTTGGATAAAAATTATGACTGGAATATAACTCTGAATGAATATGTCTTATTTAAGAGAAACCAAATGAGTAACAGTAGCATTGCATTTTAAGAGGATAACTTCAAGTAGAAAGATCTGGGGGCCAAAGAAGGGAAGCCCAGTGGAGAATATCTGATCAAAGAACAAAAGAGGGAGAAACCAAAGCAATTTTGTCCTCAGAGAACATTATAGACAACTTGAATGGAAAGTAGATGAAAAATTAGGGAAACAATATAAGCCTGGCATAAATTCAAGATAAAGTTGCAATGGAAGGACTTCAATTATCCAGACATCTGATGGAGCTTTTATTCTGATGAAAGTAAAGTACTTAATGATTTTTTCGGCTAATCTTGATAATGCCCTGTCTCAAAAAGTGGAGGGACCAATAAGGAGAAATTCCATTTTGAACCTAAGGTTCATCAATAGGGAGGAATTGGTTGATGGGATAGAAATGATGGGAATTCACCAACCAACTTGAGTTTTAAGAAGTGAATATGGAAGAAGAAAACAAAGATAACAAAGAATGAATATAAGAATATGGCAGTCTCAGTCTCATAAAAATAGTGTTAGGGATGCTAATATGAGATAAAACCAATCAACAACAACAAAAGTTTTTTCAAATTATGATAGGATAAAGAAGAATATCAAAGAAGAGAGACCTGTAGCTTGAGCTTCATAGTATGATGATCAATTGAAAAGAGAGAGAAGGTATTAGTTCTTACTTTGATTCTGTTTCCTCCAACCAGAAAAATTAGTTTTCCACAGGGAGTGCCTAGACAATAAGTAACATGGCACTGATACTCGAGATAAATAAGGAAATATGTTAAGAGTATATATTTGCCCTTGATGAACTCAAGTAATAGGATCATAGGATTGATAGATTAACAAATAGAAGTGGCCTTAGAGATGATCACTTTAGAGGTCTTCATTATATAGATGAAGAAACTAGAGAAGAGAAGAGGAAGAGGAGGAATAGAAAGAGGAACAAGGAGGAGGAAGAGGGAGACAACAGGGTTGCACAGTTACACAACTACTAATGATCAGAGATAGGATTCAAACCCAGATCATCCTGACTCCAAGGCTCAGTTACATTACATCATGCTGCCTTTCTTAAATTATCTGGCTTAAATAAATCATAGCCTGGTAAATTGAAAGAACTAGATAATGGGATTGCTGAGCTACTGTCAGTGATATCTGAAAGCTTGTAGAGAATAAGAAAGGTGCCACAGAATCAAAGAAGAGAAAATCCCTAGATTATCTAACATGAGAACATAATAACCATTGCTGCTGTTCAGTCATTTCAATCATCTCTAAATCTTCATGACCCTATTTGAAGTTTTCTTGGCAAAGATACAAGAGTGGTTTGCCATTTCCTTTTCCAGATCATTTTACAAATGAGGAAACTGAGGCAAATAAAAGTAAGTGATTTACCCATAGCTACTAGGTGTCTGAGATCAGCTTTGAACTCAGGAAGATGACTCCAGACCCAGGATTATCCACTGCGCCACCTAGCTGCCCTAGCAAGTATCTAAGTATGGCCAGTAACCCTAATTAAATTCCTGTGAGATTTTTAGAATGGATCATTAAAAAGATAATGAACACTTAGAAAAGAGATGGTTTTGAAGAATCAACATGGCTTCATCAAGAACAATTCATGCCAGACTAACCTTATTTCCTTTTTTAATGGGGTTCTTAAACTTCTAGGTAAGGGGAATGATGTGGCATAGTTTACCTCGATTTTTAGCAAGACATTTGTTAAAAGTATTTCATGATATTTTTGTGGGAAAAAATGGAGATATGGGGACTATACAAAAATACAATTAGATGGAGAGTAGCTTCATTAATGGTTTAGTAAACTTGTCAAGAAATCTCTAAGAGATTTCCTCCCATGATATTTCAACAGCCTTTTGGTTGCTCTGCCTGCCTCATCTTTTTCCTCACTCCAGCTCACTGTATATTCAACTATTAAAGTGATCTTCCTAAAGCATAGGTCTAATCATGTCACTCCCTTCTTCAATAAACTCAAGTGGCTCCCTTTTGCCTCCAGAATCAAGTACAAAATCCTCTGTTTAGCTTTCAAAGCCCTCCATAATCTGATCCCTTGTTATCTGTCCAGTCTTCTTACATCCTACACCCCAACATGTACTCTGCAAGCCAATGACATTGGCCTCCTTGCCGTTCCTTGCACACAGCATAATCCCCTACTTCATACAGTTTCACTGGCTGTTCCCTATTCTCCTGGAATTCTCTCCCCCCTCTTTTCAAAGTCCTTCCTCTTTCCCTCTGAATAGTATGCTCTCATTACTGTAGCCTCTGGACTCATTAGCTTTTCAGCTGTCATACCCTTCTCTTGACCCATACTGATCTCATGGTCTACTTAAACCCCAAGTTCTTTTTCACATTACTTGTTCTCTCTAGTCATACTTCCCTCCAACTGCTTTGTGCTGTTGATATTTTAATCAAAGTATATTATTTATATTAAATTTCATCTTATTACATTGGCTCAATGTTTTAGTCTACCAAAATCTGTGTAAATCCTCATTTGAATGTTCAGCATGTTAACCATTCTTATGCCTAAATCAGATAAGCATAGTATTTATGCCTTCATCCAAATCCTTCAAAAAATGTTGACTTGAATACAATGACAGATACTCCATATATTACTTTAGAGACCTCCCACCAGGTCTGCAAAGAACACTATTCAGTGCATTGGGTCTCTGGGAAGAGATTTCTAAAGCAACTGGTTCCTATCCTTTCTATCCAGTAACTCTGGAGTTTTTTAAGTGATGAAAGAGAGACACTTGGTTAGCTAAACCTCACTGATTAAAGAATTTAAATTTTTGAGTGATTTGGAAATAGAAATGTTTAATAAGGACTATCAAGCACAAGAATTTGGGATAAAATTTGTAAGTCAGTGCAACCATGAAAATCCCTTAAAATAGCCTATAAATAGAGAATATAATTCTTAACAGCAACTCTAAAGATGCAAAAATATCATTCCTTCAAATAGGATGTCATTCCCATTTGGGGTTTTTTCCTGGACCCAATTATAAAGCAAGAAACATTTATTAAACAGCTACTAAATACAAAAAACTGTGTTATAAACAGGAAATAATTAGACAAAAAGGAAATTAAGTCTCTGCCATCAAGGATATTGCATTCTATTGGAAGGGCTAACTTGCAAAGAGTTATGTAAATATAAAAGGCTTATGATAAAGAATGAGATCTAACAACTAAAGGGACTAGAAAAAAGTTTCTAGCGGGAGATAACAGGGGAGCTGAGTCCTGAGGAAGCTGTTTCTCAGTTGGGCTTATTGTGACATGAGACCCTGTACTCCTCATTGGTAAAACCAAAGAGAAAGAATTGGATAAAGAGATAGAGGAAGGAAGTATCGGAGGATAGAAGAAAAGGAAGTGAGAGGCAAGAAGGAGAGAACCAGTGGGAAAAAAGTGGAGAAGATGATGACCAATTAGATAGCACTTAGAAGATAGTGGTCTTTCAATTCCATTCATTATTGTCAATTGAGTCAAATTATCTTAAATAACTTTTCTTCTTTGCTAGACTGTTCTTTATGATCTTCTCCTCTACAACCTCTGAGGATTTAAGGCAGCATCTTATTTTCTGCATTCCAAACTATGTGCCAGATCTAAAGGCCAATGAAGGGACCATTTTCAAGAACTACTTCACTTTTGAATCAAGTTGGTGTGACATTATTAACAAAAGAAAGCCATCTCCTCAACCCAGTCATGTGATTCTTTGTTACTCACTCTTTCCTATTCTGGAAGATGATGAGTAGGGGAGGAATAAGTTATTAAATCCTCTTTTTTCAAACAGTTGGAAGATAATGAGGTTTCACTTGATAATTATGCTATTACCAAGGATAGCTACTAACTAGTTATTCAGCTCCTTCTGAACCTAAATATATTATCATCTGGCTCATATCTATATCTTGTCCACATGGATATTATAAGAAACTGTCAAATTCCTTGATAAAACTGAAGTATTCTTTGTGTAGGACAGTTTCCTTATCTACCAATCTAGTAATATCAAAGAAGAAAATTGGGTTAGTTCAGCTCTCTACATATATCAGTGAACTCATTCTCCTTCCAGATAAGGCTGGTCGGTACTAACTATGCCATACAAATGAAATCTATGAAAGGTAAACCTGGTATATTATATTTTATGTGATCTGTCTTCCCTGCTTTTTGCATTAAAAATATATTCCTCTTATGTTGCCTCTACCCCAAAAATAACATCCTTATGGCACTCTCATGTCAGCAGAAGCTTCAAAGGGACTAATTGTTTCTTTTATTCAAACATTCTTTATTAAAAGACTTAAACCAATATTTTCCAACAAAGTCCAAGCTCTGTAAAGTTTCCATATGAAAGATATATAGGGAATAACCTCTATATGAGCTGGGTAGTAAGAGAAGCTGTAGTTCTAGCTTTACCACCCTTGAATAGCTATGGGACTTTGGGTAAATCATTTAGCCACTCTGCCCTTCACCTTTCTTTTCAATAGGCTTTTCCCATCTTCAGTTTTCCCATCAAAAAAGGGAGCTGACAATATTTGGACTAAGTTGCAGAGGGTGAATTTATATGAGGCACCATGAAGAAATAGCATAGTGCTTATGATATTACCTTTGTGTATATGAGTTGCCTGTTTATCACAGATAATGTTAAGATGCACAGACTAAGGATGTTCAGTCATAGTCGTAAAATAGATCCATTTACAAGTCCCTGACCATTGGGATGAAAGCAATGTCCAGGCTACCAGACAAGCAAAAAGTAATAGGACAATGAGAAATATTATTGAGAAATCTTCTTTAGGGAATAAGACTCTTGTTGTACACAGACCTTTTTTGACACACCCCACTATCTTTATGCTTGCGGCTATATATTGGTGTAGTAAGCACTATGCATTTTCTTACTCTGCCAGAGCAACATCTTAGAATTAGAGAAGGGAAAAAAACAGCCAAAAATTATTAATGAAAAAGACAACCTAGCCTATTCTTCATGTTAACAAATTCAGATCAAATTGATAAATAAATGGGAAATGACCCTCTAGAGTCAGGGCTTCAATCATTTCAAATAAATATTTATTAGGCAAGCATCTAACAAATTAATTTCTTCTCCATCATTAATATATATATATGTATATCTTTCACAATTAATGTCATATATTCTGGTCTCAGAAATAGACTAATGTGTAACAGGGTGATTCCATGAAGAACTGTTAGGCAAAATAATAGAAGAAAGTCAGCATGGCGAAGTGGCCCTTGAGTCTAATACCAAATCTGCTGGTTATTCCTTGGGCAACCCACTTAAAATCTTGTGGCCCCGATTCTTCATCTATAAAACACAAAGGTTGTATTTGATGAACTTTAAGATTCCTTCCATCTCTTATAGTCTTTGATCCTGGGATTCCTTGCATATAGTAGGTAGAAGAGAAATTATAGTCCATTATAGAAAGAACACTGGACTTAAAAATTGGAAGACTGGGTTTAAAGTTTGGCTACTGATGTGAGTGTAGGGATGTTACTTAATCACTATGAGTCCCATTTTCTCATACAAAATGGAGATAACAACACATCCTCAGAAACATTCTTACAGAGAAAGTACTTTGTAAGGAGACCTAGACATGTAGGTCACTACTAATAATAGTAGCAAATTAAGGAACAAGAAATGGAAGGAAAAAATAAGGAAGTGGTAGGAGGATGAAGGTGGGGGTTTTATAGCAATAATGCTATTGTTTTACTTCTGCCAGTCAAAGATCTATCCCCACAAAAGGACATAAGTCAAAGGCCAAGATTGAGAAAGAAGGAGAGAAAGAACTCAATGAAGGGAAAGGTTAGGACCTACAAAGTCCACAAAAGCCAGAGATGATGACAGGAGTGAAGACATAGAGTTAAGGAACTTGAAGATTCAGGAGGGCATAAAGGAACAATATCTAAGTAAGAAGTCAGGAATCAGGAAGAAATCAAATAATGTAGAACTTGGAGATGAAAAATTAGACATCAGATAAACAGTCAGAAAATAGGAAGAAGCAAAGAGTTGAGGACTGTAAACAGATAGAATAAGGTGTGGCAGGATGGCCAGATCCAGAGATGAGGTACTTTAAAAAATGAAGCAATACTTGCCTCAATAAGGAAATCTCATACAATTCTTACTATAATTTTGTTCTTAGTTGGCCCAGAGCCTGGTTATAAGAACAATTGAGTCCTGTTGACAGATATCATATTGTAGTAGAAAGAGAACAAACTTTAATGTTACATTTACCTGGATCCAAATTTCACTCTGATACATACCTACTAAGTGACATTTGGGGAAGGCCCCATGAAGAAGGTGGCTTTTAAACTGAGTTTTAAGGGAAGCTGGGAATTAGGAGATTTTGAGAGGCAGAGGTGATCATGAGGGCCCAGGTGAGATTAGATAGCCTAAATTTGTGCTGGACTCAATCAGTATGGTTCCATGAACTCCTGGAACAAAGGAGGCACAAGGTAGGAATAACCCAGCATTAAGGTCTAGCAAAGAGTGATTAGCAACAGGACAAAGAAACAGGGGATTTAAGAATAGAAGACAACGTGTAGATAAAGTAGTTCACCAAAGGGCCAAAACTGGACAAGGAATTGCATGGAGAGAGAGAGAGAGAGAGAGAGAGAGAGAGAGAGAGAGAGAGAGAGAGAGAGAGAGAGAGAGAGAGAGAGAGAGAGAGAGAGAGAAGAGGTACTGGCCTAGAGATTATTAAATGATAGGCAAATTAGAAGGCATGACAGGGATTAAAATGGAATTAGAAGAGCTAAAGCGTAGAGACATAGAATGATAAAGTATTATTAAGATAATGGATATATTTATATTAAGTCATCATAGTATAAATATAAAGGAGAATGTCTTGAACTTGGACCCATGAACTTGGTTTTTTAATATTTTGATAGTTATATTTCTAAATAATTGATTTCCTTCATGATCCTCTACTTAAACTCATTATTGTGGGAAGGGGTCCATGGGCTTTACAAGACTGCTAAGGGGATCCCTGACACATACACAAAATGTTAAGACCCTCTGCTATGAGGCAATAGGACAGCTATGATTATTCTTCTTTTACAGACAAGAAGAATGAGATACAGATGTTATATTTTGCAGAAGATCACATAAGCAAGTAAGTTGCAGAGTTCTTTTCCATTGTCCCTCCTCCATCTTAAAGGATATTGTGATCGAAAGGAAGGCAAGAGAACTTAAATTTGTAGAGACCTCAAAAAGGCAAAAAGAAATCATAATCTTTGTCCACAACATTCATCTATTGTCCTAGGTCTGGATACAGATTATTAGCTCCTTTAGTCTCTGACTCAACTTACCTCCCACAAGTAATGACAACAAATGAGTGACCTTCTCCTCCACTGCAGCCTGGACTTCCCAAATATTTCCTTCAAAAAGGTCACTCCAAACCCCACCTAGTTCCACATCCCATTTAACCCCAAGAGTTAGTAAACCTGAAAAGGTCCTCTTTCAGCAGCCTTTCCACCTGTTTAGCCCTTCCATCTCACCATCAACCTTCAGTTTCCTTCCTTCTGCAAAGATGTATTATATAACTCTGGATGGTAGAATAGTCATAAAAAAAATATTTCCTTGCCTAACATCATCCTGTTATTATTTTGACATCTGTGTAGGCTGTGGAATGATTCTTTTAATGCTGTGTGTGAGGAATATTTATATCTCCTCCTGTAGCATACAGCATATGCAAATCCTTCTGAAACCTGCCCTAGTAGGTTATACTTATACCCGTATCTAGCATGATGTGAAGTCAGTGATGTGCAGCCCTGGTGTTTACTATGTTTACTGCAGGTTAACTCTGTAGACACTGGGTTAAAACAGAGCCTGGTATTGCTGCATAGCAACTAATTTTCTTTCCCAGTAAAAATAGAGGTAAATGTTGAGGCTTAATTGCTCTATCCTTTGTTTGCATTCCATATACCCAGCTACTCTGAAAATGACATTTGAAAGGAGTAGATAACATTTTTTTTCCTTTGCATAGGGGAAATATATCAGCCTAATAATCATTCAGTTCAATTCTGGCCAATTCAACAATCATTTGTTGTGAGCCTGTTATGGACAGGTTACTATGGGAGATACAAATGTGAGTAAGGGATGATAAGCTCCTTTACCTCAGGGAGCTTATCATCCAATAAGGGAAAAGAAGTACAATTAAAGTACAAGAGAGAATGGAATGAGGGCAGCTAAGTGGTTCAGTGAATAGAGAGTCAGTCCTAGAGACAGGAAATCCTGGGCTCAATGCTGGTCTAGCCCTTACCACTCTTCTGTCTTGGAACCAATATACAATGTTTATGCAAAGATGGAAGGTAAGGTTGGGAGGGAGAGAGGGTATAAGGGAAGGGGGAGCGAGAGAGAGAGAGAGAGAGAGAGAGAGAGAGAGAGAGAGAGAGAGAGAGAGAGAGAGAGAGAGAGAGAGAAGTATCTCAGAAGAGGTAAGGATATGAGAATTGAGAGGAAGGAGAGTATAGATCATGGAGGGAAAATAGTAAGGAAGGTTTAAAATCCACTTGAAAAAGGGTAGCTATTGGGGCAGGCCTTGAAGGATGAGTAGAATTTCAAAAGATAAATTAGGGTTTGGCATATACTAACCAAACTAAACAATACAAAAGAGGAGATATCACAGGAGATATTCTAAGAACAAGGAGTAGTCTAGCTGGACTAGAGCAGGGGCTATATGAAGGGGATTAGTGAAAGATGATGCTAGAAAAGAGAAATAATCACAGCATTATGGATTTTAGATGGCAAGAGTATAGAGAGCCATAGAGAGTTTTAGAATCAGAGGATAAAATAAGACTATTGCTTTAGAAAGCTTGGCCTGGCAATGGGCTATAGGTTTATTGGGATTGGGGGGAGTAGGGGGGACTAAAAGGAATTATAGGATGGTGGGGAAAGGAGAGAAAAAAAGTAAAAGTATTATGGAGTTGGAATCTACAACCTTTTAGCAACTGAATTATATAATGCTTATTATATACCAAGAATTGTGTTAAGCACCTTTTTAAACAAATATCATCTCATTTTATTATTACAAAAACCCTGTAAGGTAGGTGTCATTATGATCCCCATTTTGCAGTAGAGGAAACCAAGGCAAATAGAAATGAAGTGATATGCTTAGGGTCACACAACTAGGAAGAATTTGAGACCACATTTTATTTCAGGACTTCCTGACTAAGCCTGGTGTTCTATCTACTGGTCCACCAGCTTGGAGGAGGGAGAAGAAAGAGCCTCTTGGAGAGAGGAGAAGAAAAGGTCAAAAATTAGTACAGAGATCCAGACCTGAATGCCTGGAAGAATTATGGTGAAGAAAGAGAGACAGAAAAAGAGAGAGGAGAGAGAGAGAGAGAGAGAGAGAGAGAGAGAGAGAGAGAGAGAGAGAGAGAGAGAGAGAGAGAGAGATCTGAAGTTAGGAGAAATAACTAGTTGGGAGGAAAATGATAAATTCAGAAGAGAATCCAGAAAAGGAGAGAGAAAAAGAGGAACCAAAGGAACAGTATGAAAAAGTACTAAGAGAATACATTATCACAGAAACCAAGAGGGAAAATTTTCAAAAAGAAGATGATCAACAGTTTCAAATGCTAGAGTCTAAAAAGAATACAGGCTAAAATAATGTAGCTAGGATCATAGATATAGAACTAAGAAGAACATTAGAGGTCACCTAACCGAACCTCTCATTTTATGGATGAGAAAAATGAGGTTCATTTGTCCATAATCTCATAGGTGAAAAGTGATTCATGAATAAAAGAATAGTTTCACTAAAAAGCTGAGATTAAAAATCAAATTTCAAACTATTAAAATGAGTGGGCTTCTGCCTTGGAACCAATACACAGTATTGATTCCAAGACATAAGGTAAGGCTTTTAAAAAAAGTGAGTGAGGAAGAAGTAATAGACAATAATTATAAATTATTCTTTGAAAAAGTTTTCTTATAAAAAGGAAAAAGGGAAAATAGACAACATGATTGAAGGGAAGAGTTTATTTTATTTGGGGTGGAATGTAGGTAGAAAGAAAAGTTTCATAAGAAATGGAATAGGGACTTCCGGGTAATCATGGCTGCAATCTAGACGCCGCACGTTTCCTCTCCCCAGCACCGAACGAAATAGACTACATCAAAGGAGCATAAAATCACCTTTGGAGGAACAGAAGGACTCCCCAGTACCCCACAGAGGCAAAGGTACGTGGGGCTTGAACATTTCCACACTAAAATAAGAAGGAAAAGCTTGCACAGAAAAGTGAACTGAGCCGCCCTTCCCCCACCCCACCTCCCCCACTAAACCAGAGTGAGCTACCTGAGCGCTCACCAGGACAGCGAGTGAGTGGGGAGCGTCTCTGTCTGGGGGGGCACTCCAGGGTCCTTGGGATCTGGGGACTGCCAGGGAAAAAACGTCTCAGGGCGCTTTCACTGGAAAAGCCAGCGGACTTCGGGCGGGCTGCGCTGAACAAGGCGCACGGATTATCTGGGCGGAGCTGAATACCTGGGCTCGGAGGCTGGGAAGAACTAGTCTGAAGCAACCTAAATTCACAGAAAAACCACTCTTATAACCCAGACCCCAGACCAAAAAGGAAAGGGAAATAAAACCACCAAAGGGATGGCTCACATGGCCCAAAATCAAGCCTCCAGGAAGAAAGGGAAAAAAGTGACTATTGAAAACTTTTATGGTGGAAGTACCCAAGGGAAAGAGGAGAATGAAGAGGAAATCCAAAAAAAAAAAAATTCAGAACACGCCTCCCAAAATGGAAACTATCAACAAGCTCTGGAAGATCTCAAACTGGAACTTATCCAAAAGATGGAAACCTTCTGGAAAGAAAAATGGGAGAAAGAGATCAGCTGTCTGACAGATAAGACTGCTCAATTGGAAAAAGAACTCGAAGCAGCCAATACAAGGGCAGACAAGGCTGAAAAGCAAATCCAGTCCCTAATGACCAGAATTAAGGACCTCGAAGAAAGTGAGATGATAAAACAGCAAGAATCAATAAAGCAAACCCAAACAATTAATGAATTGGAAGAAAACAGAAAATATCTCACTGAGAAGGTCACGGACCTGGAGAACAGAGGAAGACGAGAAAATCTCCGTATCATCGGTCTCCCAGAAAAACCAGAGGTAAACAACAAATTGGATTTTATTCTAGAGGAGATTATAAAAGAAAATTGCCCCCACGTTCTGGAGCAAGGGGGCAAAATAGAAATAGAGAGGATTCATAGAACACCTTCTATACTAAATCCCCAAAAGACAACGCCTAGGAATGTAATTGCCAAATTCAAGAGTTTCCAAGTAAAGGAGAAAATCCTACAAGAAGCCAAGAAGAAGAGCTTCAGATATAAGGGGGCTCCCATAAGGATCACACATGACTTAGCGGCTAACACACTAAGAGACCGCAAAGCATGGAACACGATATTTAGAAAGGCAAGAGAGCTGGGTCTCCAACCAAGAATCAACTACCCAGCAAAATTGACTATATACTTCCAGGGGAAAGTATGGGCATTCAACAAAATAGAAGATTTCCAAGCATTTGCTAAGAAAAGACCAGAGCTCTGTGGAAAGTTCGATATCCAAGCACAGAAAGCAAGAGAAACATGAAAAGGTAAATATGAAAGAAAGGGAAAAGGAGATAAATCTTATCTTTCTCTTTAAGTCAAACTCTCTTCTATAAGGACTACATTTACATCTAATTATATATATTAATATGTGGGGAAAATGTTTTGTGTAACTCTCATAAATTGTATCATCATAAGAGTAGTTAGAAGAAACATGCATAGGGAAAGATTGGGGAATCAAGAAGATTTGGGGAAAGTTGGGGCAAAAAAAGGAAAAGGGAGGGGGGAACCGTGATAATACTAAGATTAACTTCAAGAAATAGGGGGGGAATCAATAGAATAAACTTTCCCATATAAAGATACACATGGGAAGGGGAGGGGAAGAACTCTCATATGAGAAGGAGAGGAAGAGAGCGTGAAGTGGAAGTACTTAAACCTTACTCTCAGTGAAATCAAATCTGAGAGGGAAGAACATCTAGATCCAGTGGGATCCTGATTTCTATCTTATCCATTAGGGCAAGAAAGAAAGGAAAATTAAGGAGGGGGAGGGGGGAGGGAGCACAAAAAGGGAGGGAAGGAGAGGGGGGAGGGGAAGGGAGCATAAAAAGGGACGGGCTAGAAAGGGAAGCATCTCAAGGGAGGGGACTAGGGGGACCGACCTAAAGTAAATCACTGGTTCAAAAGGAGAAAGCTAAAGAAGAAAGGTCAGAACTAGGGGAAGACATCAAAATGCCAGCGAATCCACAAATAACAATCATAACTTTGAACGTGAATGGGATGAACTCACCCATAAAACGCAGACAAATAGCAGACTGGATTAGAACACAAAACCCTACCATATGTTGCCTTCAAGAAACACATATGAGACGGGTTGACACTCACAAGGTTAGAATTAAAGGTTGGAGTAAGACCTTTTGGGCCTCAACCGATAGAAAGAAGGCAGGAGTTGCAATCATGATATCTGACAAAGCCAAAGTACAAATAGACCTGATCAAAAGGGACAGGGAAGGTAAATATATTCTGCTAAAAGGAAGTATAGACAATGAGGAAATATCACTAATCAACATGTATGCACCAAATGGTATAGCATCCAAATTTTTAATAGAGAAACTAGGAGAATTGAAGGAGGAATTAGACAGTAAAACCATATTAGTGGGAGACTTGAACCAACCACTATCAAATTTAGATAAATCAAATCAAAAAATAAATAAGAAAGAGGTAAAAGAGGTGAATGAAATCTTAGAAAAATTAGAATTAATAGACATATGGAGAAAAATAAATAGGGACAAAAAAGAATACACCTTCTTTTCAGCACCACATGGCACATTCACAAAAATAGATCATACACTAGGTCATAGAAACATGGCACTTAAATGCAGAAAAGCAGAAATATTAACTGCAGCCTTTTCAGATCACAAGGCAATTAAAATATTGATCGGCAAGGGTACATGGAGACCCAAATCAAAAATTAATTGGAAATTAAATAACATGATACTCCAAAATCATTTAGTTAGAGAAGAAATCATAGAAACAATTAACAATTTCGTTGAAGAAAATGACAACGGCGAAACATCCTTTCAAACCTTATGGGATGCAGCCAAGGCAGTACTTAGAGGAAAATTCATATCCCTGAGTGCATATATTAACAAATTAGGGAGGACAGAGACCAAGGAATTGGAAATGCAAATCAAAAAACTTGAGAATGAACAAATTAAAAACCCCCAGAAGAAAACCATACTAGAGATCCTAAAAATTAAGGGAGAAATTAATAAAATAGAAAGTGACAGAACTATTGAGCTAATAAACAAGACTAGAAGCTGGTACTTTGAAAAAACAGACAAAATAGACAAAGTACTGGTTAATTTAATTAAAAAAAGGAAAGAAGAAAGGCAAATTAATAGCATCAAGGATGAAAAGGGGGATCTCACCTCAAATGAAGAGGAAATTAAGGCAATCATTAAAAACTACTTTGCCCAACTATATGGCAATAAATTTACCAATCTAGGTGATATGGATGAATATTTACAAAAATATAAATTGCCTAGACTAACAGAAGAAGAAATAGTTTTCTTAAATAATCCCATATCAGAAATTGAAATCCATCAAGCCATCAAAGAACTGCCTAAGAAAAAATCCCCAGGGCCTGATGGATTCACCAGTGAATTCTATCAAACATTCAGAGAACAGTTAACCCCAATATTACACAAACTATTCGACATAATAAGCAAAGAGGGAGTCCTACCAAACTCCTTTTATGACACAATCATGGTACTAATTCCAAAGCCAGGCAGGCCAAAAACAGAGAAAGAAAACTATAGGCCAATCTCCCTAATGAATATAGATGCAAAAATCTTAAATAGGATACTAGCAAAAAGACTCCAGCAAGTGATTAGAAGGGTCATCCACCATGATCAAGTAGGATTCATACCAGGGATGCAGGGCTGGTTCAACATTAGGAAAACTATCCACATAATTGACCACATCAACAAGCAAACCAACAAGAATCACATGATTATCTCAATAGATGCAGAAAAAGCCTTTGATAAAATACAACACCCATTCCTACTAAAAACACTAGAAAGCATAGGAATAGAAGGGTCATTCCTAAAAATAATAAACAGTATATATCTAAAACCATCAGCTAATATCATCTGCAATGGGGATAAACTAAATCCATTCCCATTAAGATCAGGAGTGAAACAAGGATGCCCATTATCACCTCTATTATTTGACATTGTATTAGAAACACTAGCAGTAGCAATTAGAGAAGAAAAAGAAATTGAAGGCATCAAAATAGGCAAGGAGGAGACCAAATTATCACTCTTTGCAGATGACATGATGGTCTACTTAAAGAATCCTAGAGATTCAACCAAAAAGCTAATTGAAATAATCAACAACTTTAGCAAAGTTGCAGGATACAAAATAAACCCACATAAGTCATCAGCATTTCTATATAATTCCAACACAGCTCAGCAGCAAGAACTAGAAAGAGAAATCCCATTCAAAATTACCCAAGACAAAATAAAATACTTAGGAATCTATCTCCCGAGACAAACACAGGATCTATATGAACACAACTACAAAACACTTTCCACACAACTAAAACTAGACTTGAACAATTGGAAGAACATTAACTGCTCATGGGTAGGACGAGCCAATATAATAAAAATGACCATCCTACCCAAACTCATCTATCTATTTAGTGCCATACCCATGGAACTCCCAAAAATTTTTTTTACTGATTTAGAAAAAAACATAACAAAGTTCATTTGGAAAAACAAAAGATCAAGGATACCCAGGGAATTAATGAAAAAAAATACAAAGGAAGGGGGTCTTGCAGTCCCAGATCTCAGACTATATTATAAAGCAGCGGTCATCAAAACAATTTGGTACTGGCTAAGAGACAGAAAGGAGGATCAGTGGAATAGACTGGGGGCAAGCAACCTCAGCAAGACAGTATATGACAAACCCAAAGATCCCAGCTTTTGGGACAAAAACCCACTATTTCATAAAAACTGTTGGGAAAATTGGAGGACAGTGTGGGAAAGATTAGGCTTAGATCAACACCTCACACCCTACACCAAGATAAATTCAAAATGGATGAATGACTTGAACATAAAGAAAGAAACTATAAGAAAATTAGGCGAACACAGAATAGTATACATGTCAGACCTTTGGGAAGGGAAATACTTCAAAACCAAGCAAGAATTAGAAAGAATTACAAAATGCAAAATAAATAATCTGGATTACATCAAATTAAAAAGTTTTTGTACAAACAAAACCAATGTAACCAAAATCAGAAGGGTAGCAACAAATTGGGAAACAATCTTCATAAAAACCTCTGACAAGGGTTTAATTACTAAAATTTATAAAGAACTAAATCAATTGTACAAAAAATCAAGCCATTCTCCAATTGACAAATGGGCAAGGGACATGAACAGGCAATTCTCAGCCAAAGAAATCAAAACTATTAATAAGCACATGAAAAAGTGCTCTACATCTCTTATAATCAGAGAGATGCAAATCAAAACAACTCTGAGGTATCATCTCACACCTAGCAGATTGGCTAACATGACAGCTATGCAAAGTAATGAATGCTGGAGGGGATGTGGCAAAGTGGGGACATTAATTCATTGCTGGTGGAGTTGTGAATTGATCCAACCATTCTGGAGGGCAATTTGGAACTATGCCCAAAGGGCGATAAAAGACTGTCTGCCCTTTGATCCAGCCATAGCACTGCTGGGCTTGTACCCCAAAGAGATAATGGACAAAAAGACTTGTACAAAAATATTCATAGCTGCGCTCTTTGTGGTGGCCAAAAATTGGAAAATGAGGGGATGCCCCTCAATTGGGGAATGGCTAAACAAATTGTGGTATATGTTGGTGATGGAATATTATTGTGCTAAAAGGAATAATAAAGTGGAGGAATTCCATGTGAACTGGAACAACCTCCAGGAAGTGATGCAGAGCGAAAGGAGCAGAACCAGGAAAACATTATACACAGAGACTGATACATTGTGGTACAATCGAAGGTGATGGACTTCTCCATAAGTATCAATGCAATTTCCCTGAACAATCTGCAGGGATCTAAAAAAAAAAAAATACTACCCACAAGCAGAGGATAAACTGTGGGAGTAAAAACACCGCTGAAAAGCAACTGCTCGACCACAGGGTTGGAGGAGATAAGACTGAGGAGAGACTCTAAATGAACACTATAATGCAAACTCCAACAACAGGGAAAAGGGTTCGAGTCAAGAACACATGTGATAACCAGTGGAATCATGCGTCGGCTATGGGAGAGGGAAAGGCGGGGGGGGGGGGGGGGGGGGGGGGGGAGGGGAGGAAAAGAAAACGATCTTTGTTTCCAGTGAATAATGTATGAAAACGACCAAATAAAATAATATTAAAACTTAAAAAAAAAAAAAAAAAAAAAAAAAAAAAAGAAATGGAATAATTGATTCTGGAAAAGGCAGGACAGAATGGTAGCAAGAGTCCAAGGAGAAGGGATTAACTTTGGCAAGGAGGAATATTTCTTCCATCATGATCAGAACAGGGAACAAGAGGAAGTAAGTATACTGTACAAGACAAATTTCAAGGCGGAAAGGAAGAAAGCTAAGAAAACTCACTTTAGTTGGACATGTCAGTGGGTGGCTGAAGTGGATAGAGATAAATATCACTATAGTTGGAAAGGTCAAGGAACTATAAAGTATCACCAATACGGTTTCCTGGAAGTCAGCAGACAAACAAGGATAGAAAAGAATTGCATAATATGAACTTTTTTAAAAAGAGAACTGAGAGATATAGGGCAATAGTCTGGAAGCAGTAGAATGGAACTAGGAATAAGGTAACCTCTCTTATTATGGCTCCATAAAACCATGAAAACTTCAGACTAAATAACCTTCAATGGTCCCAAGGACATTGGTCCCAAGTAAAAACCAGGTTTTAACTAATCTAAGTAAGTGAAATTGAATCTAAAAGAAAATAACAGTAATGATGTCTCATGTTTTTAGAGTGCTTTATGGTTGACAAAGTACTTTAACAGATTTATCTCCTATGATCTTCACAACAACCTCCTGAGTTAGCAGGGCCAGCATTAACACCCCCTCCTCCAAAGGTTGTATGGTGAATAAGCAGTGAATTTGGGACTCAAGCCCAGGTCTTTTGACTCCTAGTCCATTGTTCCTTCCATTATAGCATGCTGCCTTCTGCCTTCTAACTAATCTGTCACAACACAATCAAGTACCAAATGTTTTTGGCTGCTTAGCTCAGCTGATTAGTATACAACATTATTAAATGAGGACCCGGTTCCAGATTTGATCTTGGGAGGTGGGGTGAGGGGTGGTGTTTCTTCATTTGGATCTAGACCTCAAACACTGGCCCAGAGTTTTATGAATATGTGCCACTGACCTCAAGAGAATCTGTCAAGGACATTTGGGTTGTGTTTCTGTGGGTGTATAAAAGCAGCCACTGAAAGAAACTATCCCACTGATGAAGAAGAATTCTCTTTTTGATCAAGGACAGAATATCATTCTAGCCAAGTGTATTCTCTATCACATTAAAGGAAAAAAGGAAGGGAGGAGCAAATACTTATTAATCATTGACTTTGTGCCAGGCACTATACTAAGTACTTTATAAATATTATCTTATTTGATCTTCATAACAACTTGAGGAGATAGATGCTATTAGTACCCCCATTTTATAGATGGAAATCAAAATAAAGTTAATTGACTTGCCCAGAGTCACACAATTATTAAGCCTCTGAATCAGGAATATAAATTCAGATCTTCCTGACTCCAGGGCTCTATCCACTGATCCATGTAGCTGACAATAAAATGAGAAAGTCTACCCTTGGAATATTACAGGTAGAGAAACATCATAATCCTTGTTTACCTTTGATGGACCTATGAGTTAAAGGCAAGGCGATTTAGTCTTAATCTCAGTGTTACCACTTACACAGAAGATTTCTTGGAGGGAGAGAGGTTTGCAACCATATGGCTCATGCCACAATAAGCATGTTCAAACACTATTTTGAATGCAGTTTGTCAGACATGGGCCCTAATTTAGTATAAGCAAAAGTGAGCAAGCAAAGCTTTGTGCTGGGAAAGCATCTGAGAATGCCACTGGTTCATGTCATCATGCTGAGTTCCCTGTCTGAACAGGTAAAAGTTGATTTGAGTAAGCCACCAGCCCCATCATGTTCACAAGCTCTACCCTTTGCTTAGAAGGAGGAACCTCCTAAGGCTATCTCCCTTAACTCAGCATGGATAAAGAGGAAAGACCACTGGGTAGGGAGAAGAGGAGGGATCAAAACTGAACGTGATAGAAAATCAAAAATCATTTTGTTTTTACTTTGTTGAGTCCACAAGGAATATCATTTTATTCTTAATCATCAGCTTTTGGTTTCCTCGGAACTAGATTAGATCCAGAGAATCTAGAAATGAATTGATATTCAAAAATATCAGTCATGTCATCATGAATGTTAGTTTGCCAATCTATCCAAAGATTTCCCCACCACCACTCCAGCCTCGGCTTTCTGTCAATGAACTGAAATGTCCTTGGTGCAGACTAATCCTAGAGTGTTTGATGGGGGAAAAAAGCAATACCTGATCCAAAGACTTATTTAACATAGCATAGTGTTTTAAGGTTGCTTAACACTTTCCACTTTATTTACTTTATTATCCCCTAAATGCTAATGAACTCTCTTCCAAAACTACCTTATATATGTGTGTTGCTATCTTTTCCATTCAAAAAGAAGTTTCTTGAGGGCAGGGATTATTTTTATTTTTTCCCTTATCAGTTAATCCCAGTTAGTCAGTTAATAAACATTAAGAACCTACTATGTTCCAGGCTCTGTGCTAAGTGCTGAGAATACAAATATGAAAAAGAAAGATAGCCTCTGCCCTCAAGTAGCTTACAGAGTAATGAGTGAATACAACACACTAAAAGAAGATGAATATGGGGGTGAGAGTGGAGAGAGAAAAGGTACCAGGTACAAGACCATAATGAAGTCCAGAGGAGTACATTCAAGTGGGAAATGAAGAGAAGGCTGCCTTAGGCATCCTCCTTAAATAGAGCTTCTGGGAAGAAGTCTCCAATCATAGGAAGAAGGATCAGAAGCAGACGGCATTAATGAAATGTGAATTCCAGGGCTAAAGTAAAATGTGTCTGGCACACAGTAGATACCTAATAAATGTTTGGTGATCACTTTGACAAGTGGAATTTAAGCTAAATTACATATTGGATCACCTATGCATGTGACTCCAGACTTATTTAGTCCATTGTATTATTTCAAAGCAACCTGGACCTTGGATGATTCATTATATGTCTTGGTTCGTCCCTTTATTTTCATCTCTCACTTTTCTACTGTTGAGAAAGGAGGAAAGATTTAATTCTTTCTCCTTATCAGAGTATAATTTTGAGCAATTAAAGAATAATTTTCCATACAATACCCACATGACCTGAAATACTTAATGCATTAGCCCTGTGTTACAGAATTATAAGTCATCTAGTATGACCCTTTAATTTTTATTGATGAGGTAGAGTTAGTTTCCTGGGAATAACAGAGAAATGGCAGTCGAGCCTAAGAAATAGATATTTCTCCACCCATTCAATAAGCAATTAGACCTAGAAGGAATCATAAAGAGCATGTCCAGTCCAACATCTTCATTTCAAAGATCAGACAGTGGAGGCCCAAAGAGTTTAAGTAAGTGTCTTGTTCAAAAAACAACACTTAACTAATATCTGATATGGGATTAGAACTTGACTTCCTGATTTCTTCCCAGTTGTCTATTTAATGTGATACCCCATAGTTGCATTTGTTCCCTTCCCAACAATTAGATCAAACTCGTTCTTTTATCTTCTTGGTTCTTTTTTCCCCATATTAAGCATTTTCTCACTGTTTTCTTTTACCATAATTATTAGATACTATTTGATCATAAGTTCCTTGAAGGTAAGGACAAAATATTTCCTATTCATTTTTTAATTGCAAGTACCTGGTGATAAAAACAATATGCCTCAAATCTAATTGATACTTAATAAATATTTTTATGTTAAACTAAAAAGATTAATATTGAGAAATACTTACAAGTCAACCCCCTTCAGATTAGCCTCTTTGATCAAAGTCTACATTGCAAAGTGTGCTTTTTTTATATACAAAGTAATTTATGCAAGCGCTAAACTTCAGTTACTAATTTATAAGCACCTGTACACAAACAATAAAATCTTTGAGCTTAATGTAACAAGTGAAAAGTAAAGTTCTCCCAAAAGCCAGTACCTCCATTAAAATAAGCAAGACTCTCAGGACGCTGCCATTGTGTTTGTGTTTTCATTTTTTTCAGAAGATATAAAACTTCTATAATGATAAATCCAGCATGCTCATCCCCAAGTCACCCTACTCTCTTGAAACAATTCTATTGTACTTCTCAGGAACAAATCCCTGAGAACCAAGTATTGTTTACCCTAAATCAAAAGGCAAAAATGGAGCTCTCTACTCAGCATGAATAAGGGGAATAAGCAAAATGCAATATGGCATCTTTTGGCATTTTATTCATCTGCATTTGACAAGTCCAACTGGTTTAGCAACTCCTGGCTAAGCATGGATTATGCTTTCAAAGCAAATTTTAGTTGAAAGGGAAAAAAAAAACTTCAAAGGATTTTCCTATAACAGAAACTCAAGTTGCCTTCTCTTCCACCCAATAACAGAAACTTTTGGTCATGATCCATTTAATACTAAACAATAAAATATCTTGGGCTACAGTTGGATTTTGTGGCTTGTGAGTTCAGTTATATTCTTTGTGCATTTTCAGATAAAATTGTTAATCTTAAGCCATGTTTTCTGCTACAGAATCAAAAATGTCAATATAAATACTAACTATGCTACTGGCCAGTTATATAAGTTGGGCAAAATGTTTAACCAAGCAGGGTCTGTTGCCATATCTATAGAGTGAGAAATTTAGACTATACAGTAAAGTCTCTTCCAACTCTAAAGTCTAGGAGATTTAATTTACTCTCCTAAGAGCTTCAATAGATGCAAGGAAGAAGCAGAAGGAACCTTTTCAAGAGGAAGTCCTTCTATCAAAGCAGAGGGGTGTGTCCCTCCCTTCTCACTACATAAGCACTTATAAAGTCAATCAAAAGTGTAATAGACTGATAGAGGAGACTAGCAGTAGCCCCCTATCTGCAAAGGTAATAATACAGTTTCACTGAGACTAAATGTTGTTTACTGGGGCAGGAGGGGGGATATTGAAAGATTTATTATGAGAATTTAAGGCTGGGGTGGTCCAAGAGGAGGATATACCTGTGCAGGAGGTATCTATAAAAAATGTAGGCTGCTGCCATAAAAAGATATCAGCCTTGAGGAGACAAGTTAAGTTAGACAAATAATCTGACCAACTCCACATGTTGCCTCAGTCTAGTAATGATCTTCTAACCTTAATCTCTACTCCTACAACTGTTTTCCTATTTGGCTCAGCCTTCTAGATCCCTATTTTAAAAAATCCTGGTACTTGATCTAGTCTGGCTTTCCAGTTTATATTTGCTCAGCTCCCAATTCCAAACAGCCCTCTACTAAACAGGAATTGCCTTCCCTCTGTCCCGGCGTTTGCTTCAGCACTGGCACACATCAGATTTGCCCATTTGACTGAGATTTCAAAAGCAGTCTATTACAACCCAGGAATAAACTATCCGGACTCCCTCCAGCTGACAACATCGCTATTGCTACCTTTATACTTCCCTAGCTTAGCTATTCTCTTGCAGCAAAAATATCAACCACCACCAGCAGGACTAGACAACAATGGTACCAAATATTGAAATGAGTAATAAGAAGAAAGAAGGCCACCTGATGTTGTCAGCCAGCCTCCTCACTTGGGGTGGTGTGAATGTGAGCAGGCGTCCAACGCACCACTAGAATACACAGGCGCCAGGATGGCGAACCAATCTGACAAGCCCTCTCCTAGGAAAAACAGGGAATATGTTTTTCGAAATCTGTGTGGTAACAGGATAAGCAAATTGGGGCAGAGAGGCCAAGCCCGAGGGAAGATGGAACAATAGACAGATTGCTCTGCTCCTCTCCCTTCCTCGGAGACCCAGGGGCGTTCCTAGAGTCCCCCCCCCAAAACCCCAATGGCCAATCACTCTGCGTGTTCCTTCCCTAACACACGACTGGTATTTTTCAAAGACAGCCCTGAAGAAGAAAAGAGGTGGCAAAAAAGCGTCTATTGCCTAGGACAGCTAGGTGAAAAATACACAGGCAAGCCACCCCACCCCCCCAGCTCTGCCTCAGAGCCTGGGGGAATTGTGTGCTGATTCTGCTCCCCAGAGCCTCAGACCTTTTTAGCATCCGCTGGCCACCTCCTTCTCGGCCACCAGATGCCTCCCCCAATAATAATAACTCCTGTTCAAAGGCTTCCCTGAGGTTTTCCTCCTGACCACCCCATAAGACTGATGTTAAAGTATTCTTTCTTCACTGAATAGATGAGGAAATTGAGATACAGAGAGGTGAACTGATTTGACTGTGGTCTCCTGGCTAACAGATATCAGAGCCCAGAACGAAATGGGGGTATCACTTATGTCCAGCACTGTGTATAAGAAATATAAAATAAAATAAATAATATATAAATATAACATGTCAATAATAAAAGTATATATAAATAATGTAAAATTAATAAAAATAAACACAGCAGAACCAAGAGCAATTGTACCCTGGTCGAGTACAGGGGTTCTCATGGCCTTGGGGTACAAATCTTTATTTCTCAAGCTTCACAATGTAATGGGAGCCTCTTGGTAACTCAGATAAATGCAGGCCATCTCTTTTCCTCCTCTTTAGAGGCAGCGAGGTAGTTCAATGGTTAGAGCCCTGGACCTGGAGTCAGGAAGATCTGCAATCAAATTTGGCCTCAGATGCTTCCTAGCTGCATGACCATAGGCAAGTCACTTAACTTCTGTCTGCCTCATTTTCCTCAAATATAAAATGGGGATCATCATAACACCTAGCTTCTGAAGTTGTTGTGGGGGTCAAATGAGATAATATTTGTAAAGTGCTTAGCACAGTGTGAGGCAAGATAGCTTTAGAACTGCTTCCTTCTGGGGGCAGCTGGGTGGCTCTGTGGATTAAGAGTCAGGCCCAGAGATGGGAGGTCCTAGGTTCAAACCTCAGATACTTCTTAGCTATGTGACCCTAGGCAAGTCACTTGATCCCCATTGCCTAGCTCTTACTGCACTTCTGCCTTGAAATCAGTACCCAGTATTGATTCTAAGATGGAAGGAAAGGGAGAAAAAGGAGAAGGGGGAGAACCTGATGGTTATCTAGAAGGAAAAAAAAAGAGGAAGAATGGTTAAAGAAGAAGAGTATTAGAATGGAGTGAGAAAGACCTGCATTTAAATCGCACTTAAGATATTTACTATAAATGGCTAAGTGGGTCAGTGGATAGAGTGCCAGGCTTGGAGTCAAGAAGACTCATCTTCCTGAGTTCAAATCTGGCCTCAGACTCTTACTAGCTGTGTGACCCTGGGCTAATCACTTCATCTTGTTTGCCTCCATTTCCTTATCTATTAAAAATAAAAGCAACTGGATAAGAAAAATGGAAGACTACTCCAGGACCTTTGCCCAGGAAACCCAAAATGAGATCTCAAAGAGTCCGATACAACTGAACAACAACAAAGACATTTACTAACAGTGTGATCCTGACCCTGACCTTTTGATGCTCAGTTCCCTCATCTGTAAAACATGGAAATTTGATTAGATAACAATGTCTAAAGTCACTTTTAACTATTAACCTATAATCCTATGGCCTGGACCTATATTCTCCCATTCTCCTCTTTCTTAAAGGGATTTTCTATTTCTTAGGCAGTTTTAAATTTTTATTTATTTATTTATTGGTTATAACAAAATTCCCAGTTATCTTCCTCCCATTAAAAGATGATTAACTAAAGTTTGGAGTTGAGAGCAGGAAATGAAATATTGGTGCAAACAGGCCAAGAAATGAGCCCAGTCCCTAGATCCTCTTGTCAAAGGACAGAAATCCTTTCCTTTGAGAATGAGAGCATTAAGTGTCTTAGCAGTAGAGAGAAAGAATTCAAAAAGGGGTAAGGAACTCTAAACACAATTTTTACTTATTTCAGTTTCATTGAGAGTAAATATTGTTTATTGGGGTAGGAGGGAAGGTACTGAAAGATTTGTTATTAGAATTTTAATTCATGATCCATTGTATTGCGCAGAGTTCCTAAAAGACCAAAGGACAGGAAGGTGTTTTTAAAATGTAATTAATTAATGAATCAATGAAAGGATATGGGGAAAATTCATTTATTAAGGACTTGCTATGAGCAAAGCACTAAAAACATAACACAAGATCAAAGAGCTCTCAAGGATCTCACATAGAATAACAGGAGATAAAACATATAAACAACATCATAAATCAATGTGTAATAACAGAAGAGTTTCACCAGGATGCCTCAATCAGCTACACAGCTCAAGATTTACTAATCTCCCATCTGTTGGCTCAAACCTCATAGGGAAAGCAAATGCCAAAAAATCTATCTATTATTTCACCTGGATCCTAGCAGAGGAAGGAATAACATTCCACATGACTTATAAGGGAGGAAAATCCCTATAAGTTTATGAGGACTTTCACTCCTGAAAACGAGCTCCAGACCACAGGTTAAAGGGAGGAGGAGTAGAAATACTATCCAGTCATATAATTGTCCTTCAAAAAAAGTGTGGTAAAAAAGTAAGAGGAGCAACAAGATGACTCATTAGACAGACAATTAGGCTTAGTTGGGGTGGCCCTGGGTTCAGATTTGACCTCAGACATCTTATAGCTGTGTATTTCATTTAAGCCCAATTGCCCAACCTTTACCACTCTTCTCCCTTGGAATCAATACCTAGTATTGATTCTAAGACAGAAGTAAGTTTGTTTCTTTTTTTGGTAAAGAAAAAGAATAAGGCATGTTTCTATTCAGTTTTTGTTAATGAATATGGAAGAAACATACTGGTACCCTAAGAATCTAAAAAGAGCTACAGTTTGGGAATAATTGAAAGAAACTAAGACTTTTCTGACATTCCAAATATGTCCCTCTCCTCTTCTTGCCTTACCCAGAAGGTACCTCATTCCAGTTTCTCTCTCCTTTTTTGTCTCTGTCTCTATATCTGTTTGTCTCTGGATTAGTCTTTCTGTGTCCATCCCTCTGTGTCTTCTCTCTTCTCTCTTTCTCTCCATATATCCTGCCACGATCCAAGAAGCTTCCGATTCTACAGCCCCCTGCTCAGAAGAGGGAAATAGAAAAAGGAAATCTAAAGAATTCATTCCTTAAATCTATAATTATTGGATGGAATTAGAGGCCAAGGTTCTAAGGAAAAAACTCTAAGCACAGTTAGCTACCCACATTAAAATAATATTCACCATAGCAGTGAAAGAAAACCCCCACAGAACCAGACTGTCAATCAGATTTCTGGGCATGGGAGCTCCTGGGTTTGGTTAACATCTGTGATGTCATTTGAAAGTAAGATGGGGTCATAAATGGAATTCCCTAAAGGGAATTTTATGTCTCAACAAATGTTCAAAGGCCTTCCAAGAGAATATTGATTTTGCTCAATTTTACTAAAAGGACTTTTACAATAGGAAAGGATCCCCCTAGACATGAGATCAAAAGAGACAGACTGTCAGATAGATGCATCTTTTAATGTTATGAAATCTATCATTCTATCACTATTCAAATGTATCAGAACACTGATGACTTAAAACATAATAATACCTTTATATGTTTTCCTTTATTATCAATGAAATCAATCAAGTATATATTAAGCTCCCACTATATTTCAGGCACTGAACTATGAGCTAGAGATGAAGACAAAAAGCAAACTAGTTCTTAACCTTGGAGAGCTTATATTCTATCAAAGGATTATAGACAATTTGAACTAGGTGGTCAAAGAAGTAAAACTGGTTTGCCCCAAGTCACACAACTAGAAAGTAATAGAATTCTCTTTTTATACACTTTAACATCTAGCTTTACACTACTAGGTATGGTTTTGTGCTAATGCTTCTACTTTCTCTTGCCAGTCCCTTTTGTGAACATATTCATCGTCCATGACCACAGAAGACAGGAAAGCAACTGCACCATGCTGAATCCATGACCTTGTCTTCATAGGCATGATGCTCTTACCCACTGAGCTAACAAGCCTTAGATAATTAGGGCATAAAACATTAAAATAAATGATTCCATAAGTAACTAGTGCCTTATACACACACACACACACACACACACACACACACACACACACACACACACATCCTTGATTTCAATTAACATGCTTAAGCTTTTTCTGTCACTTGAAAAGAGCAGCATATGGTTAAAGAAATTTAACTTAATCCCGGAAAACAAAGAAGGCTCCCCAGCAACTTGGGAACATATGGATTTCTTGGTTCAGTGAACTTATTTGAATGCAATTCTTACACAACACAACTCTAGCTAGTCGATGGTATTTTTTCATCGATCTACCTGAGACTACATTATTTCAGTGCCATTGACAGTCTTCACACATTTAAGAGATTCATTTGAGTAATTACTCAGCAGTTTGGGAGGGGAATACCTTATTACTAATTAATGTTTGCAAAGTACTTTTCAGACATAAAACACTACAAGAAGAGCTAAACAGTAGTATTACTCCTCTCCCTCACACACCATCCTGAATCATTTTTATAGCCAAACAGCACTGAAGACATGTTCCAAAGACTTATTACAGAAAAACTATTTCATTTCTACAGCCCAGGAGTATATTAAGGGTAGGTGGGGAGTGACTAAACTTCTAATGGAACCATAAAATTTTTTTCATAGATTGGGCTCTAACTTAAGCTTTATATTGTATTGCATTTCTGAAAAGAATGTCTTGCTCTCTGTGGTTGGATTCGATTTACTCTTTCCTTCATATTATACATTTAACCCAAGTATTTTGAGCTTGTGGAGAGAAGCAATTAAAAAAAACACATGAAAAAGAAGTGGGGGAGTGAGACAAGGCAAAATAGCCTCTCATTAGCACCTATTCTTTCTCTAGGAAAATAATAGCTGACGTCCAGCACTCCTTCCCCAAACCCCCAAATCAATCCTCCACATTGCCTGACTTCCAGCCGGCCTACCCAAGAGCATGAGGATGTGGTTTGTAAGCAATGTGCTTTAGGTAGGCATATGAGACTAACAGTGATAACAATCATAATACAAACCCAAAATATCCTTGAGAACTCAAGTAATAAATCAAATTGAAAATGAAGCACCATTCATTTTGGGGAGCAATCTGGAATTATGTCCAAAGAATTATAAAATTGTTTATTACCCTTTAAACCAGCAATACTACTTACTATTAGGTTTGTTTCATAAGGTGATCATGGGGAAAGGAAAAGAATCTCTATGTTTTAAAATATTTATAGCAGCTCTCTTTGTGGTGGCAAAGAATTGGAAACTGAGGGAATGCCATAAAATGGGGAATGTTTAAACAAGTTCTGGCATCTGATTGTAATGGATATTACTGAACCATTAATTTTTTAAATGGAAAGACCTACATGAAATTATGAAGACTGAAAGAAGCAGAACCAAGAGAACATTATATGCAACAACAGAAATATTATTTGAAGAATAACTTCTGTGTCCGTCTCCAGAGAAAAGAACTGATAAATAGAAGTAAGCAAGATATAGTTTTACCTATACATTTTTTTGGTCAAATGATGACTTCTCTAATGTAGTGAGAGGAAGGGGAGAGAAAGATACCTAGGAGCTTTAATGTAACAAACTAATTAGTTAATTTATTTTTAAAAAGAAAAAGAAATGAGGCATCATTGAAAAAAAAAACCTTGCCCCATCAGAAACTATGAACAAAAATGCAAATAGATGTCACCACATAAAAAAAAAATTTATAACATCCAAATTAAATGGAATAAAAAGTTCTTGAAATATAGAGACCTAGTTGACAAAATCATGTGAGAAGAGGACAAAGGGCATATCATTCTCATTATCTTGTCTACTCTTAGTTATACTGAAAAATCTGTAAAAGATAAGCTTATAATACAACACTTTTAGTCAACTAAAAATTGACTATAAGAATAATAGTAATACTAGTAATAGCAGCAATATAATATGTAATATATTATATAATATTAATAAAATAATATTCAGCATTTCTCCAACCTTAAATGTTCCTCCCCTTTTTTCTCTGCCTATCAAATCACTAACTCTCAAAGTCTGAATAAAATTCTACTTTGTGATGATTTCCCTGGCCCTTGGTGATCTCTGCTTTTTAGGATCTCCTCTATCATTTATATACTATAACCTCATTTGAGATGTAACATCATATAAGCCATGTTTTCATAAATATAGATCTTATTTCTTGACCTAGACTTTAAATCTTTATAGTGTAATGAATATAATATATATAAGTATATATATACATATATGGTAAATTATTGTTTATGATCTCCAGTTCATTTTAAGGAGGGCTTCTATTATGAGATAAATGAGTTTGGAATTTGTCCTATAAGGAATAGTATAGATGGTATAAATAGTATTCAAACTTGAGTTTTCTGAGCCAGCATAATCAATCAGTATACACTTATTAAGTGTCTATTTTGTTCTGGGCACTGTGCTAAGAGCTAGTAGTACAAGAGAAAAAAGATAGACTTTGCCCTCAAAGACCTTAGGATCTAATTAGAGAATAAACATACAAAGCCAGCTATATGCTGGATAAAGAGTCATTAATTACCAAAGGGAGGTACTATATGATTAAGAGGGATTAGGAAAAGTTTTCCTATAAAATAAGGGATTTTGTTTGGAACTTAAAGGAAGTCAAGGAACTCAGTAGGCAGAGATGAGGAGAGAGAGCATTCCAGGCATGAAATTCCAGCCAAAGAAAATGCCCATTACCAAGAGATAAAATATATTGTTCATGGAACAGCCAGGAGGTCAGAAATGATCATCTTTATACTACCTACTTCACAGGACTGTTTTGAGAATCAAATGAGACAATATAAATGCTTTGTAAAACATATAAATATCTGACTATTATCATGACTAAAGATCATAGCTAGTGTTTCACTCTATAGTCTCAAATTCACTGTGCCAAGGCAGGCACTCAATAAATTACTGTTCTACCCAGTCAAAATTTTATTCCTTTTGACCAAGAGTATTTAGTGACAGAACAGAGCTGGGAGTATATATTTTTTAAAAAGTAGTCCATGGGGACAGCTAGGTAGCTCAGTGGATTGAGAGCCAGACCTAGAGATGGGAGGTCCTAGGTTCAAATCTAACCTCAGCCACTTCCTAGCTGTGTAACCCTGGGCAAGTCATTTGACCCCCATTGCCTAGCCCTTACCACTCTTCTGCCTTGGAGCCAATACACAGTATTGACTCCAAGATGGAAGGTAAGCGTTTAAAAAATAAATAAAAATAAAATAAAAAGTAGTCCAAAAACTTGAAGGAAATTTTTTTTCAAAAGAGCTGCTGTATAGAAAATGCTTTGCAAACCTTAAAGCATCATTTAAATGTTAGTTAGTATTATTAAAGCTCCAATATGAGCAAAGTTGGCACAAGTTTGAAGGTAAGAATAGACTCCATTCTTTAAATTATTATCATAAAAGGAATCAGCAGACTAATTTGTCAATGTGCCATCTGGACTCATAGCTAAAGTTGCTTTAGAGTTCATTTTTGAAGGAGCCAATAAAATAGGAATTTTAGTAGGTATATAAGTGACTATATTCATCAATAGGTAATTCATCTTTTCTGGCATTACTATTGAATATCAGTTAAAATGACCCCTTCCCCCATCAAACTTCAGGAGTGGCCCCAGATATAGGAAGTAGATTATGAAGGAACTATAATGGTTCCAATAGCTCCTAATTATAGACACACCCTTACATTAGGAGAAGAGGCGTGACGATTCTTAGTGACACAGCTCTAAGAACATCTTTTCATCAGAGCCCTAAACCCAGATGCAGTATTACATACTGGAAGCAGCACTCAACTGGGAATCAATGGAGATTTCAGTGCTACTAATACTTGATGTGGCTTTTCGTTGCTGTTCATTCTTTTCAATTGTCTGATTCTATTACCAATTGGGGTTTTCTTGGCAAATATACTGAAATGATTTGCCATTTCCTTCTCCAGTTCATTTTACAGATGAGGAAACTGAGGCAAACAGGATTAAGTGACTTGCCCAAGATCACACAACTAGTAAGTGTCTGAAGCAAGATTTGAACTCAAGAAAATGGGTCTTCCTGTCTCCAGATTGAGTACTCTATCTACTGCACCCCCTACCTGCCCTATTAGGGGCTTAAGAACTCCTAAAAAGGGTGTTAACTATTTTTTGTCATGAACTCATTTGGCAATCTGATGAAGTCTAGGTACCCCACCTCAGAAAAATGTTTTTAAGTGTATGCAACTATATGCATAGGATTACAAAGGAAACCAATTATTATTTAAATATATGCAGTGATCAAAATCTTTTTTCTCCTTAAGTTCATGTACTCTGGGTTAAGAAGCCCTGCACTAGACATTTATTAGGTGTTTATGATTATGAACATTATGGGATTGTGGTTATGATTAAGTGATTATGGGCAAGTCATAACTTCTCTGAATCTTAGTTTTCTCATCTATAAAAAATGAGGATGAGCTCAAACCCCTCCTTTTTTCTGCTTCACAAATGCTTGGAAAGATGTGTGCAGTGGGAAGACTTTGGATTTGGAATCAGAGAATCTGAGTTTGAATCCCTGTCGTGGTTCTTACTACACCTGTCTTACAGGGGTGAGATATGAAGGGCTCTGTAAACCATAAAATGTTAGAAGTTGCACTCCAGAAGAACAGAGTTTGCCTCACTTTACTATCTGTTTCTTAAGTAAGACTTCGATTCCATTCCATAATTATCATTACATCCTCATCATGGAAACGTAGAGTTGCCAGGTAGCGCTAACACTAATACACCCCCCTCCCCATACACACACAGAACATCCCAACGACAGACACTAGCACTTCCCAGCCCCAGTTTCCTAGAAGGCAATCAGGGAAACATATAAACCCAGAAGTCAAGTCAAATTAGGTAGGGGTGCAATGCATAGAGTGCTGGGTCTTGAGTAAAGAAGATTAATCTTTTCAAATCTAGGCTGAGACAATTACTAGTTGTGACTTAACCCTCTTTGCCTCAATTTCCTCATCTTAAAAATGAGCTGGAGAATGAAATGGCAAACCATCCCAGTATCTTTGCCAGGAAAACCCCAAATCAGGTTCATGAAGAATTGGGCACAACTGAAAACAACTAAACAATAGCAAATCAAATGAACAAGCATTATTAAGCATCTGCTGCCCTGTGCCAGGATCTGGGCTAAGCCTTGAATAGAAAATACTTATAAAGAATGTACCCAGGAACACTGATTGCTAGGTGCATGCTGCCCAGTTGCCCCATCTAGCTCCTTCTTTATTCTACTTTCACACAAATCTCTTCACACTGCCATCGTGGCCAGTCCAAACCAATACACTAGCTTCGTTCTCAATGTCCACTTCCCTTGGCTATAACAGCCCCAGAAAGGGGAGCTTGGGTCATCCTTCGCCTGACTTTCTGGCATCTACATTCAATATCCAGGCACGGTAGATGCTCCTGAGGCAGGTTTCACTTCCTGCACACATTCTACTTGTGATCTTCCATAGCCCACCTCACTCTTGTCTCCTCCTATTGACAAGACTCTGGATTGTTGTCTGTCTCCCGAGCTGTGCAGACACTAGGCTCAGGAAGGTTATGCTATAAGAAACTGTTGGGTAGGGTTTCTGGATTTGAATTTGAGCACTATCGTAGTCTTATAGCATTCCACCCTACCTTTGCTTTACTACAAAGTGATGAAATGCTCAAACAGAATTTCAACATGGCTTCCATGACCTTGAGATGAGATTTAAAAAATAAAAAAGATCAACATATTAATGCTTAAATACTGTTGAATCAGAGCTTCTTAGTCTATTAAACATTGCTGAATATATCCTACAATAAATCATTACTTGGGTTTTTGAAACCAGGACTATTTAAGCAAGGTAGACTGGCATAGGAGCAGCTAGGTAGTACAATAGATAGAGTGCTGGGCCTTGAGTTCAAATCTGGCCTCAGACATTGACAATTTTGTGACTCTGGGCAAGTCACTTAAGCCTGTTTTCCTCAGTTTCTTCATCTGTAAAATGAACTGAAGAAGGAAATGGCAAACCACTTCAGGATCTTTGCCAAAAAAATCCAAATCAGGCCTCAGAGTCAGACACAGCTGAAACAACTGAATGACAAAAGACTGGCATGAAAAATAGAGACTAAGGCTTGGAAACAGTCTGAAGAGCTGAATTCCAGGCTTAACCCTGACCCAAACTGGCTGTGTTATCCTTGGAAAGAAACTTAACCTTTCTTTACCCCAAGCAGCTCTCTATGAACTGCAGACTAACTACAGATTTTCACTGGTAGAGGATATATATTCACTTGTACCTCCCTATACCAGTGAAGGCGAATCTTTTAGAGACCAAATGCCCAAACTGCAACCCTCATGTTGCATGTGAGCTCCCTGACCTACCCCAGAATGGGGAGGGAGGAAGCACTCCCACTGGGCTACTGTGCAAGGGGGCAGGTGATGGGAGGAATGTTCTCAGTTATATATGGAGAGGGGAAGGGGAGCAACCCCCTCCAGCATGCATACTACAAGTTTGCCAACTTGGCCCTATACCAATTGAAATCACAGGTCCTGACCAAACAACAATAATATAATATTAGTTAATAATAAGGATTTAAAGAGTCCCCTGTGGAATATGAACAGCATTTTTGCAGTGATACAGTGGAGGGAGTATACACACCTAGAGTTCCCTAAACCAATGAAATCACAGGTCTGTTCCAAAGTCCAAAATCCAAAAATCCAGGTAAGGTTGAAAAGGAGAAACAAAATTAAGGGATATCTCTTTTGGGGGGTTTTGAGAGTACTTGATTTGGCAACAGAAAACCTGGGTTTGATTCCAGTTCCATCATTTACAACCTATATGAGTTTGAATGAACAGAATATATAGAAAATATATATGGTATTGGAGTCAACAATTTTTATGTTCAAACCCTGCCTCTATTACTTACTACACTGGTTTGACCTGGGACAAATTCACTTTTCTGCATCTGTTTCCTCATCTGTAAAATGAAGGAGTTGAACTAAGTAAGCCACAGAGTCTCTCCTCTCTCTCAATCTGTAATTCTCTCACTTGTGTCACGGAGAGAACTGGAAATCCCTACTTTTATCCTCAAAACAGTGTCACTGGGACATTGCCAAAGCAGAAATAAGAGATGCTAATCAATTTTAGTGTCCCTCATTTGTCCCTCAGCTGGTTTCTATGACAGTCAGAGGTGGCTGCTGCTGAGTCTACAATGGCCCATGAAGTAGGACATGGAAACAATAAGGCTTCAATTTTTCCTATGGCAACTAGACATCATTTTAGGTAAGTTGCTTAGGTTTGTTTAACCTGTTTGGTTGCACAACCAAAAGGAAATTTTATTAACAATTTGCTAATATCTTTAAAAAAAAACTCTTACCTTCTCTGTCTTTGTATCAGTTCTAAGACAATGGAAGGGCAGCAAGGGCTAGCAATCCAGGTTAAGTGAGTTGCCCAGGGCCACAAAGCTAGGAGATGTCTCAGGGCAAATTTGAATCCAGCTCTAGGCTGGTGCTCTATCCACTGTGCTACCTAGCTACCCCCCATTTTTTCCTAACATCTTTTAACAGTTGGCTCATGATTATATTTTTATCTATTTATCTTTTAACAATTTGATAAGGCATTCATAGATTCCTTATGGGTCTCACTTCACTTAAACTATTTGATGTTGTGGTTGTTCAGTCATTTAGTCAGATCCAATTAATTCTTCATCACCCCATGGATCATAATGTCCATGGAGTTTTCTTGGCAAGTATTCTAGAATGATTTGAATTTCCTTCTCCAGTGGATTAAAGCAAAGAGAGGTTAAGTGACTTGATAGTCACATAGCTAGTGTCTGAGGTTGGATTTGAACTCAGATCTTCCTGACGTCAGGACCTAAACTAAATGATCCCAGATCCAGAACTGCTAATTCTTTCCATTGCCTTTGGACAAACCCTTCCTTTCTTCTGCTTCATAAATGCTTGGAAAGATGTGTGCAGTGGGAAGACTTTGGATTTGGAATCAGAGAATCTGAGTTTGAATCCCTGTCTTGGTGCTTACTACTTTTATTACCTATGTGTAACCTGTCTTAGCCCTGATTTCCTTATAGATTGCTAACTCTATGATCCTGGAATGTACTAACTGAATCTAACACCACTAATTCTCACGTTTGGGTTTGTTTTTTTGTCAGGTCGTTCCCTAGTTGTTAGGTTCTTTTCCTTTCCTGACCCACAGTGCTCATCAAACACCCTTTCAAAGGTACCTATACTAGAATAATATGTGCATCATGGACTTATAGTCAGAATCATGTGAAATGCTGAGTGATGGTTTGCTTGGTTCTTTAAATATCTTTACTTCAAAACTCACAGCTTTTTCACAAGAAGAAATAAAAATGTTAATATTTCAAGTTTGGGTATTTATTGGGGATACTTGATTGGGATTTTTTTTTTGCTGTTTTGATTCGTTATTTAAAAATATGTTCTAATGAAAAAAATCAAAGAATCCTGAGTTCTCCTGTGGATTCTGCAGACTCACTGTATGATTTTGAGTAAGTCACCTGGGTAATTCTGCACTGAAGTTGCCTCATTTATGAATGAGCCTGATAGCACCTATCCCCTGTCCCTCACAGAGATGTTATTAAATGGGATTACATATAAAAGCCAACTGAAAGGTACTGGGTAACAGGTGATTTCTGATATCAGAATTGAGCCAGGACTTCCAATCTGGATGGTGATATGAAGTCCTAAAGAACCCAAGTTTCCCACAAAACCTCAAGCAAAGATATGTAAAATAGCAACAGATAGAAAATTATCAAAGATACAAAAAGAAAGAACAGCAAGGTCCTCTATCTAATCCATGACTGTAAATGAAAATGGCCAGGATCCTGGAGACCCTCAGAAAAAGGCCTCACAAAGGCCAAGTTTTGGTAAACAGGAATTGGATTGAAACCTATGGGATCTCTGAGCAAGGAAGGGTGTAGGGGGAGTGAAGCCAGGACCAACTCATATAAATGAAGGCAGGGGATTCTCAGCACTGGTCTCTTGGGACAGCATCAAGACAGAGTCATTCCTCAGTAGCTCACTAAGCCATGCTTCAGAACCCTCAGAACCGCAGCTTAAAATGAAATACAAAATGCCATTTATCATTACAGAAGACCTGAGACCAACTTGATCACTACCATCTTATTAGGGTCTATCAGGGCCACAGAGGGGGTGGGGGGGGGATTGGGGCAGGGGGGGGCGGGGTTGAGCCAAATCCAAAATAAGCAATGTGCCAAGAGAACAAAAATGGGAATAGATCAAAGTCAGCTTCTCTAATGGACCACCAAGAAAGAAAAACAAGTGAGAAATTACAGCAGAGGTTATGGATCTGCACCAACCACCCCATCTAGAACTGCAATTACAATAGCATCCAAATTATAGAGGGAGAAGGGAAACAAGACCAACATGGGTCTATCTACCCTATTCCAGAGCATTTATCTTTTATCACCTTCTAATTCTTTGTAAAGAGTAAAGTGGGGGGGGAGAAAAAATATAAGAAAATATGATGGTGAGAAAAACATAATTAACAATCATAATAAGGAATTTGAGTAAGAGAATTCGCTAACAAAATGGAGGTAAGGGGGAAGTGCATATGAAACTGAATCCAAGAGTAACTTTTTATAATATATTCTAAAGATTCAAAATGAGAAGTTGGATCAGAATTTATTGTGCCTGAGGTGAATTAAGAAAAGTAGAGGTAGCAATCACAATCTTAAACAAAAAATCAGAAAAAATATACTTAATTATTTTAAAGGCACAAAAGAGAATGAAATAATATTAGTATTTTATATATGTGCATCAGATTGCCCAACATTAAAATAATTCAAAGAAAAACTAAAAATAGGGAAAAAACATAGAATAAGACTAAAATCTACAAAAAGATAAATAAGAAAAAAGTAAGGAATACAATAAAATTTTAGAAAAGTTAGATATATTTGGTAATTTTAAAACAGGAATTGAAAGGAATATGCATGTTTCATGTCAAAGTATGGCACTTTTTGAAAAAACAATTCACTATATGCTAAGGCTAACAAATTTCATAAATAAATTTTAAAAAAGCAAAAAATCAAAAGTATCCTTACAATCTATGACCCAATAAAAAGTAAAGCAAATCACAGTTTATGAAGGAAGAATTTAAATTTAAATGGAGATTGAATAATTTCATTTTAAAGAACTGGTATGGGGCAGCTAGGTGGCTCAATGGATTGAGATCCAGGCCTAGTGTCTAGAAGTTCTGGGTTCAAATCTGACCTAGACACTTCCCAGCTGTGTGACGGGGGCAAGTCACTTAATCCCCATTGCCTAGTCTTTATTGCTCTTCTGCCTTAAAACTAATACAAAGCATTGATTCCAAGATGGAAGATAAGGGTTAATAGAAAAAAAAAAAGAATTGGTGAGCCAAAGATCAACTCATAGAAACAATAGATAAATTTTAGGAACATTTAAAAACTTTGCAGATGTACCTGAAGTATCTCTTAGGGATAAATATATATATATTTAATTTATATTATTATATATATAAATATATATTATATATTATAAAATATTAATTTAATTTATATATAATAAATATATATAATTTATTCCATCAGCATAAACTAGAAATAACATATGAATGAACTCAAGGTTCAACAACAGAAATCTAGAAAATAACAAATAAAAACTCCATCTTTAAAAAATGTAAATTCAGAAAACTCAAAAAGAAGTCATTTTTTTAATTAGGCTGATAAAATGAGGGGTTGTATGTATTTAAAAAACCAATAATAGAAAGTAAGTCAATTACTAGCTTATTCAGCCAATTTAATTTTAAAAGAAATATTGCAAAAATTAAAAAGGGAAATAATGGAAATATTATAAACTATTTCATCTTACTACATGGACCATAAGACTGAAAAACAAAATATATCATTTGCAAAAATATGATGGGAAAAAGACATCCTGCCAAATTCCTTCTATGATACAAATATGATCTTTATACATAACCAGAGAGAAAATATAAAAAGAAAACTATAGATTAACTATAATGAATATTGATATAAATATTTTAAATAAAATATTAAGAAGTTATAGCAACATACTAAAAAGACTTTACAACCTCACTAGGATGGACAAACTAGAAATTCTGGATTGGAATAGAAAATTTATGAACATACTAGAGACTATGAAAAAAATAAAATAAAATTTTCATTGATATAAAATAGATTTTCAAAAGTTTTGACAAAATATAATATTTATTTACATTAAAAATGTTAAAATCACAGGAATAAATGGATCTTTCTCTAATATTATAAGTAATATCAAACTAAAACAAAATTTCACAATATGTACTATTTTTTTAATGTTAGAGGCCTTTCCAAAAAGAACAGGAGTAAAGCAAAGTTGTCCATAAACAGCATTACTATTTAATAACATCCTAGAAATGATAGATATGAGAATGTGACAAGAAATTGAAGGATTAATTGTAGGCACAGAGGAAACAAAATTGTCACTTTATGTAGATGATATGATGGATTAGCTGAGGAATCCTAGAGATTCAACTAAAAATGAATTGAAAAAACTAATAAATATATTTAAAGGAATATGAATAATCATTTCTATTCTCATTCACTAATTCTCAGAAATATCTAACTTCTTGGAAAATTTATTCAAGTTCTTAATTTCTTTCTCATTTATCTTTTTGTTAAATTTGTGTATAACTGAAAGGGACACACTGAAGTATACAATTATTTTAGATATTGTCTATTTTCCCCTATTTTCAATGAGTTTTCATTACTTCACTTCACAGGATATGAACCAAATCCACAAAAATCAACAACTGGACCAGGATAATAGAATACAAAAGACAATACTAGCAAAATTTAAACTGATTTAGTACCATACTCATCAGACTATTGAAGGATTACCTTATAGAACTAGACAAAGCAATAAAAAACAATAATCTGGAAGAAAATGAGGTCAAAAATCTCAAAGGAAATAAGTAAAAGAAATAGACTAGAGGCATAGCAGAACTTTTTTACAAACTAAACTAACTACTAAGTAACAATCATCAAAACAATTTGATTCTGATTTTTTTAAAATTGGATCAACATAACAAATTAGGTATATAGGACCCAGAAGTAATTGAATTTAACATAATCTTGAAAGTAACATAATCTTCATTGAACCTAAGAGCACTGAATACAAGATTAAGAATTAGTACTAGTACAAAGGGAAACAATGGGAAAATTGGACCCTATTCTTGGAGAGATTGGAATAAGTCCAGGCCCCTAGCCTCCTAAAAGCAATACTCTTACCATCTTCCACATGGGTAATATCATATGGGTATATACCAAATTCCCATTACGTAAGCTATGGATAATATTACTCTTTGGAGACTACATTCACTTCTTCTGACTTACCCACCCCTGGCCACCCCACCTCCCAAAAAAAAAAACAGATATGCAAATTTACAAAAGCTATTTATCAGATGTTTTTACAAAAGAATATTAATTATACTGGCCAACTAATACAGGGATCATCAAATAATTTCTTGCTATTAATCATTAAGGAGGAAGGTTCCCATCCTATTGCCCATGACCAGAATGAGAACTTTCTTAAAGATATCCTTCAGGTTTTCAAGATCTCTTTGCCACCTGGAAGCCTCCCACCCTTCATCAAATAAATCCTTATTTCTAATACATGCCCTAAAGTTGTCCCTTAGTAACTTTAGCAATAGTAATTATATTATTTCAGCTTATATAGTGCTTTAAGGTTTATAAACATACATTAACTCATTTGGTCTTTATAATTACTCTATGAAGCAAGTAGTATTATCCCCATTTTACATATGAAGAAAATGAGGCTCAGAGAGTTTAAGCAATATACCCAAGGACACCCTCAGGAAGAATTTGAACCCAAGTATTTTTGACTCTAAGTTCAAGGTTCTATCCCCACATATACATGTTTATGAACCAATGCCCCTGAATCTGTTACCTCTGGGTTATTTAAAGAAAAGAGTATCTTTGGGATCATTTTGCTACCACAAACTATAATAGGAACAGAATCTTAATTAGCTAGTTTTAGGTGCCTTCCCTGGGCTTTCTTTTAGACAACTCAAATTCCCTTTGACTCTAGTACCTTTCCTCTGTGACTACCTTCCATTTATATTGCATATATCTTGTGTACACATTGTTGTTTGCATTTTCATGGGTTTGAGGACAAGCAAGGACCTTAATTTTGCCTTTCTTTGTATCAAAAGCACACACTAAGTGCTTTAATACTTGTTTCATGACTAAATTATAGAGAGCATTCCCCTCTGGACTTAAAGCCAATTCTGCAACTATTCCAGCTTCCTTCTTTGTAGATCACACCTACTGAGACCTGAGGGGCCTTCAAAAGCAAGGTAGGGCTTCCACATATTTTTTTCATATTAATTAACTTTTAATTCATAAGAAATATAAAATTAGCCTGGGAGAACACTGAATTCAACCAGAAAGTAAGGCAGAGAAGGTTAATTTGTAGACTTTTCATGACATCCTACTCAGACTCCTAGGAAAGATATGTCACCATCTTCATATCAAATGTAAGAGTTGTTACTGACTTCCTTTCTTCTTCTAACAAAGATATGCATCAACCACAAATGCTTCGACACCCAGAAGTAATGTAGTTCACCTGCTAAATGACACTAATCTCTCTAGCTTGAACATGTACTAGTCATAATATCATCATCATAAAATCATCACCAGTTAGTAGAGCATTTATGAGAAGCCAAAGTACAATTGAAAGAGCACTGTCTCTGGAGTTGGAGAATTTAGGGTCATTTTCCATTTCTTAAATGTGTTAAAACTCCATGACCTTGGACAATTAACCTGTCACCTCCCTCCTCTGTAAAATGAGGGGATTGCACTAGATAGCCTCTGAGATTCTTTCTCTGTCTAGATCTATGTCCCCACTAACTGGGACTGAACTATAGCTTGTCCAGGGAGGCAGTCACATTTGGTATGATGGCCCAAGATAGGTTCCTTTCTTCTTAACATTAAGGAGGAAAGTGAGTATAGCTATCCTCAACAGAGGTTGGGCAGCACATATGGAGTTTAGAAAGTCAAGTAAAATTCCCTTCATTTGCAAAAAAAAAAAAAGGATCAAAACAATTTTCAAGTTCTGGATACAGAGCCTTAAAAGTTTACTTGCTGCCAGCTAAAGAAAGCAGTCATTATGTGCTATCACCTATTTCCATCCTTCATGCTTTGGGGGGGAGGGGATCTAATAGAAGCAGCTCCATCATGTCCTTGTTTCATCTTCCCAGAATTCACCAAGAAAGAGTCTCCAGTTGTTTTTATTTTTTTAGTTGACTCCAAGGGTTGTACCTTAGGATATGCAGTTGAGATTATGTTACTAAACACAGTTTACAAACTAATTCTCAGTCTGAGCAAATAGGTCCCATTTCCTAAAGAGTCATCCTTCCCCCTCTGTTCATGAGTGTCTCACGAATTCTACACTCCCTCCTCCTCCTTTCCCCCCCAACTATTCTACCAATAACCCTAGAGCAGGATGCTAGAAGACCTTCTGAACTCCTGGTTTTGTTTAAATATGTACAGTATTTACAAATGTGTGCTCCTGCCAAGGGCTAAACTAAGTAGTAAATGGATCCTTGACTCCATTTATCTTTCAAATATCCAGCATTTTAACTTTTTTATTGTTATTTTACTCTTCCAGGAGTATAATTCAATCACTATTAATATCATCCTATAAATAGGCACCTAGACTGATCAACATCAGAAATGTAAATATATACATATCAATACACATGTGTGTATACATGTACATATATACATATATAACCATATATATACCTTTGTATGCTAATGGATAGATTAATTCCAGTCATACATTGTCAACTGCTTACATCATATCTCTTGTTCTTCTCTGCCTATAAATACCTCAGACTCAACATGTCCAATTAGAAAATTATCTGCCTCCCTTAACCTCTTCACCTCCAAATTTCCTTATTGCAAAGTAGAGTACTACCATCATCCCATTCACTGAGGTTCTGATCCTTAGAGATATCCTTAATGCTTCTTTCTCCCTTATCCATCATGTCTAATGAATTGCCATTTCTAGTCAGTTCTATCTTTCACATATATCGCCTCTTCATTCTTAAAAACACAGTCATCTTAATTTAGGACTCATAGATTTTCACCTAGATTATTACAAGAACTTCCTCATTCACTGCTTCTAGTCTCTCTCCCTTCTCCAAACCATTCTAACTACAGTTGCCAAAATAATCTTTTTAATGTATAGGTCTATGTCACTCTCTCCTTCTCAAAATCTTCAATGGCTATCCATTCTCAAAAACTAAAATATAAACTCCTTAGGCTGAAATTAAGGTCCTCCACAATTCATCTCCCACTTTTCCTCTCACGAGCTCTACATTTGGCCATGTTGGATTACTTTCTCAAAAAAAGTTCTCCAAACTCAGTATCCATGGCCTGGATTCTTTCATTGCACTTCCTCATGTATAGAATTTACTCCTTCCTCAACTTTATTTCTCAGAAATCTTAACTTCTTATAAGGTTCAATTCAGGCATCGCTTCCATTGTAAAATGCCCCCATGATTCCCTTTGGGTTAGTACTCTCTCCCATCTCAGTCTTCCTTATGTTATACTCATCTGTGTACATGTTATAACTCTATCCTTCCAGTAAACTATAGAATCCTTGAGGACAGAGACTGTTTCATTTTTATATTTTTATTCCCAGAATATTAGATAGTACCTTTCACAAAGTAAGTACTTTAAAAAACATTTGTGGGGGCAGGTGGTGGTTCAGTAGATGGAGTACCAGGACTGAAGATTTGGAGGTCCTGGGTTCAAATTTGACCTCAGACACTTCTTAGTTGTGTAATACCTGGGCAAGTCACTTAACCCCAATTACCTAGCCCTTGTTGCTACTCTGCCTTACAAATGATACCTTTTATCAATTCTAAGACAGAAGGTTAGGTTTTTAAAAAGACCAAAACAAAACATTTGTGGAATTGGATTGGATTTGATATTCACTGAAGTTAAAGGCCTACAATAATAACTTCATCTTTAAATAGTATTTTAAGACTTGAGAAGTGCTATACACATTTTATTTTATTTAACTGTCACATCAACCCTGTGAAGTAGTTACTATTTTCATTACCATTTTATAAATGAAGAAACTCAACTTCTGAAATGGTAAGTGAATTGCCCCAGTAAATGCAGCTACTATGTATCTATGGTAGGTTAAACTCAAGTCTTTCGGCCTCGAGGTTCCGCATTCTATCCATTTTACAATACTGCTTCTCAAGGAGACTAACATGAAATTATTAAATGAATGATTGCTCCAAATACAATTAGATATAATTGGGTTTCACTCAGGAAATTGGAAAAAATAGCAAAATGTTGGAGGGTCATAGGAAGAGAGACCCATTCATACCCAACTAGAGGAACTGTGCACTTGACCAACCATTAGGAAAGGGAAAATGCCTCTATCCTTTCAGTCAAATACCCCACTGCCAGAAGTAAAGTTTCAGATACAATAAACCATCAATGGAGCATTTTTTGAGAAGGTAAAGAAATGGGATCAAAATGGGCAAATATAATGCAATTTTGCTGAAGCACAAAGAAATAGGGAATATAAATACTTAAGCACATGAAGATGAAGTGATGCATTGTGGAGTAGAAACAATGTCTATAACAATATAAACAGAAAGATCAGGCAAAAAGAACTGAACATTATGTAATTATAATTATTAAGTTTAACCCTCAGAAAGAGTGGAGAAAAATGTATCACCTTCCACCTCTTTGCAAAGGTGAAAGAGAGTAGAGGTGTGCAGGTGCCAGTTCAAGCTGGGTAAATTTTTGGTGTAAGCATTTATAACTAGGAAATCAGTAAATGCTATAAACCAGGACTTGATTTATTGTTCTGTTGATTGTCTAGACATAAGAAAGCAATGGAGAAAATGTTAATAATTCAGATTAAACCTAAAAGTATGTTGTGCTACATTTTTGTTTTTCTAGAGAGCTGGTTGTTAATCATTTACCAGCACACTGCTGATATGAGAATGGAATATTGCATATTCTGTCAGATATAAAGGATGTGTTGGGTAGTTGGTTTTGCTAAAACTTTTTCATCTCTCTTTTTAAAAAATCTTTGATATAAAGGATGATTCACTGGATAGAGGAAGGAGGAGGATATATTCAGAAAGAATGTGATGTGAAAACAAAAGGTATTAATGAAAATGAGATTTGCAAAAGACCTAGATAGACATTACATCATAAGACTAACCATAATTCTTTATGCTGCCCTTCCATAGCCTTCCACCACTCTCTATCATAATCTCTCTCTAAACTAAAAGGAAAAATCAAAAGGATATATTTATTGATGAAAAATGAAACTCTGTGCACAGTCTCCACACCTACTCATTCAGTTGTATCACAGCTGGTTTATCTTGGAAACAACGAACCTCTAATAAATATATAATCATAGAGGAAAACATGCTTCTCAGAAAACAAATAAGACATTTCTTCAGCATCATAGCAGTCTGGACAAAGTTCCCTTAATTATGTTTGACTAACATGTCATTGCATTCAAAGAAAATTAATGGACTCTGATGGATATTTAGATCCTGCCTCCTCAATTCCACAGAGAGGTAAGAATTTAAATAAACATTGACATATAATATATTCATGTTCTTGCATCCTTTAGAAGGTCAGATTTACTGGGTGAGGCTAACCATCCTGAGGTTTGGATTGAATGTATGAAGGTGACACATGCTGTTTTATGGGGGAAGTACAATCTGGCAGCTAGTTAGTGGACATATCACCTTTGTTCCATGATGCTGTATCACCTCCATAGCTGGTAAAAATTTGATTCAACTCACACACACAACAAATATTAAGATGACAACAGTGTGGGTAAGTGCCACACAAGAAGCCTTGTGTCTCATGTTTTAGGCACCTTTAAAAGACATTGTCAATATCCAAGTGAATATTAAGATTATACTTCCTATGTATGGAGATGTGAATAAAGTTCAGTTAGAGAAAAATCAGATTAATGAAGCAGTACAAAAATTTCAAATCAATGACAATGAGTTTCCATTCCATAGAGATCTTGAAAAGAAAAGATAGCTATTTGTCATGTAGGATTTAGACAATTTCACTAAAGGCAGGGGACTGGATCAGGAAGGGTTTTTTTTTTTATAACTCCCTTTTCATAAGCCTGATTTGGGGTCTATAAAGGTAAGAAATTGTGAATGAGTTATTATGTGCACCTTTGGAGGGAGTGCCCATTCCAAAGAAATCATGGTTTCATCAAAGTATTGAAGAAAAGCATGAAAAAGAATGAGATGTGCTTTAAGACGTTTAAGATAAAGACTCATCTTGAATTTCCTAAATGTTTTGAACCTACTTCCAGGCATAGCGGATTTGTAAAAAAAACATACACGTTGTCCTCCTTGAACATACAATGCACAGGTCTTTATATGGCATCTGGGTGTCTCTGAATCAATTCCATATAAATTTTAGGACTTGTTTTCTATTATCATATACAATGATCAACTCTGCCTAGTTCCTTAGCCTTCTAACTCTTTATATTTTTTCATGCTTCTTGAGTTTCCATTAACTTTATTTCCGAATATGCCCATCTGTCCCTTTCCCTACTAAGTAAACTATCCCTTATAGTAGAGATTTTAAAAGAAATGGGAAGAGTGAAGCCAAGATGGCAATTTAGTAGCAGCAAAAGCCCAAATTTTATCCTTCCAAACAATTATTTTTAAAGTGTTTCAAAACAATAAGAATCAAAATCCAATAGCAGGAAGGAGTCAGGGGGCTCTTCCACTGAACATAACTTGAAAGGTGGGCAGAGAGAGTTGATTTTCATGGGATATGGGGGAATCAGATATGTGTAAAACACAGAGGAGTTCTGGATATATGTAAAACACAGAGGAGTTCTGGCCAACCATCTCCCCACCTACTACACCAGATTCCAAATCTGGGCATAGGCCAAATTTGGGATGCTAGGACTGGGCTACACCAATAAAAGAGCACCTCAAACCCACCCTTTGAAGTCCCAGGGCCTGGTACCAGCCTACATTGAGGTTCAGAAGCCAGAAGTTCACAGTACTGGACCCTTTCAAGCCTCTGTTACACTGAAGACCTAGCCCAAGGGCAAAGAAGCTCACAGTGCTGAAACCTGTGAGCCAGTAGAGGAGAAAGAATCAGCAAGCAGCTTTAAGAATTTCTAGTCCACAGGAGAGAGAGAGAGAGAGAAAGAGAGAGAGAGAGAGAGAGAGAGAGAGAGAGAGAGAGAGAGAGAGAGAGAGAGAGAGAGAGAGAGAGAGAGAGAGAGAGAGAGAGAGAGAGACTGGGAAAATGAGCAAACAGTAGAAGAAACACTTAGCCCTAGAAAATTTCTCTGGGGACAAAGAGCAAAGATCAGAATCAGTAGGGGATAGTGAGATCCAAGATGCAAAACTTCAAAAAACAGGAATTGGTCTCAAGCTCTGGAAGGATTCAAATAAAACAGGTTGAAGAAGAATGGGGAAAAGAATGCTGAAAGAAAATAACAGCGTAAAAAGAAAAATTGGCCAACTAGAAAAAGAGACTAAAAAAAATCCAATTAAGAAAAGAGTTTCCTAAAAGTGGAATGGACCAAATAGAAAAGGAAGATCAAAAGGTCATGGAAGAAATTCAGTCTTTAAAAATTAGAATTGGGCAAGTAGAAGTTAATGACTTCATGAGACATCAAAAAACAGTAAAACAAAATCAAAAGAATTAAAACATTTTTTAAAATATATGAAATATCACATTGAAAAAACAACTGACCTGGAAAATAGATCCAAGAGAGACAATTTAAGAACTGCAGGACTACCTGAAAGTCATGACCAAAAAAAAAAATCAACATATCACATTACAATAAATTATCCAAAAAACCACCTTGATATTCTTGAATGAGAGGGTAAAATAGATTGAAAGGATCCACAGATCACCTTCTGCAATAAAACCCTAAATGACTACTCCCAAGAATGTTATATCCCCATTCAAGAGCTCCCAGGTCAAGAAGAAAATACTACAAGAAGCCAGAAAGAAATAATTTTAAAAATCACAGAGCCCCCATTAAGATTACACAGGATATGGCAGCTTTCACATTGAAGGACCAGAACTCTTGGAATATGATATTCTGGAAGGCAAGGGAAGTGGGTTTACAATCAAGAATCACCTACCCATCAAAACGGACTATATTTTTTTCCAGTGGAAAGTATGGTCATTTAATAAAATCAAAGATTTCCAAGCATCCCTGAAGAAAAGACCAGATTTAATCAGAAAATTTGATGTCCAAATACAAAATTCAAGAGAAACATAAAAAGGTAAATAAGAAAGAGAAACAATTTTAGGTTTCAATAAGATCAGATTGTTTATATTTATATATGGAGAAGATGATATATATATATATATATATATATATATATATATATATATATATATAACTCTTGAAATTGTTTTCACTATTATAGCAGTTAAAATAAGTATCCATATACAGAGGATGTGGTAGTAAGTTGTTTAGGATGATATGTAAAAAAACTAGAGGTGAAAAAGAGAATTGTACTAAGAGAAATGGGAAGAGAGAAGTAAAATGGGGTAAATTATATAAAGAGGCACAGAATGGGTGATAAATACTATTATAATAATGGAAGAGAGGGGGGAGGGGGGATGGATAATACTTAAATCTTACTTTTATTAGAATTGCCTCAGAGAGGGAAGAACAGCCAGTTTCATTGGGGTATAGAATCCTGTCTTATCCTATAGAGAAGTAGGAGAGGAATGGGAATAAGAAGGGAGGTTATTAGAAGGGAAATGATTAAAATTAAAACACTGGTATGGAGGCAAAGAGTGAAAAGAGAAAAGGCAGGATTTAAAGAGGAAATCAAGAGGAAAGGATTTTAAACAATGTTACAGGTAGAAACTTTCCACAAAGGGTACAAATTGCTATACTTTCCATCCAAGTAGCCTTTCTCAACAAACTCTCTGCTCCTTCCTGGACTCCTCAAAAACCTTCCTTCTTTATCTGATATCTTTATTGGCCATACCCCAGTAAAACCATCTCAGGAGGAGGCTTAAACCAGATTGAAAGTAACTGACAGACCTCAAACCCATCAGTGAGTTAGGATGATGTCTGCTCCAAGCATGTAAAGCTTTTCCCAGTTTCTTCCAGTGGCCATAAAGTCAGCTAAAGCAAGAGCTGTGAAGCACTTAAGGTTTGGTCAGACATAGAAAAAACGAAGGTCATCCACTGAATCCAGAGTCATCATCTGTCATCCTGACTTTTGTCTTATTCCTGTACTTTAATGACTCTGAAAGAGTGAGACTGATGACTTTGTGCAAAATTGCTTCACTTAAAACCAATTTACACATGTCAAGACATCTCCCAATGATGTCACTGGTCTTCTTCAAAAAACAAGGACAAACAACAGTGACCATTATCCCACCACACACATATATACACACAAAATTGCCTTTTGAATTCCATACCGAGAGATAATAATAATAATGTTTCAGCCAGAATCCACACCAAGGTGGGAGGGTCTTTCTTAGATCACTGCTTCCCTTCTCAGCAGTCCTAAAAAGGAGGAGTATCTCAGCCTTCTATCTTAAAAGCAAATACTGCTTTGTAGCATACCCACAAGCCACCTGAACTTGAAAAGGGACATTACATCAGAGTTGATCTTAGAGGTACAAATAGGAATCACTGAGCTATAAAGGATTCTGTTGATGTATGTGTAAGAATTTGTCCCTCCTTCCACCTCCCTGCCCTTTATCTAAGTACAATTAAAATTAATTTTGAGGTTGGGGTTTACTATTGAAAGCCTTTGACAATAAAAAATGTTCATTCTGAACTGAGTTCATTCTGAGAACTCATTCTGAGTTCATTCTGTGTTGTGTTGATGGGTTATACTATCTTTTTGTCCTTGAAACCCATTCTAGTAATTCCCATTAATTACAGTCAACATTACACTGTCATTTAATTAATCCTACCAGCCCCAAAAGGAGTAAATTCAGTCAATGAATAAGAAGCATTCTTAACTATTGTTTCTAACTTTCCTGAGTTATCTACAAATGTTAAGGCTCTTTTGGAATCTAGTAGATTAATATCAATAATACATTAGCAAAAAATATGTATGTATACATATATATATATATATATATATATAGAGAGAGAGAGAGAGCTTGATTTTTAGAGTTAACCAGAATTCCCAGTTCTCCTTCTTAAAAACTTGAAGTAAAAAAAAAAAGGAGATTGCTCCTTGTATAATTTAAATTAGAGAAATAAAAGAGGAAGAGTAGTGTAATGGAAAGAGTATTGGATTTGAAGGCAGAGAACCTGAGTTCAAATTCTAACTTTGCTATTTACTATTTGTGTGAACTTGGGCAAGTCACAATCTCTGGTTCTCATCTATGGTTGTAACATAAAGAAACTACATTAAATAATCTGGGTCTCTTAAAACTCTAAGTCTATTATCTATGATTGCCTAAGTAGAAAAGTCTGCCCACAAACAGTTACTATCTGCTCAAAGGGAGCTGGTTTCATGTCTTCCTGAAGTAATATAGAATGCCACTCTATCTTACTATTGTTACCAGTTCTTCAAGCCAATGTGGGTCTTAATTCCTGCCCCATGGTAGCTGAGAAGCACCAAAGTAGCTTCCAAATGTTATTGTTCTAAAAACAATGGTTCTCAAATTCATTCCGGGACTCTCTCTGGAATCTTCCGCCTTTTCCTCATCTACTACATTCTCTGCTTTAGGAATTTTTCTCCTTATTGGTGATTCCTTCCCTGAGACCACCATTTTAGAAAAGATTCCAACCATGGAGTCTTTCATCTCTGAATTATTTTGTAGTCCTTGTACCTGGGGAAGCCCTGCTACATTTCCCCTTTCCTCCTCCTTCTCACTTCTAAGTTCCCCTATATTTGTTGGCTTCCTCTATAAAAAGATAAGTTCCTTGAGGATAAGGACTGCCTTGCTTGCTGTTATTCATATTCTCAGAACAGAACTTAATAGAGTTTCTGTCACATGTTTAAAACATGCTTTTCTTTTCTGCCCTCCTTCTCCCTCCCTCCCCCACCACTCTCTCACTCACTCTCTCTCTCTCTCTCTCTCTCTCTCTCTCTCTCTCTCTCTCTCTCTCTCTCTCTCTCTCTCTCTCTCTCTCTCTCCCCCACCCCCTCTCTCCCTATTTATCTATTTCACTGAGTCCACTTTATCTAAGTCCACTGAGTCATTTCCATGGGGCCAATGATCCCAGGGACACTGATGCCGGCCATTCCAGTTTAATGGCACAATAAAACCTCTCCTGAATGAATAGGAAGGATGGTACTGCTAATGATGAAACATTGGTGAGGTGATGTCTGGCTTTTACCAAGAATCATAGCTATATTATTTCCTCCTGCCAGAAACAAATGCCTAGAAGTTGTGAGGCTTATACCAACACTAACACTTCAGAGGCCAGTCTGCACACCACCAGGCATTGCTACTCCATACTCTTACACTTTGGTTATTGTTTTCCAACATCTGCTGCTCACCAGGTGGTACTTCTGATTCCCTTCTTCCCCTCACATGTGCCAACTGCTTCCTTATTCAATGAGGAAAAAGGAACCTTTACATTATTTAATTCCATCCCATTTGTTGATTTAGTCAAATCCCTGACAAAGACAATTCATCTTCAGAAGGGTAATATAATAATTGCTGGTATTATAATGCATTCTTCTTAGAGCTCCCCATGTGTCATCTTATTTATTCTCACAACCTCTCTTATGAGCAGAGTAAATAAATAGATGAGGGGCAGTGATGGATCAGGCATGTATCATTTTCCCCAATTAACCAGTGAGAAAGCAGGGGCAGAGAGGCGAGATGAAGGGACTTTCCAGAAAACACAGAGTGGAGAGTACTTCCCATTTGGGTATTCTACCTTCCTCGAAACAACCCCTTGCCTAGCCTCCCACTCAGCATATTGCAAAGAACCAGAGCCTGTGGTACTAATTGCTATTCTGCCAGTAACCTGCACACTTGCTAACCTTTCCTTGGTCACAAGCCTTAGAAAATGCTTCGTGTATTATGTAACACTCTTGTTTCTGTCCTGTGAGAACTAAGAAAAAAATCTTTCTGACAAGTAATCTCATATGTAAAAAGCAATCTGCCAGAAACCTTGGTAAATGTACCTGTAGTTCTTTCACACATCCCTACTTATACTTGCTCTAGTGTCGTGAATCATATCTATCTTATGCCCTGCGAGCAGAATATGACTACTCAATAAAAACAGTGATGCCCTCTCCCCCTGAAGATGCTGATGCTCTAAATTTCCTGTGCTAGATACAGCATTTCAAATCTTCCATTTTCCTTTTTATAAGGTTAAAACAATGTCCTCTGCTTCTTTTTCCTGAACCTACTACTTCCTGGGAACCTAGGGAAGTTATATAATTTTCCCTTTGGAATGGATCTGTATTCTCCTTGGTCTGAGGAACTCCCAGTAAGGACATTCCCTCTACCTGGCAACTCTGCAACTTAGAGCCATACAAAGTTGCCTGAGGTACTGAAGTCCAAGGTCTTTAGAGGCAGGATTAAGACAGATACTCACAAGAGATAATCTCTCAGGTTTGAAAACTATTTTTTGCCTTGTCCTCAAATCTTAATGACTTCTCCCTTGTGAAAAAGTTCAAATCTTACCCCAAAATTTATCTCTGGGTGATAGCCTTTAGACTAAAAGAGAGCCATACTCAGGCTCCCTCCCATCACCCCCACCACCCACCTCCTGTAATCGATAATAATAAGGGACTTTAGGTTGGAGAATATTGAAAGAAATGTCTGATAGGTCTAGAGTTCAGTCACTATCATCAACAGAGTAAGTCAGAGAGATATCTCTGAGAGATATTGTCCTTCTTTCTTCTGCCTTCAGTCACCAGGCCACCTCCAGCTTGATTTTCCAAAGTCCAAGAGGAAAAAACAGCTTCTTCCTTCCCTGATACAAGACAACCAGGATCCACCAGGGTCCAATCAGCAGTTGGCTTTGCCTCTAACTGTTTTCCTGGTAACATTCCAAATGGAACCTCCCATTTGACTGACAGGTCACCACTCAGCCTCCACTACTTCTGTCTTTTGCATGCTTCCCTATTCCTCTCTTCCACACTCCCCAGTCACATTAGAGTCTCTTGGTTTACCTAAGCTCACAACTTCAAAGAGAGAGTCAATATCCATCATGTAGCAACTTTGCTTCATGGCCTAACTTACACACTGGCCTTACTCAGAGATATAGCTAACACAGGACAAATGGGACTTGCCACCAAGTGTTGAAATCTGGGAGGAATGGCAATTACTCCTGTACCTCATGTCCTCCCCTAATACCTGGCACAACTGCCTTTGGGTCACCAGGACCCAGCCTGTCCTCTGTATCACCATGTCCTCCACCACCACCCTCCCTGCTGACTCAACTGAATTTTTCCCAAGTACAACAATTTCCAAGTACAGGTCTGGATTTCTGTTCCTAACTAATGCATCTGGTGTGCTGTTCTGGCTTAGCCAGATTGCCCATCTATATTTTCCAACCTCAATTTAGGAAAAAGGAACTTCCCTTTGCATTATCAGCTATAAAACTATACTTTTTAGTTATACTTTTCACAGAGATTTGGATGATCATCAAAATGTCAATGTAGTTGCCTTCAACATGAATCCTCTATCCAAGCAATCTTAAAACATGCAAAAATGCTCCAAGTCTATACTAATTATGACTGCAGCAATAAGAGGTAAATAAAGTCTTCTGAAAAAATCACAGTTGGCCAAATTACTTACAACTCCAACTAATCCCCAGTTTTCCAGTCATAGTCAATGTAAACAATCTAGCAGAACTATGTTTTAAGCTTTAGCTTTGGTGGCCTTTATCATGACTCCTCACAGTAGTAAATATAACCTGGATCTAAGAGTGAGTAGAAATCAGCAAGATTACTCAATAGAAAGGGAGTTCAATTGTGAGGATGAGGATAACCTGGTGGTGAAAAGCAGATAAAGGAGAAGAGCTTTCTGTAACAAAGCAAAGGGACTTTTAAATCCATATGAAGTCAGTCCTGAAGAGTAGGAAGATGATTAGACCTTCACAATTCCCAAATGATAGATTTGGGGATCTGAAGAGGGGAAAAAAAACCATGATGATGGAAGAGGGAAAGGCAAACAGAAAGAAGGAAATCCTAATTTTAAAAAAGTGCCAAGAATAGAAGACAAGGTCATGGTGGGAGTGGGGAGATGACTAAGACCAAGAAAGAAATATTGGGTATGTCCAGCTCCCAAGCAGATAAGTCAGCCATTAAACTCATAAAGAAAGAAAAAATGAGTAGATATTCTAGAAAAAGTTCACAACTTAATGACTAAGTTATATACCTTTAAAATACTTTAAAGTGAACTTTAAAGGGGGCAGCTGGGTAGCTCAGTGGATTGAGAGCTAGGCCTAGAGATGGGAGGTCCTGGGTTCAAATCTGGTCTCAGACAGTTCCCAGCTATGTGAGCCTGGGCAGGTCAC